>NW_012152729.1:5902065-6083800 GCF_000956105.1 Propithecus coquereli | reverse complement strand
AATCTGAAAACCATTCTCAGCTCACAGTTATACAAAAATGGGCAGTGGGCTATATTTGTCCCTCCTGTGATAGTCTCTGATCCCTGGTGTAGAATAAGATACTTGTAGTTATTTCTCACGATGCTTTGTACTCTTAGCACATACACACCTGATAGCAAGAAGAATTATTTTTAGCAAAAATCCTTTTTTCATTATACTCCATGAAAAAAAAAATCTAGATATTTCCTTGTAGAGAAGTCTCCAAAATAGTTAAAGGTATAGAGTAAATCCCTTTGTTTCCTAGATTATAATCTTCTTCAAATAGAGCTTTATTTCATTTGTCTTCAAATCACTGATAATGTGGCAAACCGCCAAGCCCATATCACCAGCACCTAATATAGGATGATTTGGTGGAATCGACCATGCCAACGTCCTCTTTAGGGTACTTTCAGAGTTTCCCTGTCGTTGTAGATTTCCTGATTCCCAGCTCAATGTCAATTCTCTTTTGAACTTTCATTCATTCATTTGTTCAGTGAATACCTCTTGAGCACTTACGAGGTGGTATTCAACGCTCCCTATGATCTGACAACAGCCCGATTCTGATCTCATCTCATGACATGCCTCCATACACATTCATCATTTGCTCGACTCACAGATACTGTTTCGAATCTGCCTGCCACTGTTCAAGCTACTGAGCATAAGCAGTGGACAAGACAGTCAGAATTCCAGTCCTCATGGAGCTTTCAGCTTGGCGAGGGTACTGTTAAAAAAATAATAATCATAATCACAGTGAATGAATGACTTGCAACGTTGACAAAGGCTAGGAAGGAAAAGGACAAGGCAGTGTGAGATGGTGTCTGCTCTCTCTGCTATCAGTCATGCTGAATTTCGTGTAAGTCCCAACACCAGCTATACTTACCTGTGCTGACCTGACCCCTCTGACATCATGTTCTGCTCCTCAAAATCTGGGTAACTCCCACCATAAACATTTAGAAGTCCCATAAATGAACCCCTTCCTTTCCAAGCAGTCTGTAACTCCGCCTACCCAAGCTGAGCCGATTGCACCTGCTGCTGTGCCAGTTGCCCAGCTCAGTGTTGGGCTCAGCAGACAGGTGGTGTGGACCAAACGCATGAATAGATGAGCACAGACATGCCCACATCATGGCGTCAGGTCAGGTTCATGACACATGGAGAGTCACTCGTGGGAATGTTTATATTATGCATTTAAAATGAGTCAGCCTTTATCAGATACTTTTCACTCCCCCCACCCCACCACAGACACACTGAAATTTCAAAGCAACTTCATCTACAATTTCTCCTTCATTCCTGAAAACTCACATTTAGGAAAGAAGGTCATGTTGTTTTGCTCTTGTGTCTCAGTTAAGGAGCCTGTTGCCCCTCTCTTCTTTGCTCAGTGTGGCTCCACATTCAGCAATTCCAGAAGGCAAGTCTCCTCTTACTCGAAAGGGGGCTGTGAAGGCAGCAACAATTTGCAGAGTCCAACAGAGCCAGGCTAAAACATTATTCTCTATCAAGAGATGACACCATTTAGCCCTAATGAACTCACATCTCAATTTCAAGGTTTCTGGTTTACTAACACGAATCGATACCCTACTTTATCGATTATGCAAATTCAAACCAATGACATTCCTTGACAGTCTTTTGGTTTTGGTGTTAAAATCCTGCCAAGTGGGATATCGTCGGGAGCCAGATTATGAATCTGTAGGAAGGTGTCTGAGGTTGATCTCATTTTGCTTTTTGTGTGAGGTTGAAGAAAACCACTAAATGGTTTCCTGAGAGAGGGAAGAAGACAAAACACATGTCTGGATTCTTCAAGTTGCTTCTTAGGGCTGTTATTTGTGGAAATTGATGAGAACCATTTAAGGGAATATAAATGAGCAACTAATCATAGATGGAGAAATCTAGTCTCTCTCACTCTTCCCTTCCCTCCCATTAGGAGACGCCAGCCCTGAGAGCGTGGGCGACATGCTCAGGTTCCGAGGAAAGAGGGAGAGTGGGCCGCTGTGTGAGGGAGCACAGGCAGTGGACTTGGACAGACCTGGACACAAACGCAGATTCGTTTGTTGCTATATAACAATAGGGAACTTACCTCTTCTTTAAAAGCCTCACTTCTTCACCTATAAAAATGGGGATATGACTTACTACAGCAACAATTTTGGGGAATATTACACAAAATGCATAGTAGTACATGTAGAGTGCTTGATGCCAGGAACATGGTAAATCCTCACTAAATATCGGCTAACATTAGTGTTAGGTCCACAACTAGACATTGCAATGTTTCATGATTGGCAGAGCAGTTTCAGTGCTCTTTTGAATTTTCTTTGTTCCTTCCTTCATTCACTTGTTCAATAAATATCTATTAAGCATCTATAAGGTACTTGGAACGGTATTAGATCCCTAGGGAAGAAGTGATGAATTAGCAACGCACAGCTCCCTTTCTCATGAAGCTCACCATGCTCCCTAACCTATCACAAGCAAATATGTCATTTTTCAATCCAGACCTTCTAACAATCTCAAGATTTCTCTGTTATAAACAGTTCATCTGAAAGAATTTTCCTTCTGTGCTTGGCACATGGTAGCTGCTCAGTAAATGCCAATTGAACGGATAAATGTCAGCTGAGTGAATAGATGGGTAATGGTAATGAACGGCTCCTCTTCCAGAACACCAAGGTATGAGTCAGAGGATGTAGGCCCTTTTCAATGTTTTCAAGGGAGTGCGTCTGTGTGCGCATGCAAATGCTTTGCTTAATTCACTCTCAGTCAAAGAAAATATCCTGTGGAGACTTTAGCATGTTTAGGTTCAAATTCTGGAACTAAACTTTATATCTAGTTGTCATGACAACTGTGTTATTGAGACAATTAGATCCTACCCTGAGTGTTTGGAAGAGCCAGTTATTCCGGGAGAGGGTGTTGGTGGGAGAGAGAGAGTCCTGTCCAACTCCAGGTCCTACATTTCACAATCGCCCTCTCACAAGGAGGTCCCGAATCCATCACCCCTTCTATATTAGTTTGCTAGCGCTGCCATAACAAAGTACCACACACTGAGTAGCTTAAACAACAGAAATGTATTGTCTCACAGTTCCGTAGTCTTGAAGTCCGAAATCAAAGTGTCAGTGGGGTTGGTTGCCTCTGGGGGCTGTGTGGAAGAATCTATTCCAGACCTTTCCCTTTGGCTTGTAGATTATAATGTTCGTGTTCACATAGCATCTCCCTGTTTCTTCATGTCATCTTCCCTCTATGGGTATCTCTCTCCAAATCTTCTCTTTTTATAAGGACACCAGTTATGCTGGACTAAGGATCAGCTTAATGACATCATTCTAACTTGATTATCTCTGTAGAGACCTTTTCTCCAAATGAGGTCACATTTCAAGGTCCTGGGGGTTAGGATGTCCACATATGGGATTTGGGGGATGGTACAATTCAAGCCATAACACCTTCTGACTGGCAGGGAAAATTGGACCTTAGGAGAATGCTATATATGACCTCCAAGCTATTAGAAAGATGGCATCAGCAGTCCCCTTTTATATAGAGGGAAAGTGAGGTGAAGCTACTTGCCTCAGATCAGATGCTTAAGAGAACAGGACTGTCCTCATTACAGCATGACGCTATGCCAATTCCCATTTCTTTTTATCTGACCATGGCCAGATGTTGTGTGTTCTGGTTATGAGACAGAATCTCAAGCAAGAGAATAGCTATTGCAATTTTAGTACTCAACTCCACTAGAAAAAGGGCAAAAATCTTCCATATTCCCCCAATATTAACTGAAAATTAGTTTTGTGCAGCCCTGGAAGGCCCAGTAATAAAAGAGATCCAAGGTGTATTTCCCTTCCAGACAGTAACCCTATATGGCCGCCAAAGCTGTCATTTTTTTGGGTTTTTTTTTGCCTTCCGAAAATGGAATGTTAATTTCCCCCTTAAGACCCTCCGCAGATTTAGTTTGTAGACTAATATCAGTTCACTTAACAAGAAGAGAAATGTCATCCGTGCTTTGATGTGTGATCACAAAAAAGAACTATCTTTAAATTCCCTTCAAAAGGGGCGATGTTTATGAATCCACTTTCAGTGGGGGATATAAAGGGATTTGGCAAACCCTGGTGTGATTTCAGTGATGCAGGAAACAGCACTGCATTTATTGAGCCAGACCGAACATAAGCTCACAAGTGGGGCTGTTCCTCTGTAGCCCTGGCCGTAGCGGTAGTCTTGGCTTCCTGGGCTTCTTAGGGCTTTCATGGCATTATTTCCCTCCCTTTTTGCTTATTAATTCATTTATTTGTTTGTCCTTTGTGGCCTTGATTTTAAAAATGAAGAATACAATGGGAGACTTTTCACCCACACCATCAATCACAGCCTTGGCTGGGTCTTGACACCACAAATGCCAAAGATATTGAGTTGCCTGGGTTTGTCGTCGGGGCTTTACTTTCAAAGTCTATGTAAAACCAGCAACTGGACTTGATTTCCTGATAAAGGCTGCCTTCACAGTGGCAGAGTTTCTTCTGCAGAAAAGGTTGTCAGCGACAGAGGTGGAAGAAATGTCATTACAAAGGCTGAAGGATAATAAAGGTGTTTTTTGTGTTTATGTAGTAGTTATTGGTTGTCTGATATATAATGCCCATTGTTGTTCATTATATCCAAGTTTTGAATGAGATATAATATACCCATTTTGCTGATGATGAAACTGAGAGTCAGGTAAGTTAAGTGATTTTGTCAAATTCATACACCGTGTTTAGGCTCCAATGTATAGATTCAGCCCCACATTGACTTGACTCTTCCTGCAATACTATGATTCCAGGCATTATAAAATGTCCATATTAACCCAAACACCTGCTCACTGGTAGCTTGTGCTGCCTTTGTGACTCTGAAGTAATTCACTTAATACATGATGAAACATATCAGTTCTTTCAATAATGCCATAAGAGATACAGTCTCAGAGGTCTGACAATTTGCTAGACTTCCCCTCATTTTGGGTGATGCTTACTGTTACTTTCAACCCTTCAAGGAAAATTTCTGTGAAAGTAATTTTCTCAGTGAAGAAAATTTGAAGAGCAAACATCTAGATTCTTAGGGGCCTGGCTGTCCTTTAACTCACTTAAGTCAGAAAATGTCATTTTTAAGATGAATAAAAAAATGAGTATGTGATTTAAATACACACACATACACACACACACACACACATGCTGTATAAGTATGTTTAATTACAAATTCTCAGTAATTTGGGAGATTCTACTAAAATCTGTTTCTGGACTAGAGCTCTTATACACTTTAAGCATTGAAATTATTCCTATTTGACAGATGAGATGATTGACGGTCACAAAAATGTAAAAAGCTTCCATAGTCACACAGTGGTGAAGTTACAAATCAAACTCAAGAGTGTCTGGCTCCTACCTGGTACTCCTTTTACAATATTTCTCGTCTAAGGTCATCTGAAAGATTTTACTGTAATTCATATAGATGCAATTTTAAACATGAAGTTGAGTCCAGAGGATCATACGACGCTCAGTCGTATGATCCAATCTAACAATGTTGGATCTGGTGTCTGACAAGGACAACTAATTACCAAGGTGCTTCTCTGGACCACAGGAGGACCAAGCCCTTTGGCATGCATGGCCAGTCCAGTGGACAGAAGTCTTAGTCTAGCAGACTCCTGGAACTCAAAGGTGTTCAGGGAGGGAGGAACAGGCTGTCATCCCACTCATGTACATATCTGTTTCCATTCTCAGAAGTAGAACAAGATATTTCATCACCAACCACCCCACCTGCCTTGAGAGTTTGGCTTGTTAGCCATACACCTGCTACACAAATTTTCCACTTCCCATTTGACTGCAGTCCCACTTTTCTGGCTATGATTTCCTGCAAGGCAAAATTTATGACTGCACCCAAGCAAACAACTGTGGCCACAACCTACCTTTGCCACGTAACTGGGGACAGTCTGCCTTAAAGTACGAGGAAAAGGGCAATTTTGGCATCCTCATTGGTTACCATTTTCTATTTCTATTTCATTTTAGGCATGTCTTTTGTTGTAAAAACAAAACAGAACAAGATTTAAAAAAAACTTACATTGTTTCTGGAAGGAGGAAGGCTCGGGCTGTTTAGGAATAAATAAATGTTGGTCAAAGATGGAGGATAGGTCCTACCTCCAGACCAGAACTATTCATACTATTACAAGATTCTTCAAATAGTGTATTTCCATAAGCCTAAAAGCCATGTTCTCATTTGTTCTAGATGCTCAGGATCTCCTCATTTCACACTGCAACTGGAATGCTCATTCAATGATAAATTAAGCATCTAGTAAGGGTGAGATAGAGTGGTCTGTAGAACAGAGACTCTGCTAACTTCAAGCTCATGGTGCGAGAAACAGACATGAAAAATAGGTTGTGTGCAGTGGCTCATGCCAGTAATCCCAGTGCTTTGGGAGGCAGAGGCAAGAGGATCACTTGAGGCCAGGAGTTCATGACCAGCCTGGGAACTATAATGAGACCCTGTCTCTGCAAAAAATAAAAAAATTAGCCAGATATGCGCCTACAGACCTGGCTACTTGGGAAGCTGAGGTGGGAGGATCCCTTGAGCCTGAGAGTTGTAGGTTGCAGTGAGCTGTGATTGCACCACCGCACTAAAAAAAACTTTAAAAAGGCTAATACAATACAATGCAAAGAATAGTAACATTTTCTCACCTTCTCTGCCACACTTCACATTTCAATTCATTCTGGAACTTAGGTCATCCCCTTTAAATACTGGTTCAAATATTTTTTCTCCAACCTCTTGCAACCTACTAATTTGAAAGTTGTCAAGTGCCCTCTATTACCTACGGAAGGAAGAATAAATCCTGAGGGTCTAGGCTGATAATATACATCAAGACTTCTGCAGCTCCCTCCATGAATCTTGCACTCTGCACAAGCTCATTTCATTATTCTTCTCCTTTTCATAGAAAGACTCATGCCTACTGATAACCTTTGCTTTTGCCCCTTCTCTCACCTCACACAGCCTCTACCTATGAAATGCCTAAGATTCACTTAAGCCCCAGCTCAGCACTCAACTCTCTCTTGATCTTCCCCAGCTGGGACCATGAGACTTGGCTAGATCATCTGCAGTCACGCTCACCCCAGTCCAGCAATTTCATTGTCCACTTCCGAGGTCATGAATAATACTTCTCTCCCTCAAAGTTCAGTGACACAGTGATCTTGACATTTTGAGGCAGCTGCACTCTGTGTTGAGTTTTTTTTTTTTTTTATCTCTAAGGCATTCCTTTTTATAGAGCCCAAATTAACTTATCTGAAACAACATTTATTTTGGTTCTTCTATGTGTTTTGGAAGAGAAGAGCGAGTCTAACATCTTTCTTATGTGTCTACCTTCCACATGACAGAAGACAGTCATTTTTCTCTCATCATTACTCAAGTCCGATCTCTTCTTCACCCTAAATATTTGTATAGCTTCAACTGTCTTGAAAGGAATGTGTCTTCTCCCAATGCCCCATTCAATACGACACCCCAAGGCAGCATATGGCCATAGCTGCAGACTTTATAAAAGAAGGTGGTTCATCTATTCCTTCTATATTATTTTTGTTAGTCAGACTAAGTTCATAATTGCTTTTCCAACAGCTATTTTATGCTACTAGTCATTGTGAGCGTGAGGTCGAACAAAACAGCCCACTTTTCTGCGGGGACTGACATTTAGACAGTCCTTCTCCGCCCACTGCTTAGAGAATAGAATTTGAAACTGAGTCTCCACAAGTGCATGAGTTTCTACCCCACCATGCTCTGCCTACATCGAATAGTTTGCCTGCTTAGTGAATGATGGTTCTAAACATTGAAAACATCAGAAACATGGGCAAAAATCACAAGTATGGATAGCTGGCCTGAAATATTTAGATGTCATAGAATTTCAACAGACCAAACTGTCAGTAATAATAGTTATGTTTTACAGATCAACATAATAATAGTTAATAATAATGCTTTGCATTTATCCACTTCCTTTCTTCTGGAGACATTGGCAAACTAAAGTAAATCTAACACTGATATTTAAAAATAAACCCCTGAATTAACACCAGTGTGACACCTTCTCCCCTAAAAAAATAAAAATCAGAAGGTATAATATGAGGCTCTCTTACAGCCAGGAAATAAATGGTTTTGCAAAGCATGAAAATTTGGCCTATAGGATGACAAGAAAGTCATACGTCACCTATGACTAGTCCCAGCTTCTCCCCTCAGGGTATGTGCTGGTTTAATGTTGGCTCTGGAGAAAAGCAGAGCAGAAAAAGGTATAAAAAACATCAGCAAGTTCACATCCCCACATCCCTCACTTGTCAGGGATGCTAAGTAAAATAGCCATCATTCTCTAAGTCTTCAGACACAAAGTAATTATTTCTGGGGAATGTAAACAGTTGCCAAGTCCTCCATATATCAGTGGGCTCTAGGTCAAGACTGAGGGGCCAGCAGGGTCCAGAGAACAGGCTGACATCTGGATAAGCACATTATTAGGTATAAATCAACATATGTAAACCTTCATCTGAAACACTGCACCCATCAACACAAAAGCAATGCATAGAGGAGCCATTCTAATGAGTAGCAATGCCTTAAGCATAAGAAACAAAGTTCGAATGGTAAAATTTTAAACCTAACAGTAGACCAAAGAGAGAGAAAATAAGGGACAGAACATGGTTATAAATCTTTCTGTATCTTCAAGTAAACCATGGGATACTTGGTGCAAGAATAATTTAATAGATCAACAAATTGGCTGATATCCCTTTAGCTAAAAAGGAAAACACAATTTATTTTTTCTCTCTCATTCTCTCATTCATACCCTGATTCTCAAATACCTGTATTGGTTGAATACTTATCATGTATGAAATGAAATAAAATGTATGATTCCCAAATAGTCCTTGCTCTCGAGAGGTGAGTAGACTTACCAGGGAGACAGGGCATCAGTATAAATGACCAGAATCTGGGGCAGAAGGTGCTGGATGACACAATGTGGGATAAAGGGCCCTGTAGGATTATTGGGAGGATGATCCCATGGTGGGGTGGCGGCAGGAACAATCAGGAACAAGGCCTTGGAGAAGATTGTTTGACCCATGGAGGGACACAAAGGGCATCTGTCTTAGCCAGGGTTGTCCAGAGAGGCGGGCCAATAGAAAGAGATTTATTATGAGGGATTGGCTTCCATGGTTGCGAAGGCTGAGAAGTTCCACAACTGCCTTCTGCAAACTGGAGGACCAGGAAAGCGGGTTCTAGTCCAAACCCAAAGGCCTGAGAACCAGAGGAGCCAGTGGTGTAAGTGCCAGTCTAGGTCTGAAGGCCCGAGAACAAGGAGCACTGATGTCCAAGGGCAGGAGAAGACGGATGTTTCAGCTAAAGCAGAGTCAATTCACCCTTTGGCATTTTTGTTCTATTCAGGCTTTCAAGGGATTGGGCAGTTCCCACCCACCTGGGGAGGGCAACCTGCTCTACTCAGTCTACTGATTCAAATGTTAATCTCATCCAAAAATACTTACACACACACACACACAAATTTTAGCTGATACCAGGGCATCTCTTAGCTCAGTCAAGTTGACACATAAAATTAACATTGTAGGCCGTGTAAACGGCCACAGCAAAGACCTCTGAAAAGAAGAGAGAATACGATATTTTTGGTTTTCAGCACAGAGAAGCATCACTGACACTAGTGATAACCTATTTCATAGTAGATACTGGTACCTTACTTATGGTTGTCTCCTTGAGCTTTAATTTTCACAATGATTTTATGGGGGAGTATCCACTCTGTCATGATAGGTAACTTTTATTAAGCAGTTACTATATGATCACCGTTATGCCAAGTGTTTTGCACACTGTGGCAAGTTGATCATACTGTTGGCCTCTGTTATTGACCTCTCTGTACCCATATCCATTGTTGTGTCTTTGTATCCTCCTTTCTGACTTTGGGCTTGCTTTGTGGCAGAGGTGTTGCTATACTATATCTGAGCCTAGGCCTCAATATGCTTTGAATCTCTCTCTCTCTCTCTCTCTCAATCTCTCAATCTCTCTCTCTCTGAACCCTGTCCAACCACCATGAGAACAAGTTCAGGTAGTCTACTAGAGAATGAGATACCATCTTGAAGAGAACCCAGTTGCTCCAGCAAAGAATATTCTAGACTAATCTTGAGCTAGCCAATTCCCAACCATATACAAGAACACAGACAAGACCAGCAAAGCTGCCTACACATCTTGTAGCCGACCATATATGCATAAGTGAGCTCAGCTAAAAGACAAGAACTTCCCAGATAACCCATATTCTCATGAGCAAAGATAAATCGTTATTGTGTTAAACTATTGAGCTTTGTTAGTTTGTTATACAGCACAGCTGGCTGACAGACACATACTCCTCACAACAAACTATGAAATAGGCACTGTTATACATCCCCATTTTACAGATGAAATAAGTAAAGCTTTAGAAAAGTTCAGTCACTTGTGTTAGGCCACTTGTGTTAGCCAGTGTTTTAATTCAGACAGTCTTCCTCTAGAGTCAGAACTCTTAACCACATTGTTATGCTGCCTATCCATTATGACCCAAATTTTGCAGTTAAATTTGAAATAGGCAAAGTGAGGCACATATTGAGTAGCAGAAGCAAGATGCAAAGCCAGGTCTTCCTGTCCCTAAACCCACATGCTCTCTGTGCCATCTCTCCTCCCTCACACAAAAGGGAAGCACTGAAAAGCGAATATGGTGATGGAAGGTTGAAGTCAAACATAGACACTTTTGGACACAAGGGCAAAGAGCTTTACTTACTTCTGGTTTTTAGATACTAAGCAGCCTATACTTATTTGAGCAGGGGTAGTGCAAAAGTACTTACCTTCTTTAAGAAGCTTAAGGAGCAGCAGGGGCACGTTCAAATAAGCCACACCCCAAGAATGAATTTGGTATTTGTGCTTTCTGCCAAGCCAAATAGCTCTCTGCAGAAAACGGCCCTCTTTTTAGCTTAAAAATAAATTCAGGATGTTAAACCTCAAAAACTTCAGGGGCTAAGTCAGAAAGGTCTCTTCCATGCAGAACATAAACACTAACTTTGTAGAGTCATGAAGTGTCCATAGTTTTTTTAATCATAAAATATGTTGGCAAACTTTGTTTCCACAAGAACCCCTACCATGAGGATAACCTTAATCCAGCACAAAAGAAAAATATTTACAGGAACTGAGGTTGGTACGTTGCTCTCCCCTGTGCTATGTGATATACTGAGTACCCTGATTATGTGACAGTTTGATGGGCATGGCAGGAAAAAAAAACGCTTAGGAGTATAAATATTAATGCTTAGGCAGTGATTTGTATAAACTGCATAGCAAAAACAAAAGTACAAATATGAGTTTTTCACATATTTTGCCTTGTCCCCAGCATATATTATTCACCCCACATGTGTTCTATCTCGATAGCACATCTGTGTGGCTAGAAACCACATTTCTCAAATACTAAATTCTCATGAAAGTTTTTTGTTTCTTTGTTTTTCTTTTTTTCCCCTAATCAGAAGAGAATTGAATATAGTTCACAAACTGACATTACAGCATGAAAATTGGGCTTTAAACAATTTTTTTGTGAGTATTATGGGATATCAAAAAAATTCAGCATGGCAATATCAAATAGCATTAATGTATTTCTAAAAACATTTTAAAAATTTTCCATTCCATTCCAAATGACGTCGTCTTTATGGAAGAAAGATCTCCAATTCTCCTCCAACATAATGTGTAAGTTAGGGCACAGTGGTCTTCTTCCACTGTTGGAATTCTACCAAATGGCCCTCAATAGTGACATGGGAAAAGACGTCCCTTTTCTTCTTTGCTAGAGGTAGAAGGGCAGCTGCATACTCTCTCCTATACTCTGCATGACAAAGCCCCCCACTCCTCACACCTATTGTCCCTGAGCCACACTAACATGGCCCTCTGCTTCTTTTGCCCATCAAGTATCTGTTCTTAAATTGCGACACGTAGTCAAATGGAGAATGTGTTTACTGTGAATCAGTGTTGGTAGCTCACCAGGTTGGTTCTGATGAGCCCTAGAGAGGTAAGAACTCTTGACTAGGTTACGGTGTGGACCTTGCAGGTTTATAGCATGTGACGTAGGGGCATCGTGTTCACCACTAAAAGTCTTCATCCACCTAGTCAACAAATATTTCTGGAGCATCTGTCTACTGACAGATCTTGCACTTGATGTTGGGGATGTAATAGTGTAAATGCAGCAGGACAGGCATAGCCCCTGGGGACAATGGGAGAGGAACAGTAAAGAAATAAATGAACAAAGTGATTATTGATTGTCCTACATGCTCTGATGGGAATAAACATGGTGATACAGTAGAGGATAAGTCTATCTGAAGTGGGGAACTTCTGTATGGAGATGGCATTGGGGTTGAGATTGGAGTGATGAGACAAAGTTAGCCCTGTGGAGATGGGCAGAAGTAACTTCCAATGAAAAGAAAAGGGATGTGCAAAGGCCCTACAATGAGAAGGAGCTTGGCACATTTGAGGAGATGGAGCAGGTGGGAGAAGACGAGGCTGGGAGAGTAGACAGGATCCAGATCACTTAGGCACCTGCCAATCCTAGCAAGAAGTGGGATTTTATATTATATGCAGCAGAAACTTTTTGAAGGGTTGCAAGCAAAAGTGAAACACGGTCAAATTCGTAGAGCATCTCACTCAACACTCAGGATTGCAACTTTCCTCCAACCTTTATTTTGTAGAGTAGTTTCCCATGCAGGGGCTTCTCTACTTCATTGCTGGAGTCAGAATCCCTTCACCACCACAGGGATTCGATTTGCTGCCTGTGTCTCTACTTGGCTTCCTCTTCGTCCCTGTGACCCTGGTGGTCATGTCTATCTAGATATCTCTTCTCCATTACCCTCCCAACAGTTCAACAAGCTCAGACTATTACCCAGCTAAGCCCAAACTCAATGTGCTGTCCCTTTTCACACTAAGGATTGAACTACTGTGAGAGCCAGCTCCAGTATCTAGACAGATCTTCATCCTCTTCTCATCTTCACTAGCCACACAGATCCTGGCGTGCCTTTGGAGAGCTCACCTATGAGAGCTATTCTAATGCTTAATGTCCCCAAGCAGAAATCTCCCAAGGCAGAAGTCTACAAAAGAGACATCTAATATGCTTTGTCCCCTTCTGGTCATCTAATCTTAACTGTAATAATAGCCAGGGTTTCACAATCCTAATTAGATCACTAGTTCCTTTCTCCTTCTTTCCTTTCTTCCTTCTTTCTTTCCTTCCTCTGTCCCTTCTGTCCTTTCTTCCTCCTTCGGTTCCTTATCTCCAATCTTTACTCTTTCCATCCTTCTTACCTCAACAACTAGAAGAAGCATAAAGTTCTTTAAAGGATTTATGCATGTGATAATTCTGGTAATAATATTAATAATAACACGTGATAATAAAATAATCACAGCTAACATTTATTGAACGTGTAAATGCATCAGACTTTGAACCTTCTCCTTACATACATACAATCTCATAAGCCTTCACAATTCTAGTGGGCACTGTTACTATTCCTATTTTAAACATGATGAACTTGAAACCTGTAAAGATTTTCTCTTATCAAGGTTGTATAGGTAGCAAAAGACAGAACTGGGTGGCCCAAAGTCAAGCGCCATGTGTTCTTCACCATGCTCTGTTGGATGGCTTGTATTGTGAAGCATGACTGAACTTATATTCTGTGTTGAGAACTTTGTTAATTGTGCACTTGTAGAGATAAAGCATTTTTAACTCTTATCTAGAATAAGATAGGTGTGATTAAATGAAAGGCTATTTGATCCAGTTTTCATGTTGGCTTCTCATTCTTCCTCCCAGAAGTGCTGGTAGAAATGCTTGACCACTGTGTCTGATGGTCACACACCTGGACAAATCTGGGGTGTGTGTGTGTGTGTGTGTGTGTGTGTGTGTGTGTGTGAGAAAGAGAGAGAGACACGTCACTTTATGCCATGAATCTGGAACCACTCCAGATCCCCTGTTTCTCAGTTGAGTATATACATCAGTAAGGATATATCTCCATCCATTTCTGCTTCCTTCCGAGATGCCCCGCCTACTGCTATCTGTGTTTATTTGAGTGTTCAGAAGGAGACACACACTAACTTGAACTCCACATTTCTATCCCACGCTCTCTCCAGTGGTGATAGTGCTGGTGGTGTATGTGTTGAGGCATAGGGGTCATTCAGGCACTGTGGCTTGAAGATGTTTTAGGTCCTCTGCTGAGGGAAGAGTTAATTCCAATTTGAGGTTTATGGCAAAACCAGATTATCCGCTGGACAAATGCAGTGCTCATGGTGCTTCTTCCCTCTTCAGCCCCATTAAATATCCCCTATCACCAGGCTCAGCGGGACCTGTGGGTGTGAGAACATAATCACTGCGTACCCGTTAGTGGTTTGGCTCAGTCACAGTGTTTGCATTGAGAATAAGTACATCTCTGAGATGACTTCTTTATGGAAGAATGTAGTGTAAAGTAAGAATCCAGAAAGTTTTTGTGTTTAACGCTGTGGATCACCCAAAACAAAGCTGGTCCTATTTTGTTTGCTTTATTCTAGCAAATAAGACATTATTGCACAGAGGTATTTATTCCGGTAGGTTGACAAGGCAAGGTACGCAGAGGCCTGCACACAAAATCATCATGCACAATGTTCTCGAAGAAATTAGAGCCTGGGATGAAACATTATTATGCTTTAAGAAGTCTATGTAGCCTAGAAAATTGTTTCTAAAAAAGATACCAACACTAAAATAACAGCCACTAAGTCACTTTTGATTGTCTTGTGAATTGTCTCCTTTTTAAATATATGTATTTAAATACAGTAGTTCTCCCTTTTCTGTGGTTTTGCTTTTGGCAGTTTCAGTTACCTATAGTCAACCATGGTTCAAAAATAGGTGAATATAGGACAATAAGACATTTTGAAAGAGAGAGAGAAATCACATTCATGTAACTTTTATTTCAGGATATTTTTCTAATCGTTCCCTTTTATTATTAGTTACTGCTGTTAATCTCTTACTGTGCCTCATTTATAAATTAAACTTTACCATAGGTATGCATAGAAAAAAATAGTACATATAGTATTTGGTACTTTTGGGGTTTCAGGCATCCTTTGGATATCTTGGAACATATCTCCCACAGATAGCGGGGGACTAACTACTGCATGGTGACACTGTGTGGGTTTGACCAAATTAGAGAGTATAGTTTTTCACATAAGAGAATTTTCAAGATAACTGAGACTTGGCATTTACCCCACTGGAAATGACTTACGTTCAGTATTTTAAAAAGAAATTGTGATTTAATGTATCACATCCCTCTTCGCTTTTTGAAACAGAAGATACAGGAACCAAGTTAACCTTTTCTTGATGTCACAGGAGACCATTATCAACAGCCATGGCAGAGGGAAAAAGCACTGCACTCGGAGTTATTTGATACCATGCGCGTGTTTACTCTCTGCGTCTCTTCACAAAGAATTGGAGGCAGTTTACAAAATTATATGTAATACAAAAGGTAAAGAATAAATAATTGAAGGCATCACGACGAGGGGAAAATACAGGCTGGCAAATACGGAAGCCAGGAAAATACGAGTGAGTCGTGATCCTTTCTAAGTGTTCTGGTTGCAGGTGACGGAGATCCAGCTTGACATTGCCTGAGACCAGTGAGGAATGAGTCGCTGCATGTAAGACACTGCAGTAGTAAAGAATGGTGGCAATGGCCTTGATATTGACCAGAATTAGCTTCTGAACGTTGCCAGGACCCTCTCAGCCTGACAGCTTTCCCACCCCCGTTTCTCCGTGTACAGGGTCTTCACTCTTTCAGTAGTTAAAGGGGGGGAGGTGGTTTGGCTTATCGGAAAACCTGCATTTCTCTAACGTTCTTGGAGGAGGACCCCAACTGGCCCAGCTTGTGTCCTGTGGATACCCCTGGACCAATTACTCTTGCTGGAGGGATGTTTATTATGATGGAGCCAGTGTCACTTCAATGTCTGTCTCTATAGTTGGGAAAATGGGTCTGTGATCTGACCAGGGGAAGGGCTGACAAAGGCAATAGCCGCCGTGCAAGCATTCCACAGGGCCTACGGAAGCCTGAATGTTGGTTTTCATGTAAGCTTCCCCATGGCCCAAACAAAGCTGGAAACAGGATTGTTGACTTGGTTCTTGATTTCTGTAACACAATAGGAAAGAGGGTTCCGGGAGACAGCAGAAAAGAAGAATCAGTGTTTCAAGGGCAGCCCAGCTTGTCCTTGTACCAATGCCAGAGATTTCTCTCACTTTGTGGTTTCTGAGCTAGGGAATCTGAATTTCGAACGTGGAATTCTAAGGAGCTCTGGTCCCAAATTCGGGTTAGAATCGCAGTCCCTGTGCTGAGCAGGGACATGCAACGCTCTGCTTCTCCCCTCATCGCTATCCTCTGCTTGATCTCAGTGGGGGCCGGGCAGTCTGCCATTGCCAGGATCTATCCTTGTTGCAAACAATAGCAAAAATAAACAAATGAAACATCCTGGGCCCTTGACCCACAGCAGGGAATGAAGGATCACATCCTGGATGCAGGAATTTGGACAGAAGGAGACACTCAGAGCAGTGCTCAGATATGCCAAAGAGGCCCCAGGAATTTGGAGACCTGAGTAACCCCAAGGAAGCCCTGGCCCCACTCACGCTGCTGTTTTCAGACTTAACTAAACAGTTCCTATCGGTCCAAGCACAAAGGATATTCTTCAAGAACCATGGTCATGGAGATTCGGATTAATTTGCATTTTTTTTTTTTTTTTTTTTGCCAAGGAAAGCATTAAGTGTCCTTTTGAGAAGCACGTGTTAGTCTAAGGTGATAAGCTTTATTGTGCGTGGAGGGCAGTCTGCACTGCTGCTGCTTAGGGACTCACCTGCTTCCCTGATAATTCCGTGCCAAACCACAGCCTCGTAGGCAGTGGCTCTCGCTCTGAGTCAGAGATGCCATTCCAAGCCCTGGTGCTACTGGCCGAGCCAGGCTTGGCCCTACCTCACCCCTTATCTGCCACTTCTCCCCTTTGCCAGTGCTAACACCGGTGGTGGGGGTCCCATACCCCACAGAGACATTTGCTTATTTCTTTATCGTTGCTCATTTGTGTGATTGTTTCAAAGGGCAGGGCTTCCTAGATTCTTGGATTTAGATTCTTCTCTAAGCTGGCAGGTAATCTGCTTTATAATCTTCCTGCTGTTAGTGTGCCAAGCAGTAGATGGCACCTTTCTAATCATCTTCTAAGGATTGGAAACTAGATAAGAAGGTTTATTAGAAATAGGTACAGATTTAGAGCCTGTCATGTACTGAGTGGAGTTCTAAAGGCTCCTCACGTAGTGTGTGTGTGTGTGTGCACGTGTGTGTGCACGTGTGTGTGTGCACGTGTGTGCGTGTTTAAAGGGCTTTTTGAAAACCATCCCTGACTCTTGCAAGCCTTTTTTATTTATTTCTAATTTCAGGAATAATTTTTGGTTAAATGTCTAGAAGACTGACGTCTAGGTAAGTGAAACATAAATGTTGTAAGGTGACATCAGATATCCTACGCGTCACTTGCTTCTCATGTCTACAACGACGGATGGATGCATTTTGTGATCCCGTTGGGAACCAAAGAGAGTTGTTCCTCTGTCCCTGGTGAGAAAGATCATCCCTCTGCTCCCACACAACATATTATTTGCAAAAGAGAGACAGGGACCCAACGTTTCTCTTTCAGAGGGACAAGTGTGTTCAGGATGGATTTGGAGAGAACTGCAAACTTCCTTGCACGTTACTGCTCAGATGAGCCGTGCCCAGCGAGGCTTGCATATTCTGAAGCAGGAAGTGGGGCATCGCGGGTGGTCACAGGGAGAGATCCGTGCCCAGCTGGAGTGGAAGTCATCGAAGGGCATAGCTGTCCCAGAGCTCCAGACAGCTTCTCCTCGAGATGCCCTGGAATTCTCCCAGCTTTGCTTCAGCCACTCCAAGCTGAGATTTGTATGTGCGTTTACATCTTCTCTGCCTTCCTTCCTCAGGGAATGCACTTTAAGTGTAGAGATTGTGAATTTGAAGTTACAGAGTTCAGCTTGCCAATACTCCACCAGAGGAAATCAATCAAGGGGTAAAACGACAGGATCACCCCTGGGGTTTAAGTACAAGGAAACAAGCCTTCCTGCCTGCCCCACTCCCATCCCCCAAACCCCTGTGCACCACGAGCACAGGGTATGACTTGCGGCAAATTGCTTTATCTCTGCAGACCTGTTTGTTCATCTGTCGAATGCGAATAGCAACGCCCAGCCTCAAGCCAGCTGGAGGTTACAAGAATTAAGTACGAAATGCCAAACATAGTGCCTGTCACATAGTCGGCACTCAATCTCTCTTTTTTTAAAAAAGTAAGAAAAATAATTACATGTCTAGATACTTTCAGAGCCAGCTGACATTGTCCTCTCTCCATAAACCTCTTATAATGTTTTTTCCAGCTGAAAGTCTGTGCTTATTCTCCAGGCCTCCCTTAGCGCTCTCTAGGCCCCTGGTCAGCCGGGATCACGTGTCACTTTATATTTGCGCTACTTGGTGTGTGTGTGTGTGTACGCACATGAGTGTGTGGGGGCCGGGGTCTGCGTGTGCATCTGTGTTTCTTCTTGGATCTTTTTAGTCCTTAAATTTACTTATCCCAGACAGCAAATGTGGCTTCATCTCTCTCTCTCCTTCCCTCTCTCTCTATGCAGTCTGTACACAGAGAGGACTTAATAATTTTGTGACAAGTTTATTTATTTACCACCATGTGAGAGCTATTACTGCGTTCCAGGCTACTTACTAGGTACTTTATACACGGTATTTTATTTAATCTCCATAACAGCTCTAGGAGATAGGTTTTATTAACTGCATCCCTTTAATGACTATTTATATAGTCAATAAGACGATAATGACTTATACCCCTACTGAGCAGATAAGGGAGCCGGAGCTCGGAATAGTCACAAGACTTGCTCAGAGTAGCACAACTACCAAGTGGTGGCCCTGGGACCCAAATCCATTTTTTGCAACTCTAACGCAGGCTCCAAAGTCTAATTAACCAATGGCTCTTACAGCATGGCCCCCACGCCAGGTGTATCAGCATTACATGGGAAGTGGTTAGAATTGCAAAATCTTGGACTCTACCTTAGACCTGTTGGATCAGAAACTCTGGGGGTGGATTCCCACAGTCTGTGGTCTAACAAGCCAGCCTGGGGTTCTCTGATGTAAGCTCAGGTTTGAGAGAGAAGTCCTGCCCTAAGCCATCAAGCGGGGCCAGGAGAGCGTAATGGTGGAGTACACGTGTTCTGGCTCTTGACACCCCGAGATCAAGCCCCAGCTCTTTCACTTTCTAACTGCACAACTCTAACTATACAACAAAAGAAACTTTGTGTTGCTGTGAGGATTAAACATACTAACACATGTAAGACATTTAACCCAACACCTGGCACGTAGTATAAGGACTTCGTTAAATGCTATTTGTCATTATTATGAGTTAATGATTTAAGATTACTTTTCCAATGTATTTCTTCACCATCCCACCAAAAATTTCAACTGCTTTGTTTGTTTATTTTTTAATAGATGGAAAAAAATCACCTGGGTCAGCCCTCGTTTAGACTCCTAAATTTCCCTGCCCGCGATCTGGCTGTGTTCTGAAGAATGAAGATGGCCTTTCTTGTCTCTCTGCTGCTGTGCTGAGGGTGTGACTTGTGTGATTTTGGAGAGAAGTGTCTGTTGCCTGGGGAAGTATACAATAAATTTAGAAGTCAAATTCAAATCTGTCAGCACGTTTGAGTCATGCGACCTTGGGCATGCTCTTCAACATCTGGAATCTTCCTTTTCCTTATGTGCAAAAAGGGAGAAAATTACCTGGGTACAGGGGTGGGATGTACTGGTATTTACTGAGCACTTACTATGTCCCAGACATTCTTCTAAGTGTTTTATATGTGTTATCTCATGTGAGCCTTACAGTTTCTCACGAGGAAGACAGTAACATCATCTTTTCTTTACAAACTGCCACAGAGAAGTAACTTGTTGACAGTCCTACAAACAGGATTGGAATCCGGGAAATCTGACTCCTAAGCCAACATTCTTAACTACAACTGCCTCAGTGAGTTGCTGAGAGAAATAAATAAACAGATGTATATTAAACACGAAACAGTGCCAGGAACATGGAAGTACTTATTCAATATGGCTGGAACAATGAGCAATAATAATAATTGGTAGCAATATTAATACTTTCAATGGAAGAACAGTTTTACCCTTTTTTGCCCAGTGGGATTTAATCTCCTGAGAACTAGGTAAAGGGATTTTTGTTTTGTCTGTGAGTTCACTCCGTGCTTAAAGAAGGATTCCTTCTCTTTCTTCCTCACTCCTTCCCTGGTGAACCACTGGTGTCATTAAGAAACAGTTAACACACATCATCTTTCTTAGCTATTTTTGCCGCCTGCCATCTGGAGTACCTCGGCTCTCTTGTCTGTGTTCTCACTAAATCAGCAGATGAAAGCATTAACTAATTTCTCCATTTCGGATCTGCTCATTTGGGTAACAATGACCTTTAAAACTAGTGTCATCTACCTCATAACCATGTGCCATATGTTGGATGTCAGATAATAAAGCATATTTAAACTTAACAGGCTCCATAACACCTTATGGCTGGTTGGCGATTAATTAATAACTTCCCTAGCAGCATCTTCTCAGTTAAGGCTGACAAGGCGTTTTGTTTGCCATTTAGTATCCATTTCCATTGGAACCTTTTCAAATACACTCCTGGAAGACTTCGTTGTACACTGAGCATCCCCGTTTACACTTGGCATATGGGGCCAGCACATTTTCTCCAAAAGATATTTTATTTCATTTCATGCAAAAGAGTAATATCAGGCATTGATCCCTGAGTGCCCAGTGCCTTACATAGGGTCCCATTTACCGTGCATGATAACCTCACAGGACAAGGGGTTTTGTTCCCATGTATGTACAGATGAGAGTGAGAATTAAAGAAGCTGAGCAATTTGAACAAGTTCATGGAAGAGCTGAGATTTGAACCTAGATCTCTGACTCCAAATGGATGTCTTTATTTTATTTATTTATTTATTTTTGTTTTCACTGAAATGCAAGATATCATGTTGAGTATTTTGTTTTCCCCATGCTCAGGGAGTCAAGCTATTCCTTAGTTCATGTCTGAATCAGAATGGGAGGCTTTAAAAGTTAATTCCCAATATCTCATCCGGTCTTCTCCCAGTTCTGCCCTCCATCACCCTGACGGGGCGATCAGAGCAGAGATTCTGACAGTCACTTTGTCTAGGACCTGTGTCTCTTCCTCTGACAGCCATCTGTTCACGACCTCAACCATTAAGCCATAGCTGGACTATTTCTGTGACCCACGCAATTCATGAAAACTCTCAAATCACTCTATTATATCTACCACATATAAGAAACAAAGATTAAACCATTCACTTTTCTCAACCTTAGATTCCTAGGGACTATATCTGATTCCAAGGAAAGTGACTTTCAGTCTTTGGAAAAGATATTCTAAAGTGATTATCCAGGAATGAAAGGAAATGATGGGAAGAACAATGTAAAAGTACTTAGTCACTCAAGGATGTTATGACTGAGGAGATGGTTCTGCATTCCTAGCGGAGGGATGATTCTGGAGTTTTTGCCTATCCAAGCCCCATCCAAGCCAGTGGGAATATTAGATCCCTCGTGATCAACATTGGGACCTTGTGAGATTCCTGCTTTTGGAGCTCTAAGTGCCTCAACACATATGATGTTATTTTCTTCCTCAATCTTTTATATGTACACCTACACCTTTAACATTACATAAATCGGTACGGGAGACCTACCACCACCAAGATAACTTATATATCAATCTATGTCTTCATATTTTTCTCCATACTCCTAAAGTGCTATATAGACATACCTAATATTATTTTTTCCTTAATTGTAATTTGTTTTACAATGGCTATTATATACATACACTTTTTAAACATTACTCATTCATTTGAATAACTATTATATTCCATGTTGTGAATGTGCCGTGATTTATACACCTATTCTCTAATCAGTGAGTATTCTCTTTCCCGCCTCCACTCCCATCACGAGCAATATGTAGGGGTGCTTTGATTTCTGGGCTCTAGATTCCCAGAAGTGGGATTGTTACCTTAAGGGTAAATGCTTTCAAAGTTTAATTGCTGCTGCCAGATTGCTTTCCAAAAAGGTAGAAGTTCTTTGCATTTCCACCATCAATACCTGAAGTAAACTTTCTCCATATCAAATAGCTGTTAATATCGCTGTTTCAGTCTGATGGGTGTAAAGTGATATTTCATTGTTACTGGAATTGGCATTCCATCCACTACAAGTGAATTGAGCTTATAAAAATATATTTGTTAGCCACTTTTTAAAATTTGCACTTCCATGAATTGTATTTTTGTATTCTTTGTCAGTCTTTCTGCTGAGCTCTCTGTCTTTTTCTTGGCAATGCCTAGAGGTATTTATAATATAGACATTTGTTATTTGTGATGCAATTTGATTTTCACAACTCTGTCATTGTTTATTGGCTTTGTTTCTGGTTTCTTTTGACATACTTAGATTTCACCTGTCTTTTAACTTTTGTTTTTCTATTGTTGATTAAGAATGTGTTTTCTTATTCTAGATTGTACATGTAGTTTCTTACACTTTCCAGCAAGATTTTTATTGCCTTTAAAAAAATACAGCTGTTTAATCAAATCCTCTCACAGTTCTTTGCCATATTTTGGGGGATAATTTTAAACATTTATTCTTTAACATAAAATTTAAGATTTAAAAATTAGACACAGAAACTAGACTATGGCCAGTGAGTTTTACACATATATTTTCAATATTATTAGATAAGATATTATATAATTTTTATCTTAATTTTTGACACAAATGATTATGATAATAGATTTGCTAATATTGTGCCGCCTTTGAATGCCTGAAATGAATCTCACTTGGTCAGTAATTTTACTCGTATTAATGTTGGGAAAATTAGTTGTATGATGTTTACATTTTTTTCATGAAAGAGCAAGGTATCCATTTCCGTTATTTCCAATCACATTCTGTCTTTTAATAAGACATGACATTTCTTTATATAGTTTCTCTGCTTTCTTGTTCAACTTACTCTTACATTTTTTACAATATTGAGAATGAATTATCTTCTCCCACTTCAATTTCTAAATTATATTTCTTAAAACAGCAATAGCTTTTTTTCTTTTTTTTTTTTACATTTTCCACATTACAAAAATCTATTCAATAATTCTATTAGGTTTTCTAAAAATTCTCTTATATTTTAAAGTACTTTTCAGTAAGAGTTTTGTTATTTCTCTCATTCTCCAATATTCATAATATCACTTTATTTTCTTGTCATATTGCATACGCTAAAGCATTCAAGAGAGAGGAGGTAATAATGGTGATTACAGATATTGCCATGTGGTTTCTGATTTAATTTTGAAATTGTTTGAACATTTTTCTCTTTAGGATATATTTGCTGCTGTTTGTAATAAACATTCTTTATTACATATAACTAATTCTTTTCTACTCTACTGAATTTTGCAAATATATTTTCCAAATTTGGGGATATGATATAATGGAGCTTACTTAATTTACTGATATACTTGATTACGATAACAAATTACTGATACTATACTTATATCCAATATCATATTTCTGTTTATCTACCTGTCCCGTTAGTTATTTGAGCTATCTTTATCAGTTTGAGAATTAAAATTATACTAGTTCCGTAAAACAAACTGACAAACTTTCTGTCTTCTGTCTTCTGTCATAGTATAAGATTATTGAAATGACTTAAAAATGGTCTATTCTTTAAAGCCCTCTAATCTTGGTACATTTTTCAATCCTATTTACCTTGGCAATCTCTGCTGTGTATTCTGGGATGGATATCTGTGTGTGTGTGTGTGTGTGTGTGTGTGTGTGTGTGTGTGTGTGTATCTTTCTCATTGCTACCTTAAAACTTACTTGTTCGTTCATTAGTTCTTAAGATTATGTCAAAACCTTACTTTACTCCATAAGTAAATTACAACAAATTGTACTTACAGATCTAATGGCTTTTATTTGTGATTCATTAATCAGAGAAGCCTCCATTCTACAAAACAGAATGAGAGCTTCTACTGGGCAATCGTAGAACATTGGGTTTTGTAAGGTGGGAACATGGAAACAGAACAATATAAAAGAAAAGCTGATTGGTTAACATCAAGCTACTTCATGAGATAGCTTTTTTCATGAGAGTTAAAGCTGAGGAGACCTTTCTTATCAACACTGACTCAAGTAGACTGAAATCTCCTTTTTTCAGGAAAAACTGATATGTTTTGAAATCTATCTTAAAGTTTCAGTTTGATGATGTGGCATTTAGCATGAGTGGCTCCATTTTTGGTTGGCCTGGTCTGTTGGGGCCCAGTGCAGGAGCTCGGTTTAAAACAGTGGCCTCCCCTAATTTTTATTTAACAGTCATTGTTTAGTGTCAACAGTCATTTCCTTTAGTGTTTGTTTTTCTCCATTAATAGCATATGCATTTAAGGTTTTTGAAAAAACTTTTACTGTGTCCTATAATGTTCATTATAAAGTATTTCTTTTGTCAATTTCACTTTTAATATGTGCTTTGATTTTAGGATCATTAAGGAGAGTATCTCTCCATTTCCAAGAAGCTAACATTATGGAATATTTATTGATTGATCGATTTCTTCACTGTAGGATGAGAATCAGAGAATCTGAACTTTTTTAAATTTAAGAAATGGTGTTTATAAATAGTCCAATGATATAGAACCATGCATATTCTTTATTTGCAGAGTGATAAGTCACTATGTATTCATCCATAAATAAATCTTTCTAAGCATTTTCTATTTATATTCATCCATATTGTATTTGTTATCTATTGATCTATTTTTGGTTTCCTTATCAAATCGGGTGTGCGAAACCTTTCTGTTTCTGACTCTCAGTTATACCCAACCTCAGGAGCAGGGAAGACATAGCCCACCCATTCAGCTCTTAGCACTCAGGGATCTGGGGGTCTTTGGCTGCATTAATTTGGGCCAATGTCAATCCTACTCCCTTGGATGCTCAGATCACCAAGCCCCATCCCCTGTAAGTTACTGGTAATTTCTTAGTCTTGCCCTAGACTCAATGCTAGTCTCAGTCAGAGAGAGCTCAGCACTAGTCTTCTCTTTATGCTGCAGGAATCCCAACAAAGGCAAAACCACATGTACACCCAGCTGCCCATGCATCCAGATGCTCAGGTGAAGCCAACAGAATTAGAATTAGAGAGGGACTGAACAGCACGCTGTTCCCAGAATCCCCTATAAGTCCATGTCTTTAACCATTTGTCTAAGTAGGGTTAAAAGACAATGACCCAGGACTCTCAGGATTATAACCTGTGTGGGGTTAGCTGTAGCACAGTGGGGACCTCAGTGGAGCTGCTGTATAGGTCAAGATCAGAGAGCTAGTGGAGGAGCCAGGGATGGGCAGACAAGCCAGGCAAGAAGATCAGTGAGATGAGTCCAGCATCTCAGGTCACAGTATCCAAGGGCTGGGACTGCCTGGGGTGAGCCTATTATCCTAATGTCTAAAACATCCCCAATGAGAGAGGGCATGGCACATACTAGTCCCAAATTGCTTCTCAGGTTAGGGCAGATTATATGCCTAGAGACACAAAGCAAGAGGGAAAATATGGCAAATATTCCTCTGTTCCGAACTTTTCTTGACTACCTGTAAAATAAATTCTATATTGAGACAAACATTAATATAGAAAGGAGCAATAACAAAATTTGCACGAAACATGAACTCAAGAAGTGTCAAAGCAATTTGTTCATTTCAGTGGACTATTTTGAGCTATGTCACCAGATCTCCCAGGCTGTGACTTTTCATGTACTCTACAATAGGGATGAAGAACTTAGAGAAATCATGTTGTTGCCTGCCTCCCTCGACAAACCCATGTGAAATTCGGTCAAAAGGCCCTGTGGGTTTTTGTTGTAGAATTATCACAACCTGAACTTATGTGGTGTATCAGTTTCTGCCATTCCTGGTTTTCTTCTTCCAGCTTAGATGTAAGCTCCAGGTAGTCAGGGACCTTGCCTGTCTTGTGCATGGAAACACAGAAAGGCAGTTTATCCACAATGTCAGCTCCTGGAGTCCAGGTAAGGAGCCTCTGCTGTAGCAGATCCTCGCAACTCTACAAATGATATTGTCATGGTCATTGTTAGCAGCAAAAGCATTTGGTGAGCAGGCATAGAGCATAAGCCAGTGACTGGGAGTAAAAGATAAAGTTAACCAAGCACGGCAGGATCAGGACGCCCACACGGGGGTGTATCAGTTCACCTGCTTCTGGTTCTTAGTAGGCTTCTCTTAAGACTGACTTAGACACCAGGTGGGGCAAGGCTTGCTTTAGGGGAGTTCCTTAATCCTGTACAGAGTGCCTGGAAACAGAAACAGACAATAAGCACTAGTCTAAGCCCCTGCTGGAAGTTGATAGGGTACGGGGAAGGGATCCTACCCTTGATGGTCAACAGGGCCTGCCTATTCTCCCCTAGACTGGTTCATCAAAGGAAATACCCCCTTCCTTGCAGTGAGAACTAGCTTACACCCCCGCCCTAGCCTCACACAAAGTATTTAGTTAAATCCAATCACATCGAAATGCTGCTTTTGAGATTCCACTTTTCACTTCTTCACTCACTTTCTGGTATAAAGACACCCTGGGTTTTATTTAGTCAAATGTCTAACTAGAAATTGCACTTTTCAGAAAAGATAAAAAATAATGAGCATCTAATTCCCTATTTTCCACAGAGCCACTTAACTTTCAAGTGCTTAGTACTAATCAATAAAAGCCTTTCATCACAAAACCCAATAAGCAAGATCAAATTCAAGGGAAATGCTCAAAAGGGAGCAATGGATGGCACCCAAACCATTTTGTAAGGTCAGAATCACTTTTCCCCATGAAGCTAATTTCTACCCATGGCCCGAAGCCATTTTACCTCTTGCACTCTGATCTCGTGCATCCCAAAGCTGAGTCCACTGGGCCTGCTGAGAACATAGGTGCTGCTATGATCAGCATCCAGAGAAAACCTGATGCTGAAATGGACATCACACATGCTGTGTTAACAGCTTGGTGCCCAATTTGAGGGCTTTTTCTCATCCAGGAGGACCTGCAGGCATTGGTGTAGAGAGAAAGCAAGCAGCAGATAAGAGACAGAATGTTAAGATTCAGAGTCTCTCTGATGATGTTAAGATGGTATTTGGGTCGAGGACTCCAGGGCACATTCCCTAGACCCCTTCCAATTCTCCCAACCCTCTCCAAGAAATATAAAATCCCTGGGAAACAAGAGTAAGCAGAAGTGGAAATGTCTTACTTGACAGTTGGGCTTGAGCCCCAAATCTCAGAAAAAAAAATCTGGTGAGCTGGGTTGGAGTTCAGGGTCAATATTAACATTAAAGAGCTTTTTTTTTTCACCATGTCCAAAACTATCTTTTGAATCGTCCCATCCTCCATTCATCAGCATGAGAAGGAAGGCAGGAGGATGAGAGATAAGGACCCTGGATCAATTTCCCACTCTCACCTGATGAGCTTAAGAGGGAGAATAGCTGGAGAGAGAGAGAGAGACAGAGAGAGAGAGAGACCCACACACATTCATAACACTAGAGGCCACACCCTCTAACAAATGTAGACCGATCAGAATATGCTAATTGATATTAGGACTCAACTATTACCTCATGAAAATAACTTCTGAATATAAGTAGCAATTAATAGATGCTTACTAATGGATGAAAGAGAGATTATCTATGTAGATATAGCTATATTCTTCTCATAAACTATTTTTTAAGCCAAATTGGAAACACACTTTAACAACTAAAAAATTAAAAATTCCTTGAAACACAATTCATTGTTAAATAGATTCTTTCTTTTTTTCCTACATTATATTTAAAAGATACTATGAAAGGTTGTGGAATTCTGCTATAAACAAGAGACCTTATATCCATGGGTATCAGCAATAATATACACAGGTAGAAAACTGTTACAATATGCACAGTGTCACCAAATGAACATGCAAACAGTCCATGGTTAAAGGTCAGATGCCAATATAATATTAAATGCAATATAGATGCTGGCTGAAAATTTTTTTAAAAAAAGTTTATTCTCACAGAGCACAGGAATGGGGTATTGAGAATTGCAATACAAAATACTTACAAATTATGTTAGGTCTTAGGCTACTTGGATCTGTTCTCTTCTTCAAATAAGGTCTAGAAATCAAGGTAAGAGAAAATAGCCAATGTCCAAAGACTTCACACCTGGATGCCGGTCTGTTCAGTGTGAAGCCTCAGCGCTTGCTAAGGAGGCTGGGGGCTGTGTCAGTGGCCCTCTAAGATAAACAGAGTATTCCTAATTCAAATCTAACACAAGCACTAAGATCAGTTTGGAACCTAATTCAAAACTAACACAAGCACTAAGATCAGTTTGGAAATATTTTGCTGGTTTCTCCCTGAACTTGAACCTATGAACAAAGTAAGCAACATTTTTTTGCAAAATCGGGACCTCATAAAGCAAAGCTCTAGAATCCCAATTTCAAGAAGTCAAAAATATTGAGCCCTTTCATTTCATTAGCATATTTGCAACAGTGAGATTGTAAGTTCTTCAATAATTGCAAAACCTCACTTCAACCAGCCTTCTCATGCCCACACTAGACACAAATCAGAGGCCTCTCCTCTGACAAATGGTTGTTAGATTGGATCCACCTGTCTGTAACAAATACCTCTGTTCTCTGGGGCTGAGGACTGTGTCTTGGTCATTGGTGTATCTTCCAGGTCCTTCCATGTGTCAAATGTTTATTAAGTGAAAAATAAATGAACCAACAAATGAATCACCTTGAAGTCAGTGGGAAGGGTGGAATTTATGCAAACAAACAAAAAAGAAGGCATCCCTTTCTTCAAAAGATTCAGGCATTTTGTTTTGCAGAAGTCAGCACTGGATGAGTTGGTTTTGGAACTGTGGGCTATACACAGTTTCCATCACCCATTGTAAAGGACTCAAGTTTCACCAGATCTTATTTTGACTTGGAAGGTTTCATGACAGGTTTATGGTATTAATTTCCTCCTCTTCTGCGCGTGGCCTTATGTGTGTTTTGTTCAGAAGATAAATCAACTTGCTGGGGCAAGATAGATGGAGAGTATCGTATACCGGACTTTAAGAAACAATCTTCAACAAACAAACTATAAGGGATCGTGGCCCACCATGGAATATCTGCTCTGCCAGGTTTTAATGCTGAAAGCCACCAGAACTCATAAGTAATCAGCTTTTTAAAATAAAGGAGTTTTAATTAAATGAATTCTCAGTGCCTTATTGCTGACACCGTCACTTCTATTTCTAATGGATTTTGAGACTTGTTGTTCAGAAGTTAATCCTGTTAATAAGATTCGATTTTCTTTTTGCCTTAATAGTATACTTTAAAATACTTATGATGAAGCCGAGGCATATTTGGTGCATGGTATTGCTGTGGTTCTCTGGGTAATTTTGGTAAATGAGACTAAGGCGAGAATGACTGGAGAGAGAATGGAGATAAGAAGTGGAAAGATCGATTCCTCTGCAATTTAGAGAAGAAAACAGGTCTCTGTTTCCTTCTGGAAGTCTTGTTTAATCTAGTTCGATCTGTGATGCAGGTGTTACAACCCAGAGCCTTTAACATGAAGGGGACCAGACGACTTCTCCTAAATAATCTGGCTGCTTAATAACTGCATAAATGGCTGTACATTTGATTAAGAAGAAAAACAATGTCTTGGCATAAAGCAGTCTTGCCTGTTTTCCAGATTTTCTTTTGGCAAAATTTCCCTAATGAGCTTTAATGTTCTTTTATTTTTAAAACGTGTTTTGCCTATTTTAAAGATATAAAATCTGTGGCTCTTGTTTACAAACCAGAAACAAATATGTTTTATTTATTCTTTCATCATAGACATACTACTAAGAATCTATTCTGTACAAGAAAGTAAAGAGCTTAAAGTCCAACCAAAATTTAATTTGGCTATTTGAGAAAAATGATTTAAAGGGAGAGCATGTCCACCGAGGGCTGCTTTAAGTAAAGAAGAGATCGTGTTCATTCATCGGACATTCAGTGAGCATTTATTCTGGCCTTACCTATGTATTGACCCTGAAGACATATAGAAATGTACCAGGTAGGTAAAATGGGGCAAAGAGATAAGCAAATGGGACACAAAACAAAGACAACGTGATGTCACAAGGTTGGCAGGCTTAAGAATACACCTGTACTGCAGAATGCAGTATGAAATGTTAATATAGGTCAGCATGGTAAGGCTCTTGCATGCCGGGCTAGGAAAATATGGACTCTATTTCCTAGACAGGGAGAAATGATGCATTTTGGTGGGGAGGGGAGTAAGAGAAATTTATGGTTGAGGCTGGTGCTTGAAAACTCCAGTCAAAGTTCAGATTTAGGGAATATTTTCTTCCACTTTAAAAATATTTTTTTCTTAACTTTTCCAGAATCATAATGTCTGGTTATTGTCGATGCTCTATTGAACTGAAAACTTTTATTCATATTTGTGGTTTCATTTTACAAAATTATCATAACTGATGGATTTACGGTTCTGAAACAGTAACCAAATTTTAATAATGAAGCCATTAATACCTACCCTGGCTAGAGGGTATGATATTTGTGACAAAGCAATATTTGCTCTGAAAGTAGCAATCCCCAAACCAATATATTTAGATCTCTATGTAAGTTGCACAAATGTCTCCCCAGCTAGCAGCACGTCGTGTCGCCTTGACAGTCGGAGCTCTTCCACCTGTGTTGTTTCTTCCTTCCTCTTTGCAGGAAAAGAAAAAGATGTTTAAGATATAAAAGAAATTAATTATCAAGATGATCTTGAGAGACTTAAAAAATAATTTAAGAAGGAATTTCAATTTGCAAAGCTCACTGTTGCTGGTTTTTTCTGCAAAGGCTGTGGAGCGGGGATGTGTGTTTCCTGAGACTCACTGTAGCATTTACATTTAAATGAAAATACAGACATATATGTTTGACAAAGACCATATACTTATGTTCCTTAAAACCATTCTTTCATAAAAGGAGCAGAAAACATCCCTCTATGCTGATATACCAATTTATTCTTTATGAAAAATAGCATATGGTGCATTTGTTTGGGATTTTTATTTTATTTTATTTTTTTTACTGGCTTCACGGATTTGCTGAGAATCAGCCTTCTGAAAAAAATAAATAGACGAGGGCTGCGGGTTGTGTTCTTTCGATTAGTGAAAGTAAAACCCAACAAAACTTTGAGGTTTCTCTTGTCCACACTCTGCACCCCCTACTGCCGCCGTTTTTATTTTTTTGAAACTAGACCCATGCGGTCAGGTGACCTAACCTAAATTGAACACAAAATGACGGATTCGAGATTTGAAATTAAATAGCTTGATTCCTCACCAAGTGTTCACTTCTGGCCTGCTTTTGGCATGCTCAGCTAAGATACTTACGGAGAGAAATGTTAATAGCTTCTGAAAAGGATGTTTTCCAGAAAAAGATCTCACCCCACCAAATATATTTATTCCTGCTCTAAGCCAGCCAATGTACTAGCTTTGTGCATACAGGGATTTGGGGCCATGAGTCATTAATACTGACATCAGAATTAATCCTGAAGACGTAGGGTAATTACTTCCTAACATGTGTTCCTGTGTTCTAACTCAAATAATTCAACGTGTGTAACATCATAGGGTCTACACCATTATTTGCATTTTATGTCATGTGAAAGGTGGAGGCTCTGAGTTGCTTGTCTAATACCACACAGCTAGTAAGGTTCTGTGCAGAGATTTGAACCTAGGTCATTCTGCAGTCAAAGTCCATCATGACTTTTTTGGTATTTGAAGTAATTCTTCCTGCCCAAAAGAACTGTAGCCAGAACTTGTCCTTACAAATCTGCTAACTGCCCATCCATCTACACAACTTGCCCTCTCTGTTACTAAAGTCCATATTGATAAAATGCAACAACTGATCAAAGTTTAAGGACCATGTATGATAGTAGAGACAATTATTTTCGCTTAGAGCTTCTCAGGCTTCAATTTCAAATATCAAAGCAAGACTTCCAGGCACTACGTGAAGATCTTATTGAAATGACTAATGCTGTAACATTGGTATAAAGCTCTTTGGGAAAATCCCAAAGTGAAATTACTCTTCTGACTCAAAAGCCAAACTTCTCTCCCCAAGGAGGCTTAATTGTAGTTGAGCCTCTGCTTATTTCCAGCCCTTGGGGCCAAGTTCACCCAAGCCATTTATTTTCCTAAGATGCAAAAATGTTTCCAAGAATCTAGTCTTTAAAGTTTTGTTTATTCATTTATTTATTTATGCATTCATTTATTAAAAGAAATACAACTTCCACGTCATTTGTAAGGGATCTGGAACTGAGACAGATGTCTACATGTGAATCTGCTTTCTGCTGGATGCCCTGGGAGAGGCATGGGCTGGGCATGGGTTCTAAAGAACTGAATTTGAATCCTAGCTCAGCTGCCCACCAGCTGTGAAGGTGAGTGTCTTCAGACTGAAACCAGAGACCTAGCAAACGTTAGTTTCAAAGGAGCAGAGGGCAAACATCAAAGCAGTGCACATTTAGGGACAGATGCCTACTACGCACATGTGGTAAAGTTTTCTATATAAGAATGGGGAGCTAATATGTGTTCTGAACAAGTCAATGACTGGTTGAGGCAAAACATAGGGAGAATAGAAGGACCACCCTCCACCCCAACACCCACTCACAGAGATTTTGCCACCAGGCTTGTTGCCACTAGCTCTTGTTTCCTTTTGGGGTGTCTTAAAGACACAATTAAGTGTTTAAAATTTGCAGACAAACATGTCTCACCATGTCTTACGCCCTAGGTTGTAAACTCTACCAGGACGGAGGGTATATCTACTTTGTTCCTTGTCACATCCCCAAACTTAGTTCATTTGCACCTGACAGGTGTGTCCTAGAGGTAATGCTTAAGTTTATTACTAAAGCTATTAACATTTTCCATATTCAGTTTTATATAATGGACTCAGATTGTTTTTTTGTTTTTGTTTTTGTTTTGTCTTTTCCTTTCTCTATCTCTAGGCTGTTTGCATTTATTTCTTGTGCAGTTTTCATTCATTTTCATCTCACAGTTTTTGATTTCTACCGGCACCTGATTGAACTTTCCTATTCTGCACACCTCACCTGACTCACCTGGACCACCCTTATGTCCTTGCACAGATCACTTCAAGTGTCCGAGCCTCAGTGTCTTCCATTTTAAAATAGAAATAACCAAAAGATGCTGGGAGATTGCATAAGACAATGTGTGTAAAGTATCCTGCACAGTACTCAAGAGATATTTATTTACTCTCCTACTGCAAACCTTATAACTAACAGCGGGCTCAGCGGTCTGTTCTGATTGGACGAGAGCTACAGATATCCTTACCTCAGCCTGGAGAAATGTGGCTATGGAAAAATAAATATTTGGGTCATGCTTCCTTGTGTAATTTTTCTGTGTTATTTATAAAGGTGATTTCCAGAAATGAAGAGAATTCTTGTGAAAACAGAGAAAGGTAGAAATTTGTATCTGCTGAAGTCAAACTGTACTTAGTTTACAAGTGGATGACAAGTTCATTTGCACTTAAAAACAGAAAAAATATTGCAAAGCTGAAAATGTAGTTCACTGAGAAAAAAGTTAAAAAAAAAGAAAAAGAAAGATATCTGGGCAGAGAAAGGCATAAGCAAGAGCTCGTGTTCCCAGTGACCATTATGCTACGTGATTCATAAGGTCAAATTTTACAATTACAAATTTGCATAGGTCACATCTTTCGCAGAGGGGATAATTCTTTCCAAGACATGCTCTCTCTTCCACCCCAGCTCTATGTGGCCTGTCACACTCTTTGGGTGCAACATTACAATTCAGCAGTGTAAGAGATTCTAAATTCGAACTAAGCCTTGGCAAAATTAAATGTGCCCTAGCTAACTCGAAATCAAAGTCAGCTTTCCATCGCCCCTTTCAGATATCTGCCATTTTATAGGGAAACGAACACATGAATGCCTAAACTCATTTATGGATTGCAAAATGGGCTAACCTCACCCACCCACACATCCAAACATAATAATAGATAGTTTTAAAGGAACACAATCAAAAAGGTAAGTGATAAAAATAGAAATGTATAAAATCATATTGCACGCGATATGCACACATCGATTCAATCCGCGCTTGGATGGCTGAATGTGTTTTCTGTAAAGTAAAATTTATTCAAACAGCACGAACTTTTGCTCTTGAAAGATTAGGCTAACCATATTATTGAGAGAGGGCCTGGCCCAGAAATTGAGAAGGAAAGAGAGAGATTAGGAAAAAGGGAGAGAAGAGAAGATCCCAGTATATTCAAAGAAAAGATAAGAGTGTTCATGGGCAATGATTCATCCATTCATTTTTACTGCTGAACTCTTAATGACGTCCCTAAGTACCTGTAGTCATCTTTCAGGCTCCTAGTCAGTAACCTTCTTAATTTCTCGATAACCTACAGGGAAAGGCCAACCTGGTAACTTGATATTCAAGACCCTCCTCAGTCAGCCTCAGATGTCCTATGTATGTTTATTATTCATTCTTTCCCTTTGAAATCCAGCACTCACACAATGATTCTTGAAGCTTTCTCTTATGGCATTGCTGGAGGGGTGTCTGTCTTAACTCCTCCTTGGTTAGCTTAGTCCTACCCTCCCTCCAAGTCTCAGAACAGGTCCTCTCTACTCTGAGCCCTTTCCTGCCCTGGGCAAGATGTGGTTCCAGACCACATCATCTTGGTGCTCACCCAACAACCTGGTCGCGAACCCCTGACTGCTCCATCCCATCAGTAAGACTATGGGTGTGAGTTCTCCTCACATAGCACCAGGCACAATAGTGCTCAACAAATACTCATTTAAATGCTAATTATTAATATTTATTCTGCTAAAGAAGAAGCTGTGAGATCTGTAGGCAGAGGTGATGTGTTAAGAAAGCTATTTATTCAAGTCAAAGTGTTTAATACCTGTGAGCTGGGAAGGTTCATCTCTTTTTCAGAGATTAAAAATGAGGCTTAGAGAGGGCAAGGTTCAGTCTAGTGGCACGGAGTTGGTAACCTTTTTCTGTTTGTTTGTATTTCACGGGCAGGTTCCACTCTAGCATACTGTCTCTATGCAGCTCAGATCTTTTTGAGTGGAACACCATAAGCTTGTTTAAAGAGGCATGGTGGCTAAAGTCCTGGATGTGGAGTCATCCACATCTTGGTGACTCCTCCCTGACTAGGTGTGACCTTGGGGTGTGGACTTACCCAGCTTAACCTCAGCATGTCTTGGATATGGGATAATGTTAATACAAGTCTCACATCATAGTTGCAAAAATTAAAAGAGATGGTATAAACAATGCTCAGTAAGAGGGTTTATAACTTTTTTGTGTACTGGTTCTGAATCATCTTAATAGTGCTTAATAATCTATCTGTGCTAACAGAAAATGCTGAGTGCCTGGGTTTATGAATCACACTTTCAAAATACTTTTTAACAAGGACATTGTTTTAGGAGATATGAGGATTGCATGGGAATTTTACTGGAAAGGCAGATTTCTCAAATCCTCATCTCCACTGATTTTATGTCAGTTGGACTACAGTAAGTGCAGGAGTCCGTATTTTGAACAAATACTCCGGCTGATCCTGTTGCAGAAGTCTGGGGAACACACTCTGACAAACATGAACTAGTAGATACTTACTCTAAAACCGAAAATTTGAGCTACCATATTTAGGACTGTTTGACATCTAAACTTTTTATTATCATCCTGATTCTTCATGTGTGTTGTCATTGCATGGAGGTGTAATTCACATACAATAAAATACACAAACCTAATGTTTTACACATATACATATAAGACTGTATATGTGTTAAATCAAGATATAAATCATTTCCATGACTCCAGAAAGTTTCCTTATGCCTTTTCCTAGTCAATATCAATCCCCTCGTTAACCATTATTTTTACATGTATTATCACAGCTTAGTTTCACCTGTTACTGATCTTTGTATAAAAAGAATAAAGTGTCCTGCATTCTTAATATGTAAGTGTTTTCAACATTACATTTATTAAAGTTCCCCATGATGTTGTCACAGGGTATGCATTAAATCTCTGAAATATGCTCTCTCCTTTTTCCCCAACGAATGCTACCTTCTTCAGCAATACCCAGAGTTGCCTGGAGGGACTGACCTTTCTGATTCTTGAAAACCACAGCACACAGCCCACAAGTTCCAGGCTGACTCACCGAACAAGTTTCAAATGTGACCTTTGGGAAATGATGCCTCTTCTGACACAAGCACATGTTTTCTTATCCAGGCGAATATTTTACATTCAATACTGAGAGTAGGCATGTGGGGGGGGATGGGGGATGGATGTTCTGGCCACCAACCATAATTAAAGATGACATTTTTCTGAACTTGGAAAATAAACAACAACCTGCAGAATGAATCAGGGCAGAGAGCACTGCTGATGAAACAGGCACAAAAGGAGCAGCCGATTTTTAAATCATATACCCTGAATTATATTAGCAATTCAGTGTGTCATCTGTTATTCAGCCAATTTTATAGAAATTATAGAGAGATTCATTCCTAATTAAGAATAATCTGATGGTTGGGCTTGACCCAGTTAAATTCTTATCTTTATGACATCAATCTTTTATAATGCTTCCAGAAGACTTGGCAAAGACTCCAATTTTATAAGTAAAAATTAATTAATTGGGACATTAAATTTGAAAGATGCTTTTATCTTTTCCCTGGTTCATGCCTTCACAACAGAAAGCAATAATTAACAGTTTTATTCAAATATATAAAATAATTCCTTGAAGATTTCTAACCAATTTAAGTACTCCAGGAATCAAATGATATGATGTCTAGATATCAACAGACAAAAGAGAGAGGATTTTTTTTTTTGCAAATATTTTATTGAGAGAGTTCTCCTTGGTAATCACTTCCACTAGGGTAAGACCAGGTGGTATCTTGTGAAGCTGAGTTGAATTCAGACTAAGTTCTTCTGCCAAAAAAAAAAAAAATTCAATATAATTTTTTGTTTAAGAAAGATTCTGTTTGTTAAGGGTTTTAAAGCTTTTTCAGTGAAATATCATCCTACTTTAACTCACCTAATTTGACTACCCAGGAATGTAAATCCTTAACCCACATCTTGAAATTATAATTTGAATGCATTGTCATAAAATTAGTCTTGGATTTGCTTATCCACATAGGTTCCATTTCTTTGTTCATTTACTCATTGTTTTCTTGTTTGGCACATTTGGAGAACGATTAAGAAAACCACACAAACTCCAAGAGGTTGAGAAGGAAGCACAGTAGATTAAGTAACGTCACCTGACAGATACTGGTTGGTCAGTCTAGAGAAGCCCAAAATGGTGTGCCCCAATGCTCTGACCTGCCCAAAAGTTTTATTAAAAACTTGGGAGAAGCTGGTCCTTTCAGATGAGCTAATTTATTCAGATAACATGAATTGAATAATAACAAGTAACTGAGTAGAGAGGAGGAAGCCAACTCTCACTTCTGGGAAGGGATGGCGGCAGCATGACAGGGCACCTTTCCACAAATTCTACTCTTTCTCATCACAGAAAGGAGAGAGGTGGGCTTAGTGTAGTTAAGTGATTTACTCTAGATCATACGAAAGTACTTATTAGAGTTGATGGCCTTCCCAGGTAGGTCGGTGGGGTAGTTTTAAAATATGGCCATGAATTCTTTGGTGTATCTCATATTGACAGGTGGGGTGTATGTCTCTGCCCCTCGAATGTGGGTTGAGCTTAGCAACAGGTCCCTCAATGAAGTATGATAGAAGTGACAGTGTGTGACTTCCTAGCAAAGTTAGGAAAGGCCACACAGCTTCTATTTGGATCTTTTGCGACACTTGCCCTGGGAATCCAGGCACGATGCTATGAAGCCAAAGAAGCCCATGGAAAAACGCACATTGAGGAAAACCAGAGCTTGTGGCCCTGGGCCACAGTCCCATCTGTGCTCTCAGCTAACAGAACCAACTTGCCAGCCATGTGAGTGAGCTATCTTGAAAGTGGACATTCCATTCCCTAGGTGAACCTGTTCCATGGAAGGCACATAGAACAGAGACTACTATTGTTTTGGAGCCCTGCCCACATGGTAGATCCAGGAGCAAAATGAATGACTGTTATTGCTCCAAGCCACTAAGTTTTGGTGTGGTTTGTTATGCAGCGTAGATAACTGGATATTTACACTATTTTCCTTTCTGTATGTTATATTGATTCGTGGAAAGGAAAAGTCTTAAAGACAAAATGGCAACAGTTTTGAAGGAAGGGCAGACATAAATAAGGTCCACATTGATAGGAGGGCATGTCAAGTCCTGAGTGCTCAGCATCAACCGCGTGAGTTGGAGTTCTAGGAGAACAGGGTCGTGGCGTTTAACTTGGATTTTTCAGTTAAGTCTGTAAGTCAACTGAGAACAAGTTGAGCAGAAGGAGCATGTGGATCTTCAAATGCAAGGTGTGCAAATCCCATCTCGTCCCCATCACAACCAGTATATTATGCTCAGTTCCAGGAGCCACGGTCAAGAAAATCATTGAAAAAGTTGACCTGCGTACTAGGAAGGTCAATTACATGACGAATGGTCTGAACACTCTGTCCTACCTGGAAGAGATGATGGTAGCATTGACATTCAGCCAGCCAGGGCCAGGAAAGTAAAGAGTAAGAACAAGGACCAAGAACCAGGACACAGGTGCAGTGACTGGGTAAGGAAGAAACATCCACTCTGAATTCAGATGGCTGAGATAGTTATCTTTTTACCTTTTTGGAGAGTCCTCCACTCCCAAATTTTTTACTCAGTTGCAAAACAAAAGGGATAATCTCTACTTCCTTCACAGGCCTGTAGAGACAATGCTAGGATTATTAAAGATAATTTATGTAAAAGAATACTGCATGGAATGACTTTGGTATTTATTTGCTGTTAAACTCTGAGGCTTAGAAGTTTGGGTTTTTTCTTTCTTTTAAACGACGTCCATCAGTGGAATGCCTTGCCTTGGAAAACTGCAAGCCCATTATCTTAATGTCTTCCTTCAAAGGTTGGATGACTGCTCATCAGGGAACTAGGTGTGTTGGCCACAGGGACCTCTGAGTTTCCTTTGGTCCCTAAGGGATTGCACAGACAGACCTTCTGTCTCCTTTAATGGCCTGTGTATCCTAGAAGCTCAGCACCGCCACGCTCCCACACCAATGAGCATTAGCATTTCTCTAGCACAGGAGAAATCCTTGTGAACTGGGTGGCCAGGGGACCGCTCACATTTAGTCTTTGAAGTTTTGCATTCAACTCTCCTCTCTCCCCTCCACCATCAATATAGAGCTCTTGGTCGAGATTTAAAATATTTTCAAAATTCATGTATGCAGAAAATGTTGTCTATCAGACAAATGCCTGCACATTAAAGGAACTATGAACATTTAATATTCTACACCAAATGCTGAAACTCAAATTCAAGGGCATTTTGTCCTTTGAATCAGAGATGTTGTCATGCATCTTCCTCCCCCTTCTACTGTTGTATCTGGAGTTAGCATTAAGGAGCTGGAGCTAGTTTTTGATGGGATTTAGTTTGGATTTCCACTTCATCCCCTACTAACTCTGCAACCTTTGGCAAGTCTCTTAACCTCTCTGAACTCAAGTCTCTGTATACAAAGCGGAAGTAATAACAGTTACCTCCTGAAGATGTTGTGAGAATTCAGTAAGGTAAAATGTGTGCCTGTGCCTGAGGCTAGTAGGAAATTAATACATATTTGCTTCCTTTCCACTGATTGATTTCTCCAGCCTGTTTCCATAAAACTGAGAAGGACGCATCTTTCCCCAGCTCCCCTTCTTCCCATCTCCCTGAGATAGACATCTGAAATGTGGTGGCCAAGAGAAATGGCATTTAGGGGTTGGAGCCTTCATAGAGGAGACAAATGCAACTCCTTTCACTTTCACTTTTTTCCTTCTACTTTTTCCCTCAAAAGCAGTGACTGTTAGTTGCCCAGCTCAACGCCTATTCTCTCTGAACCCCTTAATATCAGAACCCTGATTTTTAGGGGTGGGGGGGGACGTTGCCTTCTGTCTTAGCACCCTTGGGCTGCCATAACAAAATGCCATAGACTGGGTAGCTTATAAACCGCAGAAACTTCTTTCTCACGGTTCTGAAAGCTGAGCAGTCCAAGATCAAGGGGCCAGTGGATTCAGTGTCTGGTGAGGGCCTGCTTCGTCTCCTAGGGACCCTTCTCGCTGTGTCCTCACAAAGTGGAAGGGGCAAATGAGCTCTCTGGAGCCTCATTTGGCTCAGAAAGGCTCGTTCCTTATCACCTAATCATCTCTCAAAAGTCCCATCTCCTGATACCATTACCTTGGGGGTTAGGATTTCAACATACGAATTCTGGGGGAAAACAACATTCAGACCATTGCAGTCCCTTAGGAAGAAAAGGCTGTGTTTTTCAATCTCCCTATTAGCTAAGCGTTGCCGTGCGCCTACATTCTGGCCAGAGAGCTGCATGTGGACGTGAGGCGGACGGACTCCTCTTAGAGAGAGCTGAGGGCGATGCCTCCATTTGGTTCCCTTGCCTTTGCTTCTTCCCCAGCCTGAGATTTGTCCTTGCCAATCACAGTGTCAGGAACAATCATGAGTCATACAGTGACCTTGGAGATGTGATGGAGCAGAAAGATAGGACCCTGGGTCTCTGCAAACCTAAAGAAAGGAGCCACCATGAGCACCTTACACTGCCAATGTCCACACTTTTGCTGGGGAGGGAAATAAGGCTCTATCTTGGGGTAAGCCATTGTTGTTGGGGTTCCCTTTTGTAGAAAGCCAAATTGAATTCTAACCAAGATACATAGGGAGGGCCCCAGGGAGAAGACTGTTGGGAGAGGAGTTTCCTGCGAAAGAGTCAGGCAGCTTTCCTCATGGGAGTTTGGGGAATGTCTGTATGGGGCACGGGGGCAGGTAGGAGTTGGTGGTGGTACAGTTCCATGTCACAGAGCAGGAAGAAAAAAGACCTATGCTTAAGAGAGAAATTATAGGGGCTTTAATAGAGGTCCTGTTTTTCTTTCCTTTCTCTCTCCCTTCCTTCCCAAACATCACCGAATACCTGCTACATGGCAGGTAGTGAGACAGGCACTCATTGACCTTGATCTCAAATTAATCCCCAGTGGGTGACAGCAGACAACTCAAATGTACGTCAAGAATTGCCACAGAGTGTGGAGATCCCTGAGGATGCTCTCAGTGTACAGGTCCGGAGCGGTTCATCCAGCTGGGCTTAGGGGAAGGGAGACAAGGAAGCCTTTGCCAGACAGGTGCCCAGGCTGGGTACGAAGCGTTGATGGGCTTGATCCAGGGAAAGAAAGGATCCCCAGCCCCGACTGCCACTTCCCACACCCACGGCTGAGTACCACGTCGTCATTAACAACCTCCCTCCAGTACCGATGTTTCTCCACCTCAGCCGCTATTTAAACCTGGCTCAAAGACCACTCAAGACCCCAGCCACTCAGTCAGTGTTGGATACAGACAAGTGAACACTTTGGGGAAATTTGCATGTGGTAATTATCAGTTTAATCTCAACAGCCTTGTGATTTGGGAAGCAATCTTCCATGTCACGGGCAAATTGGCTGGAGAATTGCTCCTGACGGTCCCAGGGTGGGTGAGGGCACGTGCTCGGGGCATAGCAACCAGACGGAGGCTCCCAGTGTCCTCCCACGGTGGCAGCTCTGCTCCCACAGGCGGAGAGAGTTCGGGCCTCACGGCCAGCGGGGCTGGGGTCATGAGAGGAGCCAAAATGGGTTAAGTAGGTAATCAGGCAAGATTGCATCCGCTCTTTAAGACATAATAGATATATTTTTTATGACTTGCCTGTAGGGAATGAACAGAAACATCACATTAAGCAAGGGTTGAGAATGACAATTATGGAGCACCTACTATATGCCAGACTATTATTTTAGGCATTTAATATACATTGTCTTAGTGAATCCTCACATTAACACTTTAAAGAATATATTAGCACTCACATTTTATAAATGACAGTACAAAGGTACCTCAGGAATTGTGAAAGCTTCCCAGGGTCACATGGGCAATAAAGGACCTAGGATTCCACTCTCGTCCACCTGACTCAAGAGCCCACACCCCACGGTGTCCCCTTGCCCTGGAGAACATTCCATGACAGGCTCCCATTGAAACCAACTCCATGGGACAGAGACTCTACTTTTACGAGTGAAGACAGGGCAGGCTGGAGGCTAATAATGAAGATGGACCAGCTATGTTTCTCAGTGTTTCTGTGCCAGGAGCTGGGGGGACTTTTTCCCTGGTAAGGAACAGCTACTCGACAAGATATGTTTGCTGGAGATATTTTATATTCTCTTCCCAAAGGAACACATGTAAGTTCTGGTCTCTAAGTAGGAGAAATCATTATGCATGCTCCCTCCCTGTTTGTCTTCTGCCCAATAATGTTGGCCAAGCTGTTTGCTAATTACCCCAGAACAACAGTTCTCAAAAGAAACTAAAAAGTGTTTATCTAGGTACCATTTCACATTAACGCTCTGGCTTCGAGTGGAAAAGAGAAACACAATATATATCCTCCTTTAATGGGCAGCCAAACAGATGAGTTGGCACAGAACAGGAGAAAGGACAAAAATATTCTCTCTATGCCACAGGAAACCCATAAACCAAAACAAAACTCAATATCACCGTCAAGTGCCCCTGGGTGTTTTCTGGAAGGAGAAGAACTCACACTCCAGGTTTGGCTGGGTTATAAACTTGAAAGCTTTCTTTCCTTTGCCCCTAAATTATCCAGAGCTATTTCATCTCTCTTCCTGAGAAGAATCTTGACAGCCCTATTAGCATCTGGGAGATGGCTGGGTAGAGTGGGAAGAGCATGGAATTTGAAATCCTTAGGTAGGAGAGTAGATTTGGCTAGCCGCTAACTACCTGTGTTACCTGAGGCAAGTCATCCTGGGAGACTCGCAAGGTTATGGAGAGGAGAAATATCTACAAACTGTCAGGCAGTCTATAATTTAAAAGAAAAAAGTAAACATTGGCATGCAGAATGTGGAAGTGACAGGAGAATGTTAATGATAAATAGAATTCCATTATCCAAGCATTGAGCACTTACATTTTGCCAGATACCTGCCAAAAGCCCTAACTTCGTTCCAGGAAGGTGCTGTTTGCACACCCGTTTCACAGATGAGCAGACTGAAACTTAGAGAAGCTGATTCACTCAACAGTTACAGAGCTGGTAAGAGGAAGAGTTAGGATTCAGATCCTACTTTGTCTGACCCTGAGGCCCAAGCATCTTTCTGCTGTACCACATTAGCATTTTCATCTCAATTGAAATATAAATCCAAGATCAGCTGACACCCGTGACATATTTTGAAACAAATGATGCCGGATGCCATCCACAACGCTCAACAGCTGGTTCATTTCCTGAATGTGGCACAACACTCAGATGGCATGGAGGTTAGGATTGATGGCTCTTTATTTGTCTGTCTCCTGTCTAAATGCGACCCTTTGAAGTGAGTGAGGACACCTCTGCTGCAATGGACACAAGAAAGAAATCACCAAGGATATTAGACAAGTATGGAAACCTTTGCTGAATTCTGAATTGATTTTCTATGCATATGGCTGCATTTAGAATGTTCATGTTTAAAATACATTCATTACATACAAAGACAAAATGAGTGCATGTGAAGATTGGCGACTTCAGGGTCAAATCTGTAAAATGGTTATTGTGCCGGGCCACTACTGATTTTCTGGTTTCGATCATGCACAATAGCTATGTGAGATGCCACTATTGGCGGAAACTGGGTGATGTGTACATGACATCTCTCTGTATTATTTTTGCAACTTCTTGTGAGTCTATAATGCATTTAACATAAAAGTCTTAAAAAATGCATTCCGTGAAGTTGCTTCTTCTAATGTGGGAGGGTGCCCCCCACCCCCAGAACATCGTGCACATGTGGCACTATTTCTTCCCATTCCTTTTACACAATGTATTGAGTTACCAGTGTGTACCCCATCTCCCAGTGGGCATCTCCCCTGTTATTTTATTTAATCTCCGTGATAATTCAGTGAGCACAGCATTATCAGGGCCATATAGAAATGGAAACATTGCTGATGGAGATCACACGATCAATAAATATCCTCACCTGGTTCCTTGGAGAGGAACCCAGTGTGTTTTTCGCAATCTCCAGCTAGTTCCCATGAATATTTGATGAGTACCTACTATGTATTTGGAATCATGACATGCATCCTAGAAGGCAAAATGAAGTATCAGGCTATTTCCCAGCTTTGGGAAACATTTAATGCAGCTAAGTGTGGAAAACAACAGAATATTCTGAGGAGCACATTAGAGATAAAGTGGAAGAACACTTGGGAAGTGCATCAGGGATCTCAATTCCAGCCACTGTTCCATGTCTGACTACCTGTGAGGCCTCTGCTCTGTTTGCTAAACCTCATTGGAATCTTGTTCTCTCATTTGCAAAATAACCTTCCACTAGATGGTCCCTGAGGTTCTTGCCAGCTCTTGTCTGTGATTCTTTACCTACACATGGCCCAGTGACAGCCCCAAGTGGTCTGTGCTATGATGATCCGAGTTAGTGATATGACAGAAGGAACTTACAGGACAGGGTGACACCAGTGGACATATATGGTCAGGAAAGGTGGCTTGGGAAGACCTGGCCTGTGACTGCCTCTGAAAATGGGAAGGATTTCTATAGCATGAGAAGAGAGGCTAGGGCAGGACGTGTCAGGTACAAGGTGCTCCTGTAGTTAATGCTGTTCCTCCAGGGAGCATCATGGAGATCGAGAACAAGTTTGTCTGGGATACTCCAGTTAAGGTGACTTGAAATGAAACCCTGTTTCACTCTAAAAACCACTAAGTCCATTAACTAACTATGTTTTTCTTTGTCAATGTGCCCTAAATAAAGAAGCGTGCTTGACTTGAAGAGATTATTCAGTCAAGACCACTGTTATGGACATCTCTAGTTCTCCACCAGCAGAAACATCCTTCCTTTTTCTTCCTAACAATGCCTCCGTTTTCATTTAAGCAGTCACCCCTTCCAGAAAACCCACAGCCTCGGACCCACTCCCAGCTCAGGGGCTGGCCCCACCTGGTGTGATACATGAGCACATCCCATTTACCAGGCAACGGTAAATGATAAACACCAATAATTGTTTTCCTGGTAAAGTTATGACCTGGGAAAATCCACATGAGACCAGAACTTTTGTTTGTTTGATTGTGGGGAAATTTAATCTCTTGCTTATGGGGAGAAGAAATGTGTGGCTCTAAGAACTGCTCAGAAAATATTTTGCAATCAGGACGAGCCAACTTTAATGTCAAGCTGAAACCACAAAGGCAGAGCAGGGACACAGGGGTAAAAATGGGTGCTTGGTGACTTGTTAAACTGCTGGATCAAATTTACACTGAAGCCCACACACCTCTGAATTTTTCCAGTGATTTGCTCTAAAAATCCTCCCATATTTTCAATCAATTAATGTTGGGCCTTGTGACATAAAGAGTTAAACTAACAGATATAAATATATTTTGCCATCTTTATGAGGTTGCAGGAATCCCAGGAAGTGCCAAGAACAGAGAATAATGATGTTGAGAAGCCTCACTTGCTCCAAAGACCTAGTTTACCAGTCAAGCAAAATTAAAGCTAAGCTAAGCTTCACCCAAACTCTTCAAGCTCATATCTGTACCTAATAAGTGGTCTTTTATTTCACATTACTTTTTCCCTCTGAAGTTGGATCCCTTTTCCCTCCTAATCTGATTTGAGTGTCCCAGCCTCTTTCATCACTCTCAAAATATCCTATATGTATTGATTTGGGTAATTTAAACACTGTTTTGACTTCTTTAATTGTCTTCTATGTCCAATTGCTAGATTCTAAACTTTTAGAAGGTGGAGATATTTCCTTTAGGTTCCTGTATGCCTAAGAGTTTGGCCCATAACTATTTGCAGACTATATGGCAGAATAAAGGAGGAAGCTGTAACACATATAGTTAGCTTGTTAGTAAGAAAACAGTGGATAACTCAGCAAGGAGACACAGGGTACTGCTGCTATAGTGTTAGGCGTCACCGCATGGGGCTCAGGCTGTTCCCAGGGGCCCCCTTCTGCAGGTCATTTTGGTTACCTGGCCCATCAGGTGAAGAATGGGAAGTGCAAATGGTAGGAGCTGAGAGTAAGTAAAAAGCCTTTCAAACAGGCCTGGTTCCACCAGAGATTTGTGCAGCAATTTTCAAAGTGAAATAGGAGGGAAAATGGATGAGAAAAAGTATAAAATCAAAGTGGGAAAAAAAAAGTTTTCCTTTGTATCGTATGGACTCTTGCAGTTACTGTTATTGCCAAATGAATGTTCCCATTTTCTTGGAAGAGTCATATGGCACTGGGCATGTCACCAAGGTGCAATTTGATCAGCGTTAAGTGATGCTGTCGGGTTTGGGGTCCAGAATGGAATTTTAACAGGAACAATAAAGCAGTCACAATGGAGCTTTTCTAACTTCGGGAAGTGAAATATTGATCCTGGAGTTGAAAATGTGGCTCCCAGCTCATCACTGTGCAATTATCCAGGTTTCCAGTTGAGAAATACGGCTCCTGGCTCATCATCGCACTATTATATTATCCAGGGTTCTAGTGATCAGAATAAAACCAGTTGATGAATCTCAGGTGCATTCTACACCATATTTTTAATATTTTTTCATCAGACGTATCTGCCATCCTTTTTTTTCCTTCACATTTTAGTTTTGCCGAAATCAGAAATTTTTAAAACAAATGCATGAGTTATATATGACAAAATTTGCCTCCGTGTAAGTCTAAAGGAGCTCTTTCAATCAGTTTAAAAAACTCAAAAGGATAAAAAATCACTAGGCTATAGTTTAATTGGCAGCATTTTTTATTAGTTACACACATAATAACAGTACACCTTAAAATTAATAGTTCCTTCTTACAATAAAATAAACTGTGTGTTATGGTACAAGTATCAGAATTCAAGTTTAAAAAACACATCCCCAAATCATTATGTGAAACCAATTAAAGGGGTAACCTAAAACCCTATTCTACAGGCAATTACAGTCAATATTCAATCTTTAGAAAGAGAATTTAAAAAAATCATTTCTGTTGAAAATAATATAGGGCAAAAGTGGAGATCGCCCGTGTTTCATTGAAGATACCTATAAAAAGTCAATAATGATCCGACAGCCTCATCTCTCTTGTACTCTGACCACATGGACTTACCCCTCTGCTGGAAGGAGCAGCCTATGGTTTCATAAACTGGTACTGTCTTTGAATCAGAGTCTCAGGTTTCAAAGATGGCAGGGCACCCAAACAACAACTGCCGCAAGGTTGGTTCTGATGCTTAAGCCACTCGCAGGTTGTGTTCAGTCTAAAACTCATGCTTACACAATCAGAAACATGAAAGAAAAATATGAGAACATAAATATCAGCTGGATAGCAGATCATCAAATGACCTCAGTTCACTGCAATATCCATTGAGTGTCTTCTTATGATAGGTAGTTTGCCTAGACTAATTCAAATAACCGAACACTCAGACAGAAATCCTGTTTCTCAACTTCACAGATGAAAAAAAATTGAAGCTTTTTAGGTTAGGTGCTTTGTCCAAGGTCACATAGCTCGGGGAAGAGGTGGGAACCCAATCAAGTTCTATGTGATTCACAAATTGCTTTCTCCCTTCCCCAATCTCCTGCCACTTTTTCCATGGTCAACCCCTACTCATGAGTTAAGCTTCAGTGCAGTCATCAGTTCTTCCAAAAAGTCTCCAAGGCTCAATCACTGACTTTCTCCTGTCTGCTTCCCCAGATCTCATGTTTCCCTCTATCATTGCATTTATGTCATTGCATCTCACTGAGGACAAGGAGCATCCTCTTCATCTTTAAGTCCTCAAGGCTAACACAGATCCTGGTGTGTAAACGGCACTAATGCAGGACTGTTGAATGAATGCACACACTGTGTGGACCATGAAGACTCATTTGTCCCCTCCACAATAGGAGACTCTCTCCTTCTCTAGAAGAATAGCCACAGCGGACGTCATTAAAGTGTAGGGCATATGAGGGAAAATGAAGTTCTAGGTCCCTTCACTAAAAGTTGCATAATGAATCCCCCCAAGCACATAATAGAAACCAGGTGGGGGCCAGTCTGTGGAAGGCAATGAACACCAACTTCTAGGTGTCATGCAGCTTAGAGAAAAAAGAAATCAGGCATTGATAAAACCATTGTAAGTTCTTGTTCCAAAATTTTATGTTCCCCTATTGTTTGGTAGTACCTATACTTCTGTGCATCACCCTCTTATAGAATGCTTTCGGATGACAACGTGTGGGCAGACCATGGAGACCTGAAAGGATGTCTAGGTCTTGGTGAGTGAGTTCAAGAGTCCAGGATCTTCACACGTTCCTGCTCTGCTTCTTTCTCTTTTAAAAGAAACACCTTCAACATGTCACTCCTAGTTACACGAATTTAAGATAAATTCACCCCACCCAGGCCTTGCAGGATTGACCCCTGCTTTCCCCTCTGGCTTCTTCTTCCCTCATTATGCACCAGCCACATGGGCTGCCTCCCCTTCCCAAATATACCCGGGTCTTTCTAACTCATGCCCTCCCCTTCTTGAAGCTCTTTACTCTCCTCTCTTCATGTGGCCAATCCTCCTTCAAATCACATCTAACTATCATTTCCTGAAGGAAACCCTCCCTGCTCACCTGGGCCTAGGTGAGATAACCCTGTTATTTGCTCGTGTTGCATTGCCTCATTCTCCACGGGATCACTTATTACAATTGAAATTAAGTAATTATGTGTGTAATAATTAGACTGATAACAGTTTTCCCCATTTAGCAGCTCCCTAGAGACAGGGACCACCCATGCCTTTTTTACTGCTCTATCCTCAGTACGTGACCCTGTGCCACGAATGCTCAAAAATGTACATTGGACCAAAGAAAAGGAATAAATGAATGAATGAATAAATCTTGGTTCTTCAGTTTCTGCTTTTGGGATTCAGTGGGTGCCATGCAGTACGGGGTAAGTCACATTCGGCATTCTACCCTTTCCATCCTGCTAACTGTTTTCCCGCCCTGCAGCTGCTTTCTCAAAGAATCTCTGAACCTCTCCTCCTTAAATTGTGCAAGCTTGCTGTCAGGAACACCCACGGATGCACTCTACAAACACACAACTCACTTTGAGTAATCATATTGACTCGGAATTAACGGCCATTCAGATACCTCATTGAAGATGCCATCTGGGATGTTATTGCTCTTCAGAGGTAGATCATATTCGGAGAAAATCTGTCAAAATGTAGAAATAACTCATCAAAATGGTCATTGCAGAATCTAGCTGTACTTCCCAGAGAAGCAGTCTGATGCTGCAGGTTTCATTGCCTCTAAGTGAGATGCTGAAGGAAGAAGGGCTGTTTCTTTTCTCTGTTTTCAAGAACCAAGAGAAATCAAAAGTTCAGGAACATACATAGAATGGCCTTGGACTCCTTTGCTCATTCAGAGACATCTCACCAAAAACGTACACTTCTCAAGGTTCTCTCTCGTCCTGCAGGGCATGTGCTTAAAGCAGAACTGGGTTTCAATTCTTACTTGGCTACTTACAGCCCATGAAGTCATGGTCAAGATTTTTAAGCTCTCAGAGACCCAGTTTCTGCACCTGCAAATTTTGGATAACAAAGTCTACTGCATAGGGCCATTGTGGGGCTTACAAAAGATAAGGATTGTATAGAGTCTGATACATAATGCCTGGAACTTACAGGGACTCAAAATGCTTACTAAATAAACTGGATTAATCCATGGTACAATCTTAAATTTGGCTTTACAGAAAATAGTAGCATAAGGTGTCTTTGGCTAACGTCTTAATGGTAGAAGAGATAAAACCATTGTAAGTGCCACTGGCAACGGTGTGCCAGCAAACCAGCTGTGGTGGGGGTGGTATAGAGTGTTTGCCTATTTCCATGGTGTAAATAATCCCCCCGTGGCCTGTTTTAAGCTGCCAACAAATCAATAATCAGCTCCCCAAACTTCTGAATACATAACAATTGGATCTTGCAAGCCAATAAAATGTAGCTTCAGCAAACCACATAGGAACGTGTTTCCCCTCCCTTTGGGTTGGTGCCAAGCCTTGACTATTCCTGGAGAAATCCAAAATATAAGCCTCTCAGTAGATGCCTGCCCCCTCAGCCCTTCATGAGGAGAACCTGGTGGTATCCCAGGTGCTCCCTGCTTCCACATCCTCCCTTTCAGCCCTGCACAAAGCCAGCCTCCCCCCTCTGTGGGCTGCACACCATTGTTATACGAGGGAAATAGTATTATTCAGCAGGCACTTTTGAATTGAAAATAACATTTGAAAAGGATTGTCCCTGGCAAAGTCATCAACTGCTGTGTACTCATTGAAGTTAAGACAATGCAAGATTGATTATTTTTGTAGTCTATGCAAATTATAAATAGCATTGATATTAAATCCTGGGCATTTGGCTTCACCTCCAAGTGCTTCATAATTATTATTTTCAAATCAAGAATCTGGATTTTTTATTTTAGGAAGTCAAGATATGTATGTATATTACCCACCCCCCTCCCCGAAAAACAAAAGTGAAGGAAAGAAAAATCACACTTGAAGTATACTAACGATCTTAAATACATAGGAAATAAAAGACAAAGTGCTTTATGAAGTGAACTCAGTTCTCTGTTGATTTCTAACCTCCCACATGACACCTATAATAAAACGGCATGTCCTTGGTGAAGTTCTCTCATTTCTGACTACATGGTTTTATCTTTTCCCAGTACTTCGCTGAACACAACCTGAACGAGTTGATATATCACTTTCACACCCACTTTAGAGAATATCATGGATGTTATCATTAACTTACCTAATAGCCTTCCATACGCACAAGCACACCCTAAAGATATTTAGCTATATGACCTCAGATACAGAGAGATGCATGAGGGAACCATTGCTTTTGCATGGTCTGGCTGCGGGGGTCGGGGGGTGCAGGTGCTAATATTTGCATAGCAATTACCGAATACCCAAACAGTATGCTGGAGCATTACACAAATTATGGCAATGTAGTATCACAACATTTCAGGAAGACAGATATTATTTCCCTCATTTTACAAATGCAAAAGTAGATGCTGAATAATTAAGAAAAATTTTTCAAGGATACACATCTCGAAATGCACAAAGCAGGATTTGAATCTGGGTTGTTCTAGCTGCAAAAACCATTGTTTTCTCTGCTGCATCACTCTACTTTAGGAATTCATGCCCAAGAGCCGTCTGATAGTGTGTCTCATGCCCTCCATCTATTTACAGTCAAAGCAAAGGCACCTTCTGTCTCCACCATGTCTAAAACTTGAACTTGAAATGATGTCATGGGGATAGCCAAATTAGATCAGTGCAGATTTATCAAGGTCTTAATTCATTGGAGATGCTGTGCTGAGTGTAGAGTGACTGCAGAGTCCTTCCCAGAGGGAAAACCCGCTCTCCTGCACAGAGAGAAGATGGCAAGTGTGGTCAGACAGAACCTGGTTACAGCCTGACCTGAGCTCCTCCCCGCATCCCATGAGCCTGACTTGCTCTGTTCGCATTAGAGCCATCCTGTCCTTCTCCCTCCTCCTGTGCTCTCCCCACCCAGTTCCCAAGTCAGCTGGAGCCCACCTGTGCAGTAGCTCTAGGATCCTCCCTACCTCCCCCTCGTCCCCAGCAGAGCTGCTAACATTGCCCGTGCACTGGGCTCCATTTTCTCTTACCTGGGCTATTTAAACAACTTTTTTAAACACACTTACTTTGTTACGCAATCCTACACAAACTCCCAGATTAATCTTGTGCTTACATAACCAACTTTTATCATGACATTTCACCACTCCAGATAATTTTCAGACTTAAGAAAAATTAAGAAAGTAACATTGTGTCCAGAATAAAAGCTATAAAAAAGCATGGACAATAAAACAGACGAAAGCAGATCATCTCACTTTAGACTTTAATTTAGTAGTCTTCACCCCTTAGACTCTCTTTCTCACCCCTCGGCACCCCTCTGAGGCATCTCCACAGAATACCGGGGCAGCGCAGAACAGTTTGGGATCATGGGCCTGAGGATTGCATTTCAGGTCATTAGCCTATTACTCAAGGCCCTTGTGTCTGCCAGGCTTCAGATCCACCCCATAGGGTTGCTGCAACATTTGGAGTCAATATATTCAAGTCACTTAGAGCATTCCCGGTACATGACAAATGCTTACAATAAATGTAGTTTGCTTTACTGGTTGTTGTTGTTTCCAATCCTTTATGCGTTTATGAACCCTAAGCTTCAGTTTATATGAGCTCCTGTGTCCTGTGTTTTCAATCCCCAACTGGCTGTCTCTAGTTATTCCCTTAAGCTATTTTCTCAGTCTGAAAACTCTTCCCCATCTAATCTCTGTACGGACAATCCTATCCCTCTTCCAAGGCCCACTGCCCCGTGGATCATTCCAGCTAGAAGCCATCACTCCTACCTCTGAACACTTGTAGACTTTCCCCCGGGCTTCTCCTAGAACCTGGTTGCATCATTAATTGTGTCATTCTCTGTTCCATCACTTCCGCCCCAAAGAGCATACCGCGGACGGGTCATTTTTCCCCTTGCCACTATTCCTACCTACCATAGTATGTTCTCTGTAAATGACGAATACATGAATATCACCCATTTCGTCCCTTTGAATGGGGATGCAGTGTCACATTTGTCATGGCACCTGCTGTGTTCATCGAGGATATCTATGACTATGAGATACCCCAAAATGTCATGTGAAAGCCAAAATGTCATGGAAGTTAAACAACCCTGCTTATTCAAAGTATTTCAGATCCAGTCATACGCTGCTTGCATGTCAAGCTTGTTGTGTTCCAGGGGAGGTTTCCTTGCTATTGTTGATGTAGAGTTTTTCTCCCAGCAGGTGCCACTCTGCATGCTATCACTGTCCCATCCAGGGGGTCATGACTTTGGTGAATAAAGAATCTCAGAGGATAGAACTGCCCGTCGCGTGGAGCCTGCTTCCGTGAAGGCTCCAGCCTCCTCGGCCCTGTCCCGGAGCGACTGCATTACTGGGTCAGCCTCGGTTCTCCTGTTCTAGACCATCCTTTAAGCCTACGAGAGGGATTTTGTAAAACATGGGCGTGCCCACATTCTTAAGTACGTTCTTTCCGTAAAAACTTTGATGGTTTTCCACCATAAATAGCCACATTTCTCAAAGTGTCATCCACAGGACCTCATCAGAGGCACTTGGGATGCTTGCTAAAATGTAGACTCCTGAGCTCTGTCCCTGGCCTAATGAACCCAGTAAGCTGCTTTTTATTCAATAGCTTCACAAGTGATGTCTATGCATGCACAAGCTTACACACCCCGACTTAAATAAAAGCCAGGTGTTGATTTCAGCATCAAAATCCGAGCCAGACTGTTGGCCAGCATCCTCTGGAAGCAGCAGTGTTGCTCACACCTTTGTCTCTACACAGGCTGTGGTCACCTGCACACCCTCCTCGCCTGGCCTGTGTGCCCCCCACACTCTGGGGCCATGAAATCCTGCCACTTCCTTCCTGCTGTCTAGGAGATGTCACTGCTTCTACAAAACTTTCTCTTCGTTCTCTAAGCTTGTTCAGTTCTCCCCACTCACGGCTCCTTACCTACCTCCCAAAGCAGCGTTCTGTGAATACTGAGCTCCGTGCCCTTCCCCCATCAGCCACCTGCCTTCCAAAGCAGGAACCATGGGCGACTTTAGTTAGTATAACACTGTGTTTGTGAACTGCAGACACACAGGGGGTGTCCCCTCCCGCTTCAGCTTCCTCACTGAGTGACAGTGGGTACATCACTGCACTTCACTGAGCCTCGGTTTCCTCATCTGAAAATGGCCACAGAATCCCTGGCTAAGTCTGACTTTTTGGATGAAATGTGGTAATGCATGTGAAGGGCTTAGAAGAACACTCAATAAATACCAGCCACACTTTCAGTGTTAGTAATATTATCATTATTTTATTATCTCATTATCCCAAGGGTGAAACAAAAATGCCTGCCACCACGAGACAATAAATCACTGTAGACTTTATCTCCTCATAATGCTATTGGGATAAGGTCTACATCCCTGGTTGAAGAAAATAAAGTAGTGTTAGCTTGCTTTTTTTTTTCCTTTCTTATCTTTTAAAAGACCAATGTCCTGACTTTGCTGACTTATAAACCAGAACTGACTTCCACTAATGGGGCTCCTGTGATTTCTGATGGTCTCCCCATGGTGCAGGCAGGACAATGCCACAGTGGAGCAGCAGGGCCATTGTGTCTCAGCCATGAAATAGGTGGCTCTGAATTGTCCTGCACACTCCAGAGACCAGGCTAGAATGTACAACAAGCCTTTACGGGGCACTGTGGGTAATGCTGTTAATAACAAAAGAGAAGAAAAAGTGAAGATGTATTCTTGTGTATCTTCATGTAAAGATGCTTACATTTACTGAGCATCCTTCTAAGTGCTTTATTCAGTCAAAAAGCATTTAGTAAGTACCTACTGTAGGCCAGGCACCATACTATGAATAACACGAAAAATCCCTGCCCCTGTGACGTTTGCATTCTTTTGGGGAGGAACAGACAATGAAACATAAAATAAGTATAATAAATGATATATTATAAGATGCTGTGTGCTCTAGGAAAAAAAAGAAATAGAACACACTAAAGGGGAATTACATATATTAACTTAATGACCATTGTTGTCAAGGCAGATGATTTTATTATTATCCCTACTTCATATATAAAGAAATTAAAGCACAGGGAGGGAAAGTAACTTGCCCAACTAGCAAAGGATCAAGTCATAATTTGAATTCAGGCCTTCCGAGTCCACACTGTTAACCACAGTGCATGCTGACAACCCATTTCACCGGCCCAGATGGAGCACAGCTTGTGCCCTGTCCTGCTCAACTACTAGCTACTGTGTGGGGCTGGAACAGGACAGCTCACCTCCCTCCACAGACGGTGACCTGAGCATGTCTGCTCAGCGAGAACCAGAGAGATGACAATGTTTTTCCTTCACCCGGCCTGATGCCTTTCCTCATGGTGCTTGGAGGCACCTTCGGAATTCTCACTGGCTCTGGTCACACAGTCAGCCTCCTTCCAGGAAGATGACAATGTTAATATCCACTTTTTCAGGGAAGCCCGATTCCTCCTTGCGAATAAAACACGTTAGAAAAGAATTGCACACCGTCAGTACTTTGTTTGGTGTTAAATAATATCACATTTTGCATCTCAAAAATTAAATCTAAGTTGAATCATATCAAACTCAGTACCTTTGAGTTTTTCTGCCTGTATTTGAATAGTAATAAGCTGAGCATGTGCCTGCAGGCCCTTGCTAGAGGATTCTACACCTCTAGCCATACGCTGTCCAAAGAAAAACGCCCATACCTCTAAAATAAATTGACATAAACATAATGAAAACATAATTTCTTCTCCCATAGTTACAGAATGATCACCTACACAGCTTTGTAGAACCTGCTCTCTTCCTAAATTATCTACCTTCAACTGGGCCAAGATTTACTATTTTTCCCAGGAACCTGGGTGGGTCTTAGCATTCCGGTATGAAGTATTTCTGTGGAAAAAGAGACATTGCTACAATGACGAATGCAAATTTAAGTCTGCAAGGCAGAAAACAATTTTAGGGTTTGAAATGGCAATTTTCATGTTTCAAAAATCTTAGAGACGCTGTCAAATCCAGGGCCCTCTTTGATGAGCGCTACAGCTAGGACATCACGGTGCTCTGAGATTGAGAGAATCTAAATGGCTCGTCCCATCCATCACACCATGACAGCACCAGGTAAGAGCTTCCTTGGGAAGGCTGTGGAGTGGCCCCGTCACTGCACACCTCTGTCTATCCACACCATTCTTGCACCCACTCTTCTGTGTTCGCACCTGACGTTCCCCTCCTAGGAGGCCATCCTGCTTCTTTTCCATGTCCCCAAAGCCTACTTGTGTTATCACGGCAGCCAGTTCGCACCTCCTCTACGAAGTTCTTCTGCTCCACTGAAAGCCTCGCCTACCTCGGAATCTCCAAAGCCCACAGATTACAACTTAGTGGTTCTCAAGGTTTAATGCGCATCTGCTCTCTCCCCACTACTATCACATACAGTTGATGGAAAGAATCACTCACCCCACCCATATTGACTGAGCATCTCTACTATGCCAGGAACTGTTTTAGACACTATAGAACTATAAAGATAGAACTGACCCATCTGGATCAAGTAGCTGTTCTCATAGAGCTCATGATAGAGTATTAAAGCAGCCATATATTCCCCCGCTGCGCCCCACACGTACATTGCAAGCATTCGATGGATGCTTGTTGATTGAGTGACTGATGAATTCTTTTGATTTTTTTTTTTATTCAGCAGCTATGGCTTTGAGATCCTAGTCTATAGCAGGTAATGTGCTAGGCCCTACCATTTCTGGGGTGAACCATAAAGAAACAGTGCCCACCCTCATGAAGATTTGAACCAAGTTACCTGCGCAAAGCTTAAAGTTAGGTCCTGCATTTTTTTCAAAAAATAAAGTTTGCAGAAATATTTTTGGGCAAATGCATCTTCTCACCAACAGTTACTAAGCATCCACATGAACAGGACTGCTTTGACTTCCAAAATTTCATGGAACACACACAAGTGTGTGCAGTTGCTATGACTGCAGGTGATGTCACTCATCTGAGATATTCTCAGCCAGTGGTGGAACTGGGAGTCCCACATGGGTGTCCTGAGTCCAAATCCCAAACACTATCCCAAACATCTGGGAATGATGTTCTTATTTTTCAAGATGAGAACTATACCTGTGGCTTTTACAAAATCAAATATGATGCGCACAGAGTTTGGACTTTCATGAAGACTTGAACTATTATGGAAAAATAAATGAAAGATAAGGTTAGTGATGTTGAGAAGCAGGGTTTTCAGTATGAAATAAAAAAAAAATAGTGAAGACACAAGATTGAAAAGGTTAAGTAAAAACCTTGTAAAGTCCAGAATTAGACTTAAGATGTATTTTATCCCATTCAAAAATTATATCTCATTTCTATTCTTTAGAAAGATCTAGAAACATTTGGGGAGTGCTCATTTTTTTTTCCTGTTCAGAATATTTTTATCAGTTTAATTTATGTCCAAAGATTTAAAAAAATTGACAAGGTAATTTGTCAAAAAAAGAGATAGAGACTGGATTTCTGTCAATTTTATTAAATAACTTAGTTACTGTTCATAAAATACTTACAGTAATGTAGAAAGAAACTTTACAACATAATGGAGTATCCTCAAGTTACATCTTCATTTCACAATTATATTAAGATTATACTTCCAAGATCCTTATAGAGTCATGATAAAGTAACCCAAGTAGTTTTTCTTACAAACAAAAGAGATCTCCCTGTCTCTGGCTCAGGGTAATTACTGTTCCAATAAAAGATCTGAGAGTTCTCCAGGCTTTGCCCTGACCCCATGCATAGAGCATCAATACTAAGTAATCCTTGTATTGTTGCTTCAGCCAAAAAAATATCTAGTTATTAGTTGCAGCTTGGTTTGGTTTCTCCTTGGATTTCTAACTCATTCCTGAGCGGAAGGGTGCATTGTATTTTATGTTAGCAATATTTCTTGTTTATTCTCATAACTCCACTTAATGAAAAATAAAACTTGGTCCAGCTTCTCAGTGTCTTGTGGCTCTTTGTTGAGAACAAATGGATTTGAGACACGAATCCGTTGCAGCAGTGTAGGAAGCTATCGATATATTTTAAAGTCAGCAGAGTAGGTAGAAGAAAATAAAAGGCTGTAGACTCAACCTTGAGTTCTAGCCTCCTAACTTCTTGTGAGTAAACTTTGGGAAATTATTTCACTGCATGCAGACTTTGTTTCTTCAGCTATAAAACAAGGTAATCCTCATAGGATCATAGAAAAGACAGAAATAAGATCAGGTATGTAAAATACTTAGTATATGGTAGCATCCAATAAATATTATGTATTCCTTTCTCTAGCTGCTGGGTGCTAATATTACAACTGTCTATCGGATTTTTAAAGAGCAACACACTACATCTTTCTATGTCTTTATCTGCATGCTATATATATATATATTCATATAGATACAGATATAGGTATATAGATAGAGCCATGTGTGTGTGTTTGCAACTTTCTATTTAAAACAGAATTAGTCACATCTATAGTTTTCATAGATGCTCCTCAAAATCCCCCTTTCCCTCCACGGTTCAACCTGCACAATATTCTTCCGTAACTCACATGAGCAAAGCTTCGATGATTCATTGGTTGTCCTCCTTTTCCCCTTCCCAGGCTCAGCGAGGTCCTTCCCATAATTAAAACTCTGCTAGAGTCCTTGACATACAAAGGGAGTCAAACCTTCTCTAGCAGAGATACTGTGCCCAATCTCAAACCCATATCCACTCCAGTGTGAAAAGCAGCAATTCCTCCCCACGTACTGCACTTCTGGGCACTACAGCTTAAAATAAATATCATTTACCTTTATATAATATCTTTTTAGGGATGTCTTGAAGATGGACTTCTTTTGATGTTGTTCTCTTAGGGAAAGAAATAAGAGTTAGAAAATAAAATTCTTTGCTATAGGCATCCTGGTGGAAAATGTCATGTTACATGAGAAAATTCGTCTGCCTCCCCAGTTCCTGTCCACTCTCCATTTATTTATCCTTTCTTCCTTTCCTCTATTTTTTTTTCTCTTTTGTGCTCTATCTTTAAACATTTTTTGGAGCTATTGTGATGTGTCAAGACCTTCGAAGCACAGGGATAAATAGACTATTCATTTTTTAAAGGTTAATCACCAAAAGTCAGTTTCCAGGTGTTTAAATGTTAATGATTTAAAAGACATGAAAATAATGTATAAATTATAAATAACTGTATTTTTTGGTGGTATTTATGCAAAGTTGTCATTGAGGAGTGATAAATTTCTGCCTTGCCTATGTTCTTTGTCTTATAAATACCTTACAAGTGGCAGAAAACTCGAATGATGCTTTAAATAAGTTACCTGGCTCCATATGCTATAATAACTTCCATGGGGGCACTTATTTTTTGAGGATTTAAGAAGATTACTTTGTACCTTTTCAACTCTCTATCAATATGGAATCTATAATATGAACCCAGCTTAGAAATTGCAAACATGTATTGATTTCTGTTTTAAAAAGTAAGTCACAGGTCAAACAACAAATCAGAAATAAAATTTGCAACTTAAATCACACGGACAATGTTAATATCCCTCATGTAGAAAAACGTCTTCTAAAAATCAAGAATAAAAATAACAACTCTACTCTGAATATACTTTTAAAATTTTTCATATTCCCATCCAGATCTTTGCTTCTGTTCTTATAGAAAGGGTGATCTGGAGTGACTACTTACTAGCTCTGCTAGTCAAGGCAAGAAACTTAATCCCTCCAAGTCAAAGTTTGCTCTTCGGAAATGGGGTGCTAACCTCATGTGGCTCTTACAAAGATTCAATAGGATAATCAATGCAAAGTGCTTAGCACTGTGGCTGGCAATAAACACTACTATATAAACGTTAGCTATGATTTTACATAGCTATAATCATAGTGCATTTCCCATTAAATATCCTGCTTCTTTATTTTCCACCTAATTGGATATTATACATGCTTTTCATGTTGCTACCCATTCATAGTTGTCATACTTAGAATGTTTATTAATTCATCTAGGCAATGGGTATGTCACCATTTATTTAACATGTCCTGTGTTGGCTTCTTCCACTTTTAAGCTTTACACACACACGCACACACACACACACACACACACGCATACACACACAAAAAGATCAACACCTCCAGCCACCTCCTTTTGCTGTGTTTAGGATGATCGACCCAGGAATGATTCCCAGAATGTTGATTACTAGGTAGGAATGGACTTCTAACATTTGACATATTGCTTCCTGTAAGAGATTTATAAAAACTTACTGCCAATAGTAATGTAAAAGTGTGACCGTTCCAATGCAACTTTTGTGTTATCATCTTCCATTGAAATAAAAGATACTTCATGGTTGTTCTACTTGGCACTGTTTATCACTCAGGCTAAACCTTGTAAACGTTTATTCATTGGGTGCATTTCTTCTTTTGTAATGTTCAGCATAGTCTTTTCTGTATGTATCATGATGGCATTCTTTCTTAATGGTTTGTAAGCACTCTTTATATTGCAAATGGCATTAATTCTTTTTACATTAATTACTCAGGTGTAGTGTTTTCCTTTTAAAATCATGGAGCAAAATGATTTCTCCTCTTATGTGTTAAGGGCAGGTGCATTTTGTTGCATTCATGCCTTTGACCATGTGGAAAATATCATATGTGATTCTTGTTTCTTATTTCTAAAGAATCTGTCACATTATTTCTGATCTTCTTTCTGAGCTAAAGTCTTTTTCATCTGAGTTCATTCTCTTACACACTCCATCCCCGTGAAATTGCCCCAAGAACCCACGATCAGATCACACCACCACTGATAAACCCTCTGCTGAGTGTTATTGTTCCTCCAGGCATCTGAAATGGTTCTAATGTTCAAGTTCCCAATGTCAATGGGGACTGCGCTCCCCTTAGCCTCAGTAGATGCTGAGTTTTATGCCCACCCATTACTTTCTGTTCATTGACACCGACTCATCGAGTGCATCAATTTTCTTTCATTTTTGTTTCTCAACTCCTACGGCAAAGTTTAGCACTATAAAATATGTGACATGACTCAGCGATGAAGCAACAGCTTTCTGCTGAAACTTCAAAGCAAGAGGCACTTTTTTTTAAAGAAAGAAAGCCATTGAGCTACCAGCTGTTCTCTCAAAAAAGACATGGCAGCATCAGCCACACAGATACTCTGCAGTTGTTCCCTGGCCATAGCGGAAAATACTTTATCTTTTTTTTTTTTTGTTTGACTCAACTGCATGTGGCTTTCAGGAAGTGGCCACAGACACCCAGGTGAACCTACCAATGACAGGTGATGAGACATATTAACTTTGTAACAGATGAACTGAGTCAAGATGCCATATTCAGCCATTGTCAAAGTCACTATTTTTGTTTCTTGATTCCTTCTACAGTTACGGAGATGCACATAAATGGAAGACATTGTTTTTTAAAAGGTGACATGGCATTAAAATATGCTTCATTTTACTACCAAATAACAGTAAAGGCCACTAAAATAAGTGTTGCCCAGAAAAAGCAAAGCAAGCATTCACTTGATCTTTCCTTCTTCCCATGTTCTGCTTTTCAGCAACTCTATCCAGTAAAAAGTACCAACGACTTGGATGGAAAAATATGCTGGGGACAGATTTGACAACAAGATGAGCTGTTATTTTCCAAAGGATGGGGATAGCAGAGACAAATGGAATCATTTCTCCAGATGGCACATAGTAGGGGTGGCTGACGTGCACAGAAAAGGGCATCACTCCATATTGACATATTCAGAACAGGGAATCCCAAGTTAACCACCACTTGGTCTATAAGCATCTCACCCAAACGGTATGTCTACTCTCTCTCCCCTCACATTGAAACCCATTGCTGCTATGGAGTTGGTAGAGAAATGATGGCTGAGAGGTGTTTTCTCCACTTCCTTTCCAAAAATATTTGAGCTACCAGGATTTATTATAAGAGAGAGGAGAGAAAGAGACAGAGACAGAGAACGTAGTCACCCAACACGTCTTTAATTTATCCCTCTCTGCTCCCTCCTCTGTAGCCACTCACTTACTACAGCCTGTGATTTCTACGTTCTGAAAGATCTCTCTCCAGGAATTCACACTGCGAATGACCTCATATGTAGCTTTTGCAGTCTACTAACTGCTTTCCCTACCTCCCAACTCCATCTCACCACGCAAGCTCCTCGCTGGAGGCACCGGAGGGATAGTTCTAAAAGGCATATTTCTTTTATACAGGTCCTTGTTTTACAAAGCTTTTTATCTTCGCTTTACCTTCTAAGGAGAATAAAACTTCAGTCTCATGCTGGGATGGGAGACAGAAAGTTGCTTGGCAGAGTGGGGGAGTAATCTGGAAACCAAACTGATTCTCAGGTGGACATCCAACAGCGGTCCTGCTTCTTGAAATGCCATCCTCACACTCAACTGTCAGAGGTGCCCAGTGTTATCTAATCCGGAGCCACTCGTGTGTTCTGTGGTCTAAACTGAGCTGCCTCTCACCTTTCTCCATCATCAACTTAAGATTCATTTTTCTCAGTACTACCAAGTCACTGCTGTTCATCCATTTGCTTTCCAGCTTCCAAAATTTTGTGCCTGTTGCTCCCTTTTTCATTCTCTGTTGTTATTTATGCCTTTCTATAAAAAAAATGGATACTGTCATTTTAATGGGATTTTACAAGGAAGAGAAAATATAAGGTATTTATGTCTTCCATCTGCTATCTTTACCTGGAATCCACCTGTAAATTTTTTTTAAATATAATGTAATAAAATAATCACACTCACATAGATTCACAAATTTATGCATATAATATTTATGTGAGGAGGGAAAATAAATAGTTTTAGAACCAAAATTGTGTTGGGTCACAGTGTCATGCAAATATGAAGTTACTAAAAATCATGTCATATTTTAATATGGAACTTTAGAACATAGCCCTAAAAAGATGTTTATCGATTTTTACTGTTGAATCAGTAATGCACATTAATAAAATAAAAATAAAACATATTAAAGATTCACCCATAGAGTGGCATCCAAAGTCAAACTGTATCTGTTTTCTTTGCAGCTCTTTTGTGTTATGAAATACACAATTTTCTAAAGCATAATATCAGAAGTATTCATAATGACCATTTTTAGTTGTGTTTTATTGGATTGCGTCTTAGTTCATTTTGTGCTGCTATAACAGAACACCTTAGACTGGGTAATTTATAAAGAACCAAGACTGATTTCTTAAGTTCTGGAAGTCCAAGGGAAGTCCAAGATGGAGAGGCTACATCTGGTGAGAGCCTTCTTGCTGTGTCATTCCATTGTGGAAGGACAAAGAGAGGGCCAGAGAGAGCACGAAGGGAAGGGGGCCAAACTCATCCTTTTGTCTGGAACCCTATCCCATGATAACTAACCCATTCCTGCAATAACAGCATTCATCCATTCATGAGGTCAAAACCCTCATGACTTATTCACATTTTAAAGGTCCCACCTCTCAACACTATTGCACTGGGAGATTTAATTGCCAACACATGAACTTTGGGGACATATTCAAACTATTGAAGATTGACATGTCATGATTTACTTATTTATTTCCATATTGTTTCTCTATCATAAATAAAACCCCACACATATTACTGTGTTACTGCTGTAGATGCTCTACCCCTGCATTACTGTATATTCTACAGTATTTAGCGTTATCATCTTAAGACCATGTTTGTTCAGTGGTGATAACTTTGTTTTCGTTATCATGTTTTATTAATGATTCTAAATATTTTATTTCCAATGTTTACTACAAAATTGTGTTTTTTGTTGTGTGTGTGGGGGGGGTTATCCTCTCTTCTTTTACTACTTAGTTATTAGTTTTCTAACTGATTAGAATGAACAGATACCCATAGCATGTTGCAGAAGTACAGAGGATGAGACCTGACCTTTGCTCTTCTTGAGTTCACAAGCTGGCTGGGTACAACGTGTAACAAGTTCAAGAGGAGTGGTGCTGTCAGCAGGGAAACCCTAGCTGAGAATGTCATGTCCTGCCTGGGAAACAGCATGGAAAGGGCATTCCAGGTAGATGTAACAGGGGACTCAAAGGCAGGGAGGCATATATTTAGAAAATACAAAAAAGTAAGACACTCGCCATTTTATTTCCTACATTTGTTATAAGTAGCATTTCTTATCTTTTTGACTTTAAAACATTATTTAAAATTTTTCAATGTATATATATAATTAAATTTGTTGATCAGACTTTTGCATTGCTATCACGCCTTTAAAAATGATTCCAGCAGGATCTGGGTTGTCATGGGTGACTTGAAAAAAGACATAATAAAGCTGTATAGCTAACACCTGTCTAGGGGCAGTTTATTCAAGCACATAAAACAATAAGCAATTGATAAAGAAGTATTTGATTAAGACAGCACTGCATTAGAGCTGTATTCTCAAAGTGTTATCTCAGAATGGTTCTGGCCGTTGTATGTTATAATGGCAACCAGCATCACTGCTCATTATTCTGAGTAAAGACTATAGTCATTTGGCTCTTAACGACAGACATGGAATGGGTCTTCAGGGACTGGATCTGGCTCCATTCCTGATGTAGAAATACTTTTAATATACAGGACTTTCTAAAATGCCATGGTCGTTGCTATATCTTCTTTCATGTAGACACAAGGAGTCACATTTTCTACCACAAAACCCTGAGGGTTTGATTATTGTTTGGACACTATTTCTTCATTAAAACATGTGAGTGAAAGGGATGTCAAGGATGTGGCTTCTTTTTTGGTCAGGAATTTATGGACTATTTGGGGTGATTGTGGTACTTAAAAGACCGAATTTAGTTATTTACTTGTCTGGCTGTTGTGCTCACTAGTGTGTAAGCTCCTTGAAAGCAGGGATTATGTGTCATTTGTCCTGGCATCCATAGTGCCTGGCATATAACAGAAGCTCTAGAAGCTCAATAGATAATGGGCTTGTTGTTAAATGATTTAAAGGAGACATGCGTGGATGAGATGTGTGCATGTACAGCTCTAATACCACTGTTCCGTGTGTGTTTCAAACATGTGTAAAACATGTGAGCATGGGTGGGGATGGAGAGAGGATGTCCAACTAGACAGGATGAAAATAGGTTGCTAGAGGAGCCTGCTTGTGGGCTTGGGCTATGGGATAGCCTAGAGCATGCAGAGCTGGGGAGAAGGGAATTCAGGCAGCAGAGGGAAAGACAACACTGAAAGTAGAGCAGCCATTCTTGGCAACAGTGAGAGCTCAGATTGGTGGTAATGGTTGGGTGTGTGCAGGAGAAAGGAGGGAAATCAGGTCACAGATCCCTAACTTCTAGAGCACCAGCAATGAAGCTAAGGAATGTTTAATACTCTCACAGGCAATGGGAAAGCATACCTATTCTAAAAGTAAACAAATAAGTAGCAAGGGATTGGCATCATCACATTTACACATTTGAGGGCTCATTCTAATGGCAATATGGGGGGAGAGAGAGAGGAAAATAGAGAGAGAGAGAAACCTGGGATGAGGGAAGCCAGTCACTAAACTGTTACAATGCTATATGTAAAGCAGAAATAAGGCATATGCCTTGGGTGTATACTAAAAATTCATCCTAAGCAGACAGACAAATATCTTGCTTGCATGAGAATGCAATTAATTAATAGTGCAATAAGAGCAACGGATCTGACCCAGCTTAGGGGGTTGTGGAAAGGCTTCTATAAGAACTGAATATGTGACTCAAGAACTTCAAGGTCAAACTTGTGCTCATTAGATGAAGAGGGTGGGCAGAGGGTGGAGAAAGATACCAGACAGAGAGGAGGGCCTGTGCAAAAACCTTCTCTTAGTGGGGAACACAAGACATTCAGTGAGCTATACACCAAGTTCTTGAGTGAAAGGATGCTAGCCGAAGACGACCCCAGAGCTAGGCCAGACCAAGCGTGGCCAATTGTGGTGAAGAGATATTGAATGATTTCAAGCTTAGATGGTGACACAACCAGATGGTTATTGTGAAAAAATCATTCTGGATCTTTTTCTTGAAAATAGATTGAAAGAGATAGTATGGAGACATCAGTTAGGTGGCCACTAAGGGCAACAGGTGATGATGGTTGCTTCTCAGACCAGACAATTGCCGAAGAGGTTGGAGAAATCCACAAGTGTTCACGAGGTAGGTGGTTCATGGGAGTTAAAGGTGATTACTAGCACCATTCACTGTAATCGAAACCCCAAAAAGGGACCAGATGTTAACGGGTGGGGTGGAGAAGACAATGAGTTTGATTTTGGAAATGGTGATTTTGAGGTAGATTTGAAAGACTGGATAGGCAGAAGCATAAATAAATCTGTATTTCAGGGCACAAGTAAATTTTAGTCATTGAGTTAGGGTAACCTAAGTCCTCAATGCTCCCCCCTGTACAGGAAATTGGGAAGGACCCAAGCATGTATGCAGTAATGTAGGAGCAGCCTAGTGTAGAGTCCAGAGGAGCTCCAAGGAGAATGGAAGCCTATGGGATGAGTAAGGGGCTGCTTCTTATTTTCAAGACCCCTACTGCACTATGGAGCCTACATAAACAGGCTTGTTCTCCCACATCAAAGAGGAAGGCTCAAAGATCATGGAGCTGGTGTCATTCACGTAAGGCACAAAAAAATGAGTTCCAGCATGTGCATTTAAGTCAAGTCTATATTCGTTTCATATCTTATTCAAGACTTTAGTGTGTAAGATCTTAAGGAGATCATAAGACATTCTCAGGACCAGAAATTGATGAGTTTATTTCAAGAATCCACCTAAATATAGAAAGCATATTTTTTTCTTTCCAATGGGTAGAAAGAAATGTCATGTGGTAGGCAGAATAACACACATTACACATACCACTTTCCCCACTGGATGCCCATATCTTAATTTCAGGAAACTGAATATGTCACCTTAATGGCAAAAGGAACTTTGCAGATATAATTAAGGACCTTGAGATGGAGAGATTATCCTAGTGGACCCAAGTTGATCACATGGTTTCTTTTTATTGTTTTTTACTTTTTTTTCTTTTCTTTTTCTTTTCTTATCTTTTTTCTTTTCTTTTTTTCTTTTCTTTTCTTTTTTTCTTTTTGAGACAAAGTCTCACTCTGTTGCCCAGGCTATAGTTCAGTGGCATCAGTCAAGCTCACAGCAACCTCAAACTCCTGAGCTCAAGCTATCCTCCTGTCTCAGCCTTCCGAATAGCTGGGATTACAGGTGTGTGCCACCATGCCCAGCTAAATTTTTCTATTTTTAGTAGAGATGGGGTCTCACTTTTGCTCAGGCTGGTCTTGAACTCCTGAACTCAAGCAATCCTCTTGCTTCTGCCTCCCAGAGTGCTGGGATTACAGGCATGAGCCACCACATGTGGCCATGCATAGTTTCTTGAAAGTGGAGAACACTTCCTGGCTGTGGTCATAAAGAAATGTGACTATGGAAGGGTAGTCACAGGGATGCAATGTTACTGACTTTGAGAATGGAGGAAGGGAGCTGTGAGCTGAGAATGTGAGCAGGCTGTAGAAACTGGGAACGACAAGGAAACAGATTCTTCCCTAAAGCCTCCAGAAGGAATATCACCATGCCAACCCCTTTCTTTTAGCCCAGCTAGACCTGTGCTGGACTAAGTAAATGTGTTTTGTTTTAAGCCATCAAGTTGTGGCAATTTGTTACAGCATCAATAGAAAACTAACAAACGTTATAGGAAGAACTCTACATTTGAGGTTGTATGGTGGGCTCAGTAGAAATCATTTGACTCAGGGCAACCATGGAGTTTAGGTGACTGTGAACAGTGAAGCAGTAACCCCAGACCTGCCACACTGCGGTAGCCAGTTACCCTCATAAGAGTCAGAGTTTACTCCTTGGAGCTATTGTACAGATGGCATCTGCTTTCACCTGAGTGACAGATAGCATGTCTGGAGCTTAAGCACTCACAACACGTACCTTCATAAACAAACCACCGACAAAACAGAACAACCTGCCAATAAGCAAGGTTGAAAAGGTTGCACTAGATATCAAAAACCGATTAAAAGTGGTTGTAGCCATGAAATAGCTGCAAAAACAAATAATAGATAGATGATAGATAGAATAAAAAATAAGAAATTGCCTCACACAATTATGGAAGCTGAGATATCCCAAGAACTGGGGTCAGCAAGCTGGAGACCCAGGGGAGCCCAAGTATAAGTTACAATTCCAAGGCAGAAGAAGACCAACATCCCAGCTCAAAGACATTAAAGCAAAGAAGCAAATTCACCTTTACTTGGTCTTTTTGTTCTACTCAGGCCTTCAGTGGATCCAACGAGGCCCACCCACAACGGGGAGGGCAACCTACTTTACTCAGTTTACCAATTAAAATGTTAATCTCACTGAGAAACATTCTCATGGACTCGCCCAGAGTAATGTTTAACCACATATCTGGGCACCCCATGGCCCAGTCAAGTTGACACACACAATTAACCATCATAGATAGTTATATTAATAGGACAAATCAGAGACATGCTTACAAGTGAGATCACTCATTTTTCATATCCAACAAAAGGCAAAATTCCTGAAGAAAAAAAGAAAGAAAGTAGCAATCACAAGCCACTGCTTTTTGCTTGGTTTTGGACAAAAAGGAACTGCTATAGGTTGGAAAGATATTCTGGCTTCATCCATTCCTAGAAAAATATCAATTGCCTGTAACCAATCACGAAATGACTTAGAGTTTAGAAGACAGTGCAAATAGCTCTTGACCTATGTATCCATGCATTTTGTTGATGGTGTTTGTTTGCTTTTTCACTGGTTTTCATTGATTTTGAAGAGCTGTACCTCACCAAGGCCACAACCTTTCATCTCTTTCCCACCTTGAGCTCTATCCTGAGTCCAAGCTTCAATGCCATTTGTGTCCTCACATGATCAGTGCTGGAGAGATTGACCTCTGGAGCAGTACTCTGTCCTACTGGATCCCGTCCTGGGACAGCAGAGCAAATCCATAATTATCGTAGATCTTATAGAAAGTGTTTGCCTTTCAGACCTCTGTGGCTTAGACTTCCAGCTTTTGTTTGTTTGTTTTCTCAGAGTGGAAAAATTAATTGAGAACATTTTTCTCTTGCTTCCATTTATCATTTTTATAGAAATCTGTGTGTCAGGACATTTAAGACTTTTTCCTATTCACCAGGGGTCCTCACCTAGGAAAGAACAAAGCCAGTAAAAGTGGAGAGAGCCCTGAGGTGCCACAGAGGTATATAAAGGTTTCATACAAACAAAGAAAGAAAACATAAAACATAGGACCTTAATAGATGAGTAAAGGACATGAACAAAATAATCCATAAAAGAGGAATTAGAAATGAACTAACACGCATATGGGGTGGGGGAGATTTTCAACTTCTCTAATAAAAATGAAAAAGGAGGCAATTGAAAAAAATGAGAGGCAATTTTTCACCCATCTAATTAACACACATTAAAAATTTAACAGGCAGGAGAGAAGAGAAAATGATGTTTGAAAGAGTTTGGCTTAACTTACTTTCCTGCATTGCTCTTGGGAGTGTTAATTAGCACAACCCTTTTAGGAACAATTTAGCAATAAGTATCATGGGCCTTTAAGACATTCCTACCTTTTGACCTATTAATTCTACTTCTAGGATACAAATAAAAATGAATTAATCCTGAATAACATAAGAAGTTCCTGCAAAAAGCACTTCATTGAAATTATACTTATGACCACAATACACTGAAATAACTTCTATGTCCAAAGAATTCAAGTTGTGTATATGAAAAGCATTTAAAAACAAATTTATGTTATTGTTAAATTCAAAATAGAATTTTTGTAATGAAAATCTTCATTGAAATATGCATATAAAGCATCAGAATTATAAAACTACTTTATAAATCTGGAGCGGAGTCATGAGTGATTATAATTTTTAAATTTTTAAAAAATGTTCAGATTTTATGTAGGTGATCTATTGTGCTATAATAATTAAGAGGAAACTTTGTTTAGAACAAAATTTGGAATTGATTGTGAAGCTCTTATATGAAAAATCCCTGAAGAGGTCCCCCCAAAAAGACTGTGGCTTTAGCAGCTTGGCCTGAAAGTGAAGGGCATTTGACTGTGTCACCCTGGTCCCACCCAAAGAGATGACCTTAGACCTACTAATCATCTGTAATCTGACAGCACCAAAGAGGTCTCTGAAATCCCTCCTGGCCCAGAAGGAAAGACACAAAGTCATTTTAGAGGAGACTAAATTCATATTGAATGAAAGGAAGTTCCAATCCTCGCCAAAGCAAATTGTGGCAGAATTATGGCTGATGGAGAGAAGTAAAAATCATTGGAAATCAAGAAGGGGAAGAGGGGAGGAGTAAAAACCTACCCAATAGGTACAATGAACACTATTTGGGTGATGGGCACACTTATAGCCCTGACTAAAGCATTATAAAAGCTATCCATGGCCAGGCGTGGTGGCTCACACCTGTAATCCTAGCTCTCTGGGAGGCCGAGGCGGGCGGATTGTTTGAGCTCAGGAGTTCGAAACCAGCCTGAGCAAGAGCGAGACCCCATCTCTACTAAAAATAGAAAGAAATTAATTAGACAACTAAAAATATATAGAAAAAATTAGCCGGGCATGGTGGCGCATGCCTGTAGTCCCAGCTACTTGGGAGGCTGAGGCAGAAGGATCGCTTGAGCCCGGGAGTTTGACGTTGCTGTGAGCTAGGCTGACGCCACAGCACTCTAGCCCAGGCAACACAGTGAGACTCTGTCTCAAAAAAAAAAAAAAGCTATCCATGTAACAAAAACATTTGTACCCCCTTAACATATTAAAATTAAATAAATAAAATAAAATAAAACTAAATAAAATAAAATAAAGAATTTTGGCTGATGAAAGTCCCATACTCCCCAAACCAAATTTCGAATGATTGGAGAAAAAAGGAATTCTCTGCAATTAGTCTATCAACTCCTCTCCAGGGGTGTTAACTCCATGGAAGGAGGGACCTTTGTTGTCTAGTTCATCTTGCTAATATCTGACTTTTGGCATATAGAAAGTGCTCAAGAAATAGGTGGTGAATGACCAAATAAACTGGATTGCTCAAGCCAGAAACCTAGGAGCCTTCCTGAGTTTTCTATAGCCCCAGCCCCATAGCCAAGTCGACCCTGCGCTTCTTTCCTAAAATGTGTCCCCGATTGTCTCCTTCTGCCCCACCTACTGCCCACCCCTCAGTCCAGGCCACCATCTCTCTTGTCAACAGCCTTCTGTCAGCTTCCTCTCTCCCCCTCTTTCTAGATGTTCTCCATCAATCAGCAAGATTGATGACCTTAAGCCCAATCAGATCAGGTGATTCTGCTGCCCGGCTACAAAGTTTCCAACTGCTCCAACTCCTTTTTGTGGTCCTCAATCGCTTGCTGTAACTGCCACTCATTTCCTCCCAATTCTCGACCAGTGACAGTTTCCCATTTACTCGTCGTGCTGTGACCACATTGCTCTGCTTCCAGTTTCCCCACTTTCTTCAATATCCATGCTCCTTCCCAATTCAGGCCCATTTAGATGTCCTTTCCCCTGCCCAGAATACACTTTCTTCCATTCAGTTTTCAGCTTAAATAACCTCGTTTTCAAAGACAACTTTCTTGTCCACCTAATTAAAGAAGATTTCCTTCTTATTTTTCACTTTTATTTTTTGCCTTGTTTAGGACTTAGGATAGTTTGTAATTAGCTATATATTTATCTTTTCAGACTGTTTCTCCCATCCAAATGACACCTCATGAGAACAGGGACCATTATCAATCTTGTCTACCGTCGCATCCTAGTGTCCACGTGCAGAGTTGTACAAACAGGCAGTTTACGTTTACCTGCTAAATGAATGAGCTCCTAAAAAGAGAAGAGATTGACAACACAGATCCACTTAATGGGTGAAGGATGGGGTGGCTCCACGTGGAGTTAGGAAGCAGATAAGGAAACAAAGGCAATGATAAAAGTAGCGCTAAACTATAATAGCCCATTCTGACCCCAGAAAGAACGAATAGCAGAGAATGTTCATGAGGATTTTGAGTACTAATGGAAGATCATGTACTCAAAACCTTTTTATAAGCTTTGTGTAATCCATTAGTGTGAATTCTGTATATATACATATATATATATATAACGCTTATATCTTTAATTTTCAGTAATTCTCACCAATTTTTTCTGTCTGTTGGCACAATGTTCTCAGTCTTAGAAGGACAATTTGGCCATCGAGGATCAGACAGTGAGGCCCTGGTACCCAGAACAAACAGAGAAGCTGAGACTCCACTCCCCCCACTTTTCTAGATTGGGTCTGAACAGAGCCTATTTACATGTCGGGGACAGGATTATCCCTTAAGAGAACACAGATGGCAGAGGACACACTCCAGGGCTATGCACTCAACATGTGGGGAAAGCAATTATAAAGGGATTTAAGACAACGACAGAAATGGAGAGGTTAAGTCTCGATCCCTTCTGTGGTGTATTAAATGGCAAAATGAAAAGGCTTTGGAACATCAAACTAAACTCATCTGGCAAATTGTTTTTGGAAATAGGTTTGTGCATTTGGACTCTTGTCAGCTGAATAAACACCCCATTATCTAGCTGGTGATCTCAGAGGTTCTGTGAACCCCACACGGGCTCACTATACCTGCCCACCGGCCTAGCACTGCCTGGAAAGGAGCTGCCCTTCTGAGTGTCCTTGGAATTTGCTCTTTCCACATCCGGAGCACTTTGTAGCTATTTGCTTTATGGTCACAATGACCCTTTTGGTGGGAATCCAGCCCAGGGAAACACAGCTTTCCAAAAGAATTTTGAGGGGTTGGTTGACATTCGTGACTGAATGGCAGGATTCAAAAAAAGATAGTCTGCTGCCTGAATAATCATTTTGTTTTCTTTTTTAGGTTTCCCCAATTATGTTAATTTGGAAACTGTATCTATTAATTGCCCAATTAGACATCTGGTAATCGCTCTCTACAGAAATAGCCCAAATCATAGTGGCAAGGGCTGGGTGCACTATTTTATTGTATTGCAAATAAAAATCTAATTTAGTTTTAATAAAAACTAATTCCAGCTAATTTAATACCAATTGATCATTAATGGGGTGCATTTTGTGGTTTATCAAGTATATAAGAAGGTATATAATTAACTGGAAATGGTGTTCACAAGGTTATAATTAAATCCTGGGTAACTTTTAACTTCCGGCAAATGTTTTACCACTTAATTAACATTTCAGAAGGTGATTTATAATATGATTTATTAAACGCCGATTGCACAGAGTGCTGGGACAACTAATCAGTGTAGTGACGGAGACTCCTATTTACAAAGTGTTCTTTCTTTCAAGCTAAGTAAATACCTTCTTGCAGAGTAAATAAGATATCTGCATACTCTTTTTGTAAAAATTAATAATCAATTATGGACTAAAGTGATTGGCATTTTTTAACATTCTAGTTGTAGCATTGCATTCACACTCGTTTCATCTTTATCCAACAGAGACCCAGAGAGTCGGTATAATAACAATGACAAAGAGTTTGCATGCTTCATTTTTGTCCACATCCTTCTCCGGACTCTAAGTGCCACTTCCATTAGACTTTAAGAGGCAAGAGGGCAGAGACACGTCTGTATTTCTCACTGTTGCCTCTGCAGCTCTGTAGATGGCAACAGCAGCCAGTGAGTCATTACTTGCTACAGAGACAGAGACAGTTATTCCAAGAAGCACAGGGGCGAGAAGGCAATGGGGTCTATGATACCTACCATATCTCAGTTTATATTCACAATTCTCTTTCCTCTAAAGTTGGCTACAATAATTGCTATTTTATTGACTTACAGTTTGGATCAACACATAAACTGAGAGTGCCAATGTGAGGTTTAAAGAAGGTATTGCGTGTGAAGGGTCTGATGGAATAATACCAACAGGTGTGCACCATAACCCATCTCCTTTGCAGTGTTTATCACAATGGTAATTCGCATTGATTTGGGAGATGAGCTGATAACTGTCTTTCTTCCCAACCAAATCAGAAGCCCTGCTAAGGCAGGATCAGATCTGGCTTTCTCACCACTGTATCTGCAGAACATAGTAGAATAAAGAGCCCATCACAACATTGGCCTTCAATGAATACGTGCCTAACCAATGAATGGATGAATGACGCCACTATTGTTACTACTTATTCGAGATGCCCAGTATTTGGACCTCTAAATTTGTGTTCTTGAAAAGAAGAAAAGGAAACCAGAACTCAAATCATGGTTTGTTGCTCATGAAGTGAACCATTTTGTGTTAAAAATTGCGGCAACTTGTTCTCTGCAACAAGGCAAGTCTCTGCAGGGCTCTAGCCACGGGTTCTGCCTTCAACCTTCCAACAGAACTCCAGTGATTGTGCAGTTGTGGTCCTCTTGCATTCTGAGCTGCCTTTGTGCTCCCACTGTGGCCTTCGGAGCTTACTGGAATATCATTTCCCTACAAATATCTCCGTGTGCTCTCAGGCCAAGCCTGGTCCTGCAGGGGCCATCTCATTTGCTTCGGAAGGTATCAAAATCTTGCTGAGCAAGTCCCTTCCACCCCAAACATCTTTCGAGATCTGAGCTCAGCACCATTTTAACACGATGCTTCTCGCTCTCCCTGAGGCTTGTTCCGGGAAGGTGAGCTATATTCAACTTGCTGCCGTAATGTTTGGGCTTATTGATTTTTTTTTTTTTAACTTGGCACCAAACATCAAAAAGGCAGTTTAAAAAAAATCAAAAGGGGAAAGAAACAAGAAGGGAAAAATATGCACCCAACTGCAGCATTTAGCACTGTCCGCAGTGGAAGGCATTTCCAAGAGCTTATGCTTCAAAATATATCAAAACAAGGGCTCTTTCCTTGATGGGCTTTTCAAATGGAGGTGGTAGCCTAAGGCAGTAAGCAACAGCAAAGGACAGGGATGTGAGTCCGTTGTTTTATATTGCCGGGCCAGTGCTTGGCTGACTCGTAGAATGTAGAAAACACACTTGGGTGACACTCCCTGCAAGTAAGGAGTCTCTCTGCCATTAGTTGTGGCAACCTCTAAAACGTGGCAGCCAGATTCATTATGGGAATGTGGAGGTCTGTAGTATCACCACAAATTCAAAGGCGCTGTGCACACAGGTGCCTTTTGAGGGTTGTAGGATCAAGTTTGCTCATCGATTAGATTTGGCCTTTCTGAGCAGAGTGCAGGAAGCCTTGGGAGGGGATGTTTAACACATTTGGAGGTACGAAATAGTCACCTCAAACTTTCCCCAATAACAATCACTGCAGGGAGGCTGGTGCCACAGTGTAATCCATCCATCCATCCATCCATTTATCCATCCATCCCTCCTTCCCTGTATCCCTCCATCTATCTTATCCATTCATCCATTCCTCCCCCCAACTCTCTCACTCCATCTATCCAAAAGTTATATATCAAACATTATACTAGGCATCATGATTTATGAGGTGACAGAATTATTTTATATCATCAAATGCCTCTCCATCTTCCAAATTTGTCATGCTTTTCCATCCTTCGTGCTTTTGCTCTTACTATTACTAACCCTGGAATATTCTTTTCTTCTGGGAAAATTCCTTCTCCTTGTTAAAATCCCACTTCGAAGGGACCATCCCCTGAGAAATGTTTCTCAAATGTCTCAGCCTGGATTGTTTTTGCCTATTTATTTGCTTGATCCTTTGTGTATATATATATTCACTAGCTCTTGCCATGTTTAATATTAGTAATTTAAAATAATAATAGCAATAACAATAAATAGATTTTATTTAACAAATACAATGATTAGACAGTTTGCCAAGTATTAAACATCTAGTCCTCACAACAATCATGGCAAGAGGCTACTCTTATTATCCTATAAAAGAATAAATGCAACACAAAAATTCTAGGTGTGGTCTCACCTTCCTAAATGACTGGACCCAGTTCTGAGAACCACAAAATAGCATAATGTTATAGTGGTTCCTATTTAACCACCTAACATTTGTCATTCAGATGTGGACTCACTTTGGATTTTGGTGCAATTTAAGGGACAGTCACTGGGTGCTCAATATATATCAGACATCCTGATAAGCATTTTACATAGATTATCTCATTTAAAAACTCACAACCCTCTAGTAGGTAAGGACAATTGCTATTTCATTTTACAGGTGCAGACACACTGAGGCTTGGAGATGTTAAAAACCTTGCTCAGAGTCACCTCCCTAGATCGCAGTAAATTTGGTGTCCAGAGCTATGAAGGCTTTCACCAGAGTCTTCAGGCCTGAACACCATGCTCTGCTAACGGCACACAGAGGGAAATAAAGCAGGAACTAGGAAGTAGAAAAGTCAGATGCAGAGAATGTAGGAGGGGACATCACTTCCTCAACAGTATAAATACTTGAGTGGTCCTGCCTTGACTTGACTTTAGCATTCATTGTTTTCAGTAATAACTATTCAAAGTGCCTTGACATGTTAAGCACTTGGATAAAACATTCCTGAGAAAGGCTGTACTTCTGCTCAAGGACAAAGTGCATGCGTCTGTGTGTGTATCTGTATGTGTGTGTGTGTAATTTACAATATAAGAATTTATGTTAACATTGTTTAGAGCTTTTAGGGTGAAAACAATATTCTTAATTGCATAGACATGATGGTATGTCTGACCATGATGAACTTCTCCATCTCTATGGGATGTTTTCTGTTTAGGTTCATGACTGGATCAGTCTATACCACTGGCCTTGGCATTCAAACCGCCCTACTAATGTCACCGTTTCTTGTACTGGAATATCCTACTGGGAGCTCAGCAAAGCAGCACGTACAGATAGTTGTGTAATCATTCTGCAATGACTTGCAATTGTTTATCCGTTCCTACCACAACCTTGAAATTCCTCTTTCAAAGATCACAAATGACCCTTTGCTCACCAAAACTAATGGCCTCTTCCCAGCCATCATTTTTCTGGAACTTTCTGAACCATTCAACATCACTCACTTCTCACTCTCTGCACTGAAGCTCTGTATTGCCTGAGCTTCTATGTCTTTAGATACTGGGTACATTCTAATTTCACCATTTATTTTCAATTCCCCTATGCAGCTTGCAGAGGTCATCACATTCTCTAGCCTTCAGGGTCAACTTTTCAATTGGTATCCTCCCCCCAAAAAATGGTTTAAAACCCCTTCCTGCAATATAATGAGAAAACAAAAGATTTTACCAATATCCCAAAGATTGTGATCATCCATTTGACAATCCCTATTTTAAGATTATCAGCTGCAGAGTCAATGTCCAAAACTCATTTTGAAATAGTTCTACATAGACAAGGAGCACAAACCGGTTTTTCAAAGCGGGTGCAAGACAACTTCATTTCCAATCATCAGACTCTTGTCTTGTACCTGTGATTTATCTGGTTTCTACCTGTTGAGTATGACAAACTGTATTTCAACAGACACAGACTCTGGAGGCTGAGAAATATGACAGACAGTAAATGAGAAATGGAAGGAAAACGTGAGTCCTCCTTCACTCATAAAAAGTTGGCATTCTTTCAAACCCTGTCTGCTGAACAATGGTTAGAGAGGAGTGGATGTTCGCGACCACAGAAACACCTATAATTGATATACAATTGCACAAAAGAGTCAAGAAACTAAAATGATGTTTTAGAGAGGCCCATTCAGTCTTGGGGGTTTCAAGGAATAAAAGTTGTCTGAGGCAGAGCAGGTGTACGCGTGCACACACACACACACACAATGTTCACAGTGCTCCACCACAACCAAGCCATCTGCTGGGATTTTGGTTTAAACAATGTGAAAACACTGTTAGAAATATATGCACTTACCTATGGGCCATTCACAAATATTTCCTTCATTGAGGTAGCTGTCAGATTCTCTCTTGGCAGTCTGGGGGTTGAGGCACACTGGGGAATCGTGCCTACCCTTGACCCGGGTATCCACTGCACAGCTACACACTGTGTGGCAAGGGTTGTGTTCCAGGGTCCAGAACTGGATGGCCATAAGGATCTAAGAATTGGTGATTGCCCTACCAAAAGGAGCATCAAGTGTCAAACCAGAGAAACCGATATAGACTTTGGTTCCAAGGGGGAGGTCAGCAGGTGATAACAAAAGAAATAAGAGAAAGCGGTCAGGGGTCTTTGGGCTGTAGAAATGAGTAAGGGGTGGGGGAGCTGGGGGAAGGGGATAAGTCAAATTCATCTGTCCTGCGTATGCACTTGGAGGTGTCCTTGAAAGCCCAAAGTTCCATTGTATTAGCTGCAGAATAAGCAGGATATAGGTGGGTTGGTCTGGTTTCAAGACACAGGGTTGGCTCGAATAGCAGCCAGCAGGGGAATACCATACACATATTTCACACACACACACACACACACACACACAATGGATGAGAAACTGAAATGACATTGAAAGGATCTTAGGACCATTTCTCTGCCTTCAAGGAGGGTAACTGTTATGCAAATACGCTTTGCTCTTTTTATACTTTTATAAAACAAGACATTATTCTAAGCCTTTTATATAATAACTTGATAAACTAAAGACTGCTTCCTCCACTGCTACTTTCTTTGTGGATTTTTTTAATACTATTTACATTGACATGACAGCATATTTTTTCTGTCAGTGGAGTTAGTTGATATGGTAACATTTAATTTCTTGAAGAGATGTCTATTAACATCATGGTGAAAAAAGTAGTACGGGTACATTGTACCAGCATGAATCTTCACCACCTCCAACAAGAACAATGACAAAATATTACAATAATGATAATGATAATAATAGCAACAAGAACAGCAAAAACAGCAAGTTCAACGACCGAAGTAGAGAAAGCTGAGACTCAGAAATCAGATCTCCCAAAAACTCAAATTCCTAGAATTTCTTTCTGACTCAGTAGCCCTGTTTAAGAATCCCTTTAAGTGGCAATTTCATGCTTAGAAAAGGAAGCTAATCATACGTTATTCATAGGGTTATGCACGACTCATAGAGTTGCGGGGGAAATACATTTTGAAATAGAAATAAAAGGAAAGGAAAGAAGAAAAATGCCCTGTGTAATTTCCAGCACATAGTAGGCTCCTAATAAACGATAGCCCTCATATCTATTTCCATGATTCCAAAGCCTGTTCAGTAACTTTGGAAGAGTTTTAAAGAGCAGGAAGGTAACACTCCAAACAGATGAACCAAGGCACGTCTGATTTCTTTTCTCCCACATGAAACAGCGTTATTTCTAGGACGATTTGAGCTATCATTCCCCATCAACGATAGGGAAGGCATCGTTAACTCTGTGGAGTCCCACTTGAGAAGCGCTGACCTCACTCCGGCCTCACACAGATCCCTCCCTTAGCCATAAAGTGAGATACTTCAATAAGTCAAAGCTGAGAGCAAAAGACAATGTTTGTCCAGAAAGATAATGGTCAAAGCAATTTTTGAAATAGAGCCTGGGAGTGAATACATACACAACAATATCTATGAATTCAGTTTCTTACGTGAGAGGAAATGTGCTAAGAATTGTATAAATAAAATCTAGTTTAATCCTCAAAGCAACCATTGGAGGCAGAGACTTTCCAATCTCTCACTTTATGGACAAGGAAACCAAGATTTTAGTGGCCATTAAGCTGATTGCTCAAAGTCACGCAGTTACCAAGTAGCTAGCTAAATTCAAATCCAAACAGGCTCTTCCCAGAGCCCACATGTGCAACCTTGAATTTATTCTATGCAGAGGAAAGAAAAAGCATACTATATGCACAGAGAGAAAGGCAGGAAGAGAGAAAGAGAGAGAGAGAGAAAGAGAGAGGAAGATAACTTTAAAAAGAAAGGCAAACAAAGTTTTCTAAGAAATACACACAGTTGAGATGTTTCTTAAAAAAAAATCCACTTGGCTTTTCTTTAATGCTTCTTTTCTCCCTAATAACTCACTTTTGATGTATATTAAAATGTTAAGACCTTAAATAAAATATTCTAAGAAAAAGCTAAACTTCTGTGCAGAGGCACTGCATTTACACACATGAAGAACAGAATTTGTTTATGTGTTTTCTAGCCCTTCGATCTCAAAAGAACAGTCTTATTTCTACTGGCTGTTATTTATGCTGGCTTGGCCGGCTTATTTCTCTCTTCACAGCCCCAGTGGTGAAATGTCATTTTCAGTTTGCGTCTATGAATAGACCTATGGACACCACTGACCTTTGTGGGCCAAGCCCACGCTGCTGGTAGAATTATTTCTGTACTGGAATGACCCCTGGAATTCAACAAAACGTGGAGTAGTGATAGTTTGTTATCACTCAACAACCTTTTCAATCTAGTACGTCTTCCCTCTGTAATCTTTAAATTCTTTATCTCAAGAATCACATGGCATTCTCGGTATCTCCCAAACACAATGGTTTTTTCTAAGCCTTCAGTTGTTTTAGGATTTTAGTTATTTTAGGATTTTTTTTTAACCATTGGATACCACTTACTGCTTTACAATTGGTCTCTAAACTTTCATAATTTGTTGAATTTATTTCATATTTTTAGCAATGAAACTATTTTAATATCTAAATGTCTGCATTGACAACTTTAAAGGGTCCACTTTCCTTTGATACCCGCCCCACCCCACCCTCCATGTCAAAAGCCAAAGTCTACATGCTGTTGTTGAAGTTGTCACCATCTCATCTCCAGGTCAGGCATGAACTCAACTCTAGAAGATCAGCCCAGTTGATATCCTTGATTCAGGAATTGGCATGCAATCCTCTATAATCCCAGGAATTTATTTTTTACATTTGTGTAGGTGAGGTGTCCTCTTTCCTTCTGCACTGGTACCTGGAAAGCCATGAGCCTCCAGATGCTGACAGCCATGTTGCCACCAGGCATCATGTGAGAATTAACCCAACCTGGAGGAGAACAGAACTGAGAAAGGAAAGGTGAGCAACCCTGGTGATAATCAGCTCCCTGGAATACTGCCTCCGCAGCACATTACCAGGGATTGCTTCATGGGCATGTGGTCAGTGCAGTCACCCATGGCCCTACAGTTGGGGTTTAATGCTCTACAGTCATTGCCTTGACATTACTAATAATTTTATCTTCAAAGTTGTGTTTTGTAAGTGAAGTTCAATGGGACAATGGAATATGCACTTGGAGCTTGGAGCTATGGCTTGTGAGTGGTCCTACCTCCTGCCAGCTTCCTACCTCCCTGGACAAGTTCTCCACTGCTTGTTCCCTGCTCCCTAGGACTGTAGACTCCACCTGGCCTCCTGCTCCCTGAACTCCGGAGTTGTTCTGCAATAGGTGCTTCTCTCTGCCTGGTTTGGTGACTCGGTAGCACCGACAGGGGAAAGAGAGGATGCCTGCAACCCACCATCACCCTCAGTCCCCAGCAGGGACTTAGTTATAGTCAAGGGAAAGGTTGGGTTGTGTAGGTGTCCTGGAGCATCTTAGGGTAGAGCTAGGTGATGGCCATCCCTGCCCCAGGCTGGGAGCACCAAGGTGTGTTCAGTGGTTGGTCAACTCAGAGCCGGACCCAGGTGTGTTCTGGGGTAGAGGCTGCAATGCCTCAGGCTGTGGCAGAGGGAAAAGAAGATTGACTTCCCATCCTCCAATAGGGCCCCATCTCTTTATCTTCCACTGGGTCCTGCCAGTTAGGTCATAGGCTCTGCATGTATGTTATCCATGGAGTTTTCAGCTATATGAGATAATAAATTCCATTTTTTGCTCAAGAGTGTTTGAGTTAGATTTCCTATCAGAGGCCTAATGGACACACCATCGTTTTCTGCTCTGTCCTGGATCAGCTGCCACATTTCAATCTCTGGCCTCACTCTTTGCCTCCTCAGCCTCTGGACAGCTGCTCCTGTCCTCACAGCTCAGCTGTTGCCTCTTCTTACTGCTTCTGTGTGCTATTGCCCTTCCCACTCTGCTGATCCCAAGGAGTAGACATTAGGCTCTCTCCTAATACCCTAAAGCACAGCTGAAACCATGATATTTGAAAATGAGCCTGACACCTAGGGAATTAAAGCAGACAACATAAAAAAGGCATGCAAAGCTCAGAGTGAGATTGTTGAGCCTGGACTCTTCTGGTCCCAGGCTTCTACAGGAAAATACCTCCTGCCATCTTCCGCTCAGCCTCAGGCCTCCCGCCATGTCACACGGGCAGGATTAGGCGGCCCCTAGTGTATGAAAGTGTTTCAGTTGCCCCCAGACCCACAGACCCACTCAGAATCTATACCCACATTTTCCTGAAGCCCTTGGAAAATGAAATTCTGGTGTCAAACTTCTGAACAACAACAACACAGGAAAACAAATTTTAAAATAATGGTACTGATTTTTTATTTCAAATCTGACTCCATTTCAAGACATTAAAATTTTAGAAAGTTAGTAGAAAGTCACAGGACATCTAGTTCTATGACATACATTTTATATCATGTTTGTAATGACTTTAAAGAGGCAAGTATTTATGTTTCCAGCAATTCAATTAAATAGGAAATTGTAGAAAAATCTTATTTAAAAATATGGATGTAAAAATTCTACATAACATGTTAGCAAAAAGAATTTGAGACTGTTACAACCAAATAAGACTTATTTAAGAATAAAATAATGGTTAAATATAAGAAATTAAAATCTAATTCACCACATGAAATGATTCAAGAAAAAAATTATATAATTTTTTCAATGGACACAGAAAAAAATAAAGAAAATTTAGCACCTATTCATGATTTTGAATAAAAGCAAATTTTTAGAAAAGTAGAAATTGAAGGGAAAACCTGACAAATGGTACCTATAAAGGGTAATGTTTTAGAAACTTTTCCATTAAATTCACTTATCAAAGGGTGAATTACCATTATTACATCTTCTATTCAACCCTGTTGTGGATGTCTTAGCCAGTAAATTAAGAAAAGAAGAAAAGAAAGAAAGAAGGAAGGAAGAAAAAAAATGGAGGTGAGAGGAAGAGAAGAAGGGAGAAAAGGAAGGAAAAATAAAGAAATCTGTATGTAACAATTGAAAGGGAAAAATCAAAAGTGTTCACAAATGGTTTGAATGGCCTTTCTGGAAAACATAAAAATATCCACAGATAGTTTATCAGAAGTAACGAGAGTGTTTATCAGTATCGGTAAGGAATAGGTAATTGTCAAAATACACAATTTAAAAAAAAAGTCAAATGGTGTCTTATCACTAGTAGAAACAAATTATGAAATGTAATTTTTAAATATTCACAATAGAAACAAAAATATAAAATACTATGAGAAATTTATAAACACTTATCAAAAGACATAAAATAAGACTTAAATAAAAGGTGTTTGTGTTTTAACACCTGGAACTATGGGCTTTAGACCAGGGAAGAGTGATTTAGGGCCCTTCACAATCTCATCCCATTATGCATGTCTGGCTTCATTTCCCACCTCTCTGTCTTAGGCACCCTCATTTCTTGTAAGAGACCCTTACCGGATGTCTCCCCATACTCTTTCCAAGTAGGCACTTGCTCAACTTTACACATGGTGTTTGGTCTGAATGAAGGCCTCTCCCCCACTTTAGGTCTGCCTAGCAAAATTCTATTGATCAAATCCCTTATCAACTGCTCCTTCCCCCTGGTACATCCTATGTTGGAAGAATTGAACAAAGACCAAAGCTGGAAGAAGTTAGAAAGAGAGGCAAAGGTGGAAGGGAAGAAGGAGATGTTTCTATTCTGGAATTCTTGGAGGAACACCTTGGAAGATGGGAAAAGACCCTCGAATCTATATAATATTGGTGTATTTCTGCTTATTTCCTCTGCCTTATCTGCTCATAAAACTGAGGTTGCTTGGGGACCATGGTCACTGGGGCCAGAACTTGCCTTGAAAACTTCATTTGAAAAATAAGTCCATAATAATCAGAAACCTGGGGAGGGGGAACAGAGAGAAATAAAAAAGTCATCAGCTCACTCACCTGTGGCCTCCCTAGATTTGACAAGAGTTCTTTATCACTATCCATAGTTTAAAGCGTGCTTCTCAAAGTGTGGTCTGAGAATCAACAGCACTAGCATCATCTGAGAACATGTTAGAAATGCAAATTCAGGCTCCACCCTGGACCCACAGAATCAGAAACTCTGAGGGTGCAACCCAGCACCTTGTTTTAACAATCCCTCCAGGGGATTCCAATGCACATCTGAGTCTGAGAACCACTGTGCAGAGAGCTCTCTCAGATGTGTTTTCTCAGTGGTTTTTCTTGGAAATCTTGAATCCATTTTTTCTTGTTTCCATTGTCCATTTGAGTATACTGAGGCTCAAAAGGGATTTGATTTCCTGAATGTCAGGTCTGGCCTCTTGACAGACTGTTGTCCTGGTTCTTTGTTTCCTTGCTTGGAAAATTCACAAGCACGGCAGGTGAGATGGAGTGACTACAGACAGGAAGCAATTTCACACAAACAGACTTTAGTGCAGAAAAGAAGTTAGCTATACAAAGTGAGAGTACGTTCCAGAGAGGAACTGACCAGTTTCCAAGAGTGGAGAAAGACATTGAGGACTTCCAGGTGGTTTCCTTCTATTGGTTTGGTCCAGGGGAGGCCTTACAGGAGGTGTGGGATGTTACCAGATGACTGATATACATGATTGACAGGTGTCCTCAGGTGTGTGCCTCAAAACCTCAAGTTCCTGCTCTTTGCTGTCAGCTGCATTTTCCTGCAGTCCCTTGCCTGGCTTCTCCAACTGTGGGAACCGCCATCCTTGCCTGTGTTTGCCACCTGCAGATTTGGACCCTGCCTAACACTGAACATAAATTAAGGTGGCCTGGCCTTGTAGGACAACCCCTTTCTCTGAGTAGGGTGAATCTCCCATTCTGTTCTCAGGGTGTCTCTGGAGAGCCCCAACCACCAGGAGGATCAAAAGAGAGCTTGGCCACGTCCACCATGAGACAAACCAATGGACAAATATTCAACAGTAAGGCCTTGTGTGACTCTAACTCATGTGGGAAGATATATTCAGACCAATCCACTGGACTTCAGCTAGGAAAATAATTTGGCTGTTCAAGTAGACTTTTGACCCATGAGATATATATGTTGCCCCCATCAAAAAATCTGTAGACATATGCAATAGCCAAGTGTTTCTACGACCGCAAAATGCTATAAAAATTCTTCAGAATTGCCACCCTTTTGATGAGCATCTACTATGCATTGTCACTAAATTCAGTGATGAGAAAAATTCAGTGATGTTTCTAATGTAATCAAGGTCATGGTCACTGCCCTACTTCAAGCCTTCATTTAATTCTTGGTTGTGCATTAGAATACCTGGGGAGCTTAAAATCCTAACACCAGACCCAACCCCAGATCAATTAAATCAGAATCTGTGGGGGAAGGTGTCAGGTAGTTCCATTGCACAGCCAATTTGAGAATCACTGATCCAGAAACTTCAGTTGGCTTTGTGTGGTCTACAAATGCCTAGAAGCTCCGGCCCCTCCCTACCTGTTCAAAACTTCTCCCCAGAACTCAGCATCCTGACCTCTTTCTGTTCTGCAACTATATCTCAGTGGTTTCATCATGCCCAGGCTTTTGCATCTGCTGTTCCTCCGGCCAGGATGCTTGTCATAGCAGCAATTTCTGCTGCTGATTCCTTAGCAGTTTTCAGGTCTCAGCCCAAATGTCTCCTTTTCTAAAAGCACTACGTTGTCCACTTCAACCAAAGTCATTTTCAATATCATTCTCACGTCCTGCCTGGCTTATCTCTTCCAAGCACCTCTTATAGCCTTGACTGTATATTTATTGACTAATGTGTTGTTGGTCTTGTCCCACGTTAGTGGAGGATCCAGAGAACAGAAGTCTTGGTCTTCTGGTTCGCTGCTGCATCCCCAGTATCTGGAAGAATGTCTGGTTCGATAAATATTGCCTGAATAAGTGAATGAAGAAGAATGCATGCACTCAGAAGTTCCAGTGATTAATTCTCAGTAATATAATCGTATTCAGTATCTGAACTCCAGTGTTCTGAGTCCGGCTTCATCGATTTTTCCAACTCAATCTAACTGGCCATTTCTACTTTCACTCTATTTACACAAGTTTAAACCAACAAGGTTAGAAGAGATGTACAGTTCCTAATAAGGACCTGGGACTTGGTGACTTGGTGTTTACCTTATGTGATATGGCAAGGAGTAGGCGAGTCGGTGCAGCACAAAACCAGCTGTGTAAATAGCATCACCTCCTGCCCAATTTAAATGAAGCCAGTAAATTATTCCTCCTGACCCTAAACCATTTATTTCACCATGTTAGAGAAAGAAAAAGGAGTGTGCAGAGAAGCAATTTCTCTGCCCAGGTATTTCATTAAAAAGCGAATGGAAGGGGCCCCCATGGGAGAACGTGGCGCCTGATACGATTGTGGAAGACACTTTTTTAAAAAATGGAATAATCAAATAGTGGTTCATCTACTCCAGTCAGTTCTCACCATTAGCAATAATGGAAGGGCCAGGAGCTGGGGTGAACTTCAACCCACAGCGTGCCCTGGAGGAGACACAGAGGGGCTGGTGAGCCCTCTGCCAGCAGAAGCAATAACACCAACGTTAATAAGAAATCACCTTTGCTAACTCTTCAGGGGATTGTTATTATGGGGGTGGCGTTAACATTTCCATTCTTCTCTATTGTTTCTGACAATGCAAATACACCTGCAGATAATATTTTATTAGCTTAACAGGTGCAATAAAGCCGGATTCTGCTCTTTTGCTGCCAACAATAAAACAATCTCATCCAATATCTGTATCAGAGAAAGCTAAGTCTGAGCAGCTCCATCACTGAGGTTAGTATTTACCTAACTCACCCTTGTTTTTAAAGGATGTTTGGAGGGGCACAAGGGTAATTTAAAAACTATAATTTTGTTTTGAACCATGTTATAATTCCAAGAACAAAGCAAGAATTCTTGTTTCCGTCTGAGAGAAGAGGAATCTAAAAGATGCCATGCAACTTGCCTGCAATCCCTTAGGTTGTAGGGACAGAGCTGGGATTCAAACCCAGGCAGAGCACAATCGATAACATACTATAGACTGAGGGTGTGTCTATGGGTGCTAATAATAATAATAATAATAGTAGTAGTAGCTTTCTATTACTATTATTAGTATTATATATACTTAAATAAATGTTAGGTGTGTGACAGCCCTGTAAGTGCATTATACCCATAATCTTATTTAAATCTCACTATAAGTCATTTGATTCTCACCAGAACCCTATCAAGTGGTAACTATTACTTTTTTTAATAGATAAACCACTCAGAGTCAGATAATTTAATGGCTTAAGGTAAAAGAGTCAAAAAGCAGCAGAAATTTCATTTGAACACATGTTTTTCAGCCTCTCTTTGCTCTTCCTTGATACTCTGGGTGAACTAGACTAGAACAGCACCAGGCGTATTGAACCCAAAGGTTGGAAACCTGATTCATCTACTAAGTCATCGTGTGACCTTTGGATGAGTCCTTTCTCCTTTCTGTCAGGTTTACGGGTTGGCCCATCTCTACTGCATCTTAATTCCTGGTCTCATATTCTTTCCTTGTGCACACAGACTTCTACAAAACACACAAAGCTGCCATCTGATAAGCTTGTACAATTGGGCTGTTTCAAATGTGAGGTCACCCAGTTTGAAAAATTAACGATGAAAGCAAACCCCTCTTGGACACACATCTCAGGAAGACAAAAGAGCAGTAGCTGCTACCTGAAGCAAGCAGGGCTCCTCCCGTGTCCTTGTTACCACCACTCGCAGGAAGAGGAGCAAGCAGCTCGTTCCCTCACTCTGCATTACTGTTCACAGGGGGCTTTGGGGGAAAAAAAGAAGAAAAAAATGGAGCTGAGAACATAATTACACGAACTCGAAAATGAGGTAAAGACCAAATTAAAGCAGTAAGCCTTAGGCATAAATACAAATGGATGACTGTCAGCAAATCTCTTATGGCAGCAAGTAAAAAGGAAATGTAGGGAGATCTTCCTGCTATTAAAATAAAAGTCTTCAGTTGATACCGTACCAATTACATGTCTACCAATAATGTATGAGGATGTGTGTTTCTCCTTCACTAACAGCAGATTTCAGTGTTTTTGAACATTGTCAATTTGAAAGGTAAAATTGGTATCTCCTAACTTCAAAAAAAAGAAATAAATGATAATAATAAAGGTTGGGAAAAATGTGGGAGATAGCACACAGGCAGAGCCAGAGGTTTTGGATTCCCCCTGCATCTCTGAATAGACACCATCGTGATAGCGATGGTGGCCAACAGTTCTTGCAGGATAAACGCAAGCCAGGGCCCATGCCATCCACGTTGTGTGCATCATCCCACTGAGTTCTCACTCAGCCCCATGGGGCAGATGCCATCACTACCCCATTTTACAGATGAGCAAATGAACTCAGATCCTAAAAACTTGTCCACACCATTCAGCAAGTCAACAGTGCAACCAGGATTCAGAATCTGGCCGTCCTCATCCTGAGCTCTTGCTCTTAACCACTGTGATAGACTATTCAGTTGGGGTGAGTTTAAGAAGAGCCCTTGGCCTTGGCACTATTCTAGACCAGGGGAAGTCTTCAGTCAAGGGCTAAGAGGATGTGCTCAACTCCAGTGGCCAAATGTGTCATCTTAACCCTTGCTGCTTCCTTTCTTAGTCCCACACCAAGTGCTGCCTCTTCCCAATTTCCTAACCACCTCTGCTATGTCATTGTTCTCCCTCCCCATTCTAGGTGATATTTGTTTCTTCTCCTACATTCACACTTCCTTATTTGGTTATTGATCACTTATCAGTTGATTGATTGATTCATTATTCTTCCAACACGTCCCACGTGCATATTGCAATGCCAAGCTCAGTCTGGGATGCTGAGCACGAAGAGGGCCGCAGGGCCGGGGTGTGAATGTATTTAATGTCACTGAATTTTACACTTTAAAATGATTGGAATGATAAATTTCATATGTATTTTACTACTTTTTTCTAAAGGATACCTGACAATTGCACGGGGAAATAGAACCAGGAGGGAAAATAGAGGAACATCAGGAGGGATGCCTGAAGATGACTTCAGTGGTCAAGGTGAGAGAAGCTGAAGGCTCAGAGTAAGACGAAGGGTTAGAGTAGGAGGGAGGCAGTAGAGTTCTGCAAAGGGGAATGGAATTCCGTCTGGTTGATGCTCTGTTGTTCTTTCTTAATGCAACCTGTTTTTTTTCTCTTTACCATACATTTAATCCCTTGTTGTTCCCTCTTAATGCAACTTCTTTTTCTGTTTCCCATAAATTTAACCCTTGTATCCACTGATTCACCCCCAGGTCTCTCCTCCCTCTCAGTCTTCTGTCTTATCGAAGACCATGTCTTATTACACTTGTTAAATAACTAAAATAAATCAGCAGCATCAGATAGCTTACAGCTGTGTGTGCAAACCTGCTGAGAAGCCCTCCTCATCACACCTTTCCTCCCTACTCTCCCAGCCAACTGAGGACCCAGAGCTGTGTGGAAGAAAGCCCTAAAATCAATACAGTATTTAACGGGAAGTCACTGAAGCGTAGCCAGCCCAGAAGCAATCTGCTGACTTGGAAGCATCGGGAGGGCTTCTCCGGTCCGGCTGCTACCTGCCCAAGCAGCGGTGGAAGCCCCAGAAAGACAAATTACAGTCATCAATCCCAGAGAAGAGAGACTTGTGTCCTACCTCCTGTATCAGCAGGAGGGAGAGAGGGCTGCAACCTGGTAGCCGTGTTTCTGAGATGGTAATGAGGATCATTCCTGACATCAGATGACAGTGGACTTAAAAGCAAATCGGTCGGAAACCGGCCTGTGTTTCCTGTTAGCAGCCTGACTTTATATGCTGCAGGGTCAGCACAGGCCAGGCCTGTTGGTATAACTTTGCAGAGAAGGTGCTCTGATCCCATTAACATGGGCTCTGCCTCCTTCAACCCTAGCACCAATGAGCATGCTGTCATCTCTGTGCAGCACAGATCGGCTACAGGAAGAAAAGCTCTGAACCACAAAAAATAAACACAACAAATATGTGCAAGCATCATCCTCTACCTTCTCTTCTCATATAATATGATCTTGCATGCCAATTGCTATGAAGCCTGGTGCAGGACATCATTGCATCCTATCATCAAAAAAAAATTATTTTATTAGGTAACCCTTAGTAGAAAGCAAAGTAGCAAGAAGGATAAGTCTATGGTCTCTGAAATCACACAAACCCACACTTAACTTGACTCCACCACGTCCTAGTTGAGTGACCTTGGGAAGGTTACTTAGACTCATGAAGCCTCAAGTTCCTTGTCTGGAAAACCAGCATCGTGGTATCCACTTCATAAAGCTACTAGGGAGTATTATGATATGCGTGTGTGAAGTACGTGACACACTGCCTGCACACAGAAATGTTCAATAATTTTTAGCTGCTGTTATTATTGGAATCATTGTTTTAGACCAAAGCAGAGAAATTCATTGCTATACTGATCTCACCAAGGATGGGGAGAATGAATGTCAACAACTAGAAGTGGCTAACATGCTTTGTTCTCAACCTTTTCCTCACCAGAACCCACATTCATTACTGTCCAGGAGCCCTGGCTTGAATCTGAGCTGTATTTATTCCATTTCTGGTTGGGGGGAGGACCTTCATGAGCCCTGGAGAAGGGACACCAGGCACAAGAGAGAGACTCGAGGCCCACTCATAGGTCACAGGGGAGAAGGGAAGGGGGATCTGGAGAGACGCCCAGAGCCTTTCATTCTGGTGTCCTCCCAGGCTGACTTGGTCCACTCTACATATATCTCCATACAACGGGGAGCTGCTTTCCCTGAAATCTCTTTCGAAGGACCTGGCTGATGAGCCTTCTCCCCCATTCAAGACTCATTGCCCTGTAAAGCCATGATTACCATAGTTAGAGTGATGATGTAGGGCTTATGCTGGGTAGTAGAAGTGAGGCTGGAGGGAGGTTGGAAACCACTAAGGTGAGGGAGAGGCTTTCAAGAAAGCTTTGACTGCAAGTAAAACCTAAAGGCCAGGTCAAGCAAAAGAATATTTATACCAACTTGAATCATAATGGGTCCAAACTGGAAATAGCTAAATGTCTACCAGTGATTAATATGCTATGTGATTTCATTTATACAAAGTTCAAAAATAAGCTACTAACAACCCAAGCGTCCATCAATACATGAGTAGATTAATAAAATGCGGTATATGTATACCATGGAGTACTATTCAGCTTTAAGAAACAATGGTGATATAGCACCTCTTGTATACTCCTGGATAGAGCTGGAAGGCATTCTACTAAGTGAGGTATCCCAAGAATGGAAAGACAAGCACCACGTGTACTCACCATCGAACTGGTATTAACTGATCAACACATAAGTGCACATATAAGAATAACATCTATTGGATATTGAGCAGGGGGGAGCGGGGAGGGGGGAAGGGGGAGGAGGGAGGAGGGGACGGGTATTTGCATACACAAAGAGTGCAATGCACACCACCCGAAGGATGGACATATTTGAAACTCGGACTTAGAGGGGGAGCAGGGGGCAAGGGCAACATACGTAACCTAAACATCTGCACCCCCATAATATGCTGAAATAAAAAAAAAATAAGCTACTGATTGATGGGGATAAATGCGAGAACAGTGGTTACCTTGTGAGGCAAGTGACAAAAGGGAGCTGGAATGTTCTAGTTCTTGATCCAAGTGGTGGTTACACAGGTGTTTCATTTTGTGAAACTTCTCTGGGCTCTAAATTTATGATTGCGCTTTTCAGTGTATATGTTAATTTTCAAAAAAAAAAAAAAAGAAAAAAGAGGTTTACTCAAGTGTAAAACATTGGCTTCTTGCAATGGCTACAAGGCGCTGAGCAGATTCAGGACCTGTGGCCTCAGCAGATGTGGGCCAGGGTGCCCCGTGCCAGGGACCAGTGCTCTCTGTGCCACACATCAGGGGTTTCACAGTGAGCAGCAGTGAGGACCCCAACATCCTAAGACACCAGGAGATGCTGCAGGAGCTGAACGACTCACTTGTGGAGCCCACATGTGTAAACGTCCCTCATTGAAAGATGCCCGGGAAATATTCAGGGAGGGCTGGGAACACCTTGACCTTCCTACAGAGTAGGTGAGTGCAAATCCCATTTTTAGAAAGCTACTATTACCCTGCTTTTACCCTCAGGCTCTGACAACTTAAACATACAACTTTGAAATGTTTTGTGAAGAATTCATCACAAAACTGATGTAACCAACTGCCGGATAACAAATCTTGAAGAAATGTCCATCCCCCTTTCAATAGTGCCAAATTGAATTCATTGAGATGCAATGAAATATATTTCCTCAAATTTAACATAATTAAATGATGAATCTAAACTTCTGAGCTGTGGAAACATCTCTCCTTTTGATTCAGGATGAAAATTATTTAGAGCAAAATGTCCTCCCCACTCAAACAATATTAATATAATATCAATGACTATCAAACAGAATGAAAAATGATTCATTCATGAAGCCCCTGTTCTATTGACCAAAACTGTTGTCTTTGGGTACCTATCAATGAACGTATGTTAAATTTGGTGACCACTCCTACTTCCCTGATTATGGAGTTTGTTTTAAAACCTCGATGTTATAAATATCACTACAATAAAACGTTTTTGCATAGTTTGTTTGTTTTCTCCCCTCTTTTTGGAATACCGCCAATAATTTATTGGAATTAATTCCTATAAATGGAATTATTAGGTATGCAAATTTGGGCGTGTTTAAGATCTGTGAAATATACTTCCTGAGTTCCTCTTTTTAAAAATTGTAAATTTCACTGCCAGAGTTTATTTTTAACATGCTATCCTTTTGTTTTATTTTATTCATTCGTTTACTTTTTAATTTTCTGTTGCAAGGTTATTTGGGGAAGGTCAAGGTTATTTGGCCCTCATGTCCCATTCTGGCTTAAGTAAGCACTTTAGATTCCTACAGAGAGGCAAGTCTGCGAAAGGCAAACTTTACGGCTGTGAGTTTAGCCAGGCTCTTGAAACAGGAACAGCCACATGCAGAGCCTCTCAATATTTCTCCACTAACCGAAATCAAACTTCACATTCAAACCGTATCTGGCTGAATTACATCCAATCTAAAGTGGCTTTGAAATTTTTCATATTAATGGATTTGAATATAAAAAGTAATAAGAGAAATCTGTAGACCTATATAATTTTAAAGTTTTATGTATGTGAACTTGGAAATATTAAAAACATAGCTCATGCTGATGAATAATTTTCACAATGTGAGAAGATCTATGATGTAGCCTGTGTGCTGGAGAAGGACCTGCCCAATAGCACGACTGGGTTTTTAAAGGGCATGAGAAGAAATTTAAGGCAGGGAACATATTACAGCAGACAAGAGAGAAGAAAGAAAGAGAGAATGAGAGAAAGAGAGAAAGAGGGAAAGAAAGAGAGAAAGAGGGAAAGAAAGAAAGAAAGAAAGAAAGAAAGAAAGAAAGAAAGAAAGAAAGAAAGAAAGAGAAAGAAAGAAAAAAGAAAAAGAAAGAAAGAAAGAAAGAAAGAAAGAAAGAAAGAAAGAAAGAAAGAAAAGAGAAAGAAAGGAAAAAGAGAAGGAAAGAAACTATTTCATTTTTCCTTATTTGCCTCTAACAGGATGCTTGAAAACCTGTGCACCTCTTCCCACAACTGTCATGCCACACCCTCCAAATCCACAGATTTTAGTTTTTTCTCCCAACTGTTTTCAAATATTTATTAAAGTGACACTGATTAAGTAGGAATTTTCAAAGGGAAATAATTAAAAGTAAAAAGAAAAAAAGAAGAAAGAAACAGATATGGCAAGTATTAAGGGTTAAAACGTTTCTGTGATTAAGTATAGAGTTGGGCTTTGAGCTCCCTGGCATTCAAGATAAAGAAGGAAACATGATCTATTTCATAGCAGATGAGAAGTCCTGCCAATTCTGTAACTAAGTCAAAGAAGAAATTTGATTTCTGAGTGAAACTTCTTTTCTGGGCCATTATGAAAGGGGCAAAGGGAAATATTAAGGTCAATATTAGCTGCCAAAATTTTATTGCAAATGCAGAGGTTTAACTCATTTTTCAAGCTTTGGGAGCAACCTTCAATTAAAGGTTCAGTCGGCTACCATCCAGTTCAGCAACGGTAATTGTGTGAGGACTAGAATGATATATTTCAGGTTTTTAATAAGAGTCCTGCAAAGACCTCTATCACATTCAAGTTTCCAGGGAATGATCCTTTTATTTAGCTTAGGAGTCTACCTGGACAGAGGTTGAGTGTCTAATGGCAAGGTGGCAAGGTGATCATCAGAATCACCTGTGGCTTTCTTTCTTTTTTTTTTTTTTTTTTTTTTTTTTACACACTAAATCCAAAACCCTGGGCATAGTACCTAGGAGTGTGTGCATGTGTGTGTGTGTGTGTGTGTGTGTGTGTGTGTGTGTGTGTGTCTGTTTAATTTACTCCTCCAAATAAATCAACAGCAGACAGTTTGGGTCAGCATTTGGAAATGAATGGTTGAGAAGTTTTTCTGGAAGCCTTTCTGTGTGTACTGGCCTTTGGAAGGAGCCCAGTGGAAAATGAGGGGAGACAGGGACCCTTGAAGTTCATCTGCAGTGCAAGTCACCTTATATGGAAGATTAAGGGTGAAACCTTCATCTTAAGAGCTGCTAAGGGGACTTAATGGTTTGAGGAAGAAAGTACAGAGTCCGGGCTAGGATGTGCCCACCTCTTGCATTCATGGGGCCCAGATATTCCCTGCAAAACAGAGGGGCCCATTAGAATCATTCTTCTCACATGGTGATGCCTGTCTGCTCTGGCAAATGTTGATAAATGCAATGCCAAGTTGAGCGGTGTGCAACCACCGCAAGCAATATTAATCAAAGAAAGGGCTGGTAGATCTCTCGGGTACTTTTGTAGCAAGGGAAAAATAATCACATGTCTGATTTCTTCAAATGACCACATTTGTTGGTTCATTTTTTTTTTTTTCTCCCCTAACCTAACAATCAGGCTGACTGCAGTGTAATAGTTAGACTGGTATCATTGGCTGGGGTGTAAAAAGCTGTCCCCTAGAGGCCTATTCCTGATTTGTACTCTCTCCAGGTCCCAGAAACACTAAATAAATAAAATCGGATGGCTTTTAATGAAAGCCTTAGCCTCCTCAGTTTAGCTTTTAATTGTATGACAGTCAAACACACACACATATCACTTCCTGAGCTATTTACTGGAATTGCAAACTCTCAGCCTAAATGTCAAGCTATGCTACAGAGAAGCGTGAACAGCTCAGTTTATTAATGGTAAGTTCAAAGGTTGGTCCCATCGTTTACTGCAGTGGGGATACCCGCTTGTTCAAGCTCTCAGCATCTAACACAGATCCGCGGGATCACGGTGTTGACTTAGAGGAGATTAGAAACCCGAGCCACAAGGAGAGGCTGGTGCACCTCCTTTGCAGGTTCTGAGCCATGCGCATGCAGAAATCGGAAGCATAAAGACAAGAGGTACCTGTGTTGGCTTGAATTAAAGGAATTTCCTGGGCTGCCTCCTTTGGATCTAGTTCCTGTTGATTTGGTGCTTAGCAGTGTCTGAGCCAGCTTTCTGTCCTCAGATAGTAGCCAAAGTGTCATCTGCCTCCATGGGGGTGTTGTGAAGTTTTGACATAACATATTCTTTCATCCAGAACAGTGTCTGATCCCTAGTATGTTTTTGAAACAATAGCGACTAGTTTAATTAAGATAGAAAATGTATTTAGAAGTGTATATGATATGGCCTCATCTTGAATTGAGTAGTTAATTCTTTTGGTTTGGGAATTCAAGACAGAGATTTATAAGAAAGACCACATATAGACAGAAGCCTATGAGGTGCATGAAATAGCAAACTGGAAGTTCAACGCTGAGCTAGACAAGACACGGTATGAGGCTAACTCCCACACTCCTACTGGTCCCCCCACAGCTAAAACAAATCTACCTGGATCCAAAGCAAGAGTCACTTCTCCACTTCCTGTTGTCATGTCATTGAGATGACAAAACATCAAAGGGACAGAAAGCTATGGAGAAAGAACAATGCCAGCTGCCAACACTTACCCTTGAAGCATCCTCCCCTAATGCTTGGTGCTAATATGCTACACATTGTGAGTGGGTGACACCTTCATCCCATATAAAAACAGCAAAAAGATGGACAAAAATAAATAAATAACCTAAGGTCAATAAACATCTATAACCATATAAGCATCTCAGTGCATATAAATCCTTTAATATTATCATCAAGGGAAATGGAATAGTCACCCCTGGAAAAATAAGCACCAAGTAAAAACGGGTATGTTCATGTTTTCTTAAGAAATTGCTCGAGGAGAATTTGGTCTCATTGATCTGTAACTGACAGACCCAGAAGCTTTCCTTTATGTGGTTCTACTCACATCCCTTGTGGATATTGTCTCCTCTTCAGCCCCAAAGGGTACGAACTAGTTTATCAGAAGGAAGAAGAGATACTTGGCTGCTACTAGTAAATTAACAGCACTTGCTAAAAAATGACTCAGTTCAATTCCCATCCAATAAATTTTACCAATTTTGAAATGGAGGAAGTGAAGGGTTTTCTGGATGCGTTGGGGCCCCAAATATATCTTTGTGACATGGAGGTGACTTTCCTCTGACTGTGGCAGATGGAGAATAAGCAAGTCTTAATGGTACTATATGCCAATATGCCACCAAAGAATGGTCTTGCTATGGCCATCAGCTTTCAGCCACGTTTAGCCCAGACCTGAGACTCACCCTCTCCGGACAATAGACCCTTGAGAACCCCAAGACACATCTATAAGCTGCCATGTACGGTGAGTCCGGCATCTGCTCACACTGTGCACACCTCATGCAGAATTCATGGCTCACATCGTCCCTCTCCTACTGTATGGATTCAGAGAGGTTAAGTGATTTGCTCAAAGGCACGTGGCTAGTGAGTGGCACAACCAAGGCTTGAACTTAGTTGTATCACTCCATGGCTGATGCACTAAACTCCAACTTCACTCTTCCTTGCTGCTGTTGGAACACGAGTGCCATTCAGAAGGTGAGAAGCTGTTTCCATCCCTTATTACAACCTCCTAATCTAGCACAGGACTTAGTTCAAAGCACATGTTCAAGAAATATCTGATGAGGGGCTGATGTCAAGGACAACTGATGTTAAGAAGATTGGTTCTCTTAACCCTTTCAACTTCTTGTTTCTATTTATACCTGACACAAGATTGGACATTCTTCATGTGCTTTTTTCCCCTCTGGAATTTGTGTTTTGGCTTTACCGTATAATTTTGCCTTTGCTTATCCTCTGCCCCCAGACAGACTCTCCCATTTCTCAGGGGAGCATTCCTAGTTCTCGTTCCCAGCATCATTCATTGTACAATACCTCCCTCCAACCCTCACCCCTGCACCACCACCTTTGGCCTTTGACTGGTCTTTGATCAAGAGTACCATGCCGCACCCCATGAAGGGAAGAAGGAGGTCATCTAGCCTCGAAGAAGGACTTGATGTTCTTAGGGCCAGACATTCAGGACAAGTCTCTGCTTGGCAAAATTCTTATGATGCCTGCATTTACAGCAGGCATTAGAGTTAATAAGGCATTTTCAAAACAAACAAACAAATAACTACTGTAAAATAAAATAAAAGTATAAAGCTCCAAAATCAGTAGGGCTCACACTGTCCTTTGGAGGTTCCTTCTTTAGTGACCTCAGAGAAAAGAGGTAGAATAATAATCAAAGGAACATGCAACAGTGTATATAAGGAATGGGAAAACACTAATAATATCTCATGTAATGCTTAGCTATGACTGGGGGGCTCTTCGTATGTAATGAACTGTTTTAATATCATAAACATGTATCACGACAAAATACAATAGAATTAAATTCAAAGTAAAGATAAAGAGAGTAGATGCGAATTTCCAATTATATTACATCTAAGTTCTTTAGGTTCCAAGGGTTCCTTCTATGACAGGAATGATCTTTTTAGAATGTTCCAAACGCCTTGTTCGTGTCCTGTGTTCTGCCGGTTTTGCAGCGGAGTGGTGTGCTGTCCAGTCATCCTGTCTTCTTCGATTTGGTGTGGACAACGCGTGAGACAAGACCAATCAATCTCCGAGTCAAACCCAGGTGGGACTTGTGCACTCCTCGCTGCTCTGGACCCCTGCAGCTTTCCTCTGATTACTCTGTCACTATTGATTGCTTTTCCTGGGGACCAGGTTAAGGAGTGCAGTAAAATGTGACTTGGGAGAGCTTCTTGTTCCATAATGATCAGTGCTGATGGCGACTAACCTTGACCTCACCATGACCCAGGCAGTGTGGGCATAGAAGAGAAGGTAGGTAGAGGGGAGTGTGTGTATGTGTGTGTGTGTGTGTGTGTGTGTGTGTGTGTGTGTGTGTGTATGTGTTGTTCGTGATAGTGATATAAGACAAGGCAGGAAAATAAAGTAATTTAGGCCCTTTGGTCTTGGCTGACACATACTACCCGGGAAAGATGGGGCCAGACAAGGAAACTCAAATTTTAATGGGTTTCCCATGAAATAGCCCCAGATGATGCCCTCCCCCCTGCACCCCAGCTTCAGGCCTAACCACGCAACTGCAAGCTGGCCCCAAAGTCATTGCTCCTTACCATAGCTTCCGTCCCTGCCTTTGGCCCCTGCAGCCTTGGATCCTCTGCATCCTCCCAGCCTGGCTGTCTGAAACTTGGACATTTCAACTGAAAAATCTACTGCTGCCCCCAAAGTGTCCACAAGTGCCAATTAATCGCTAGTTGCTTTCAAACTCACAACTGTTAAACTAGAGTGGGGGCTGTGCTGCTGACCCTCCCAGGGGCTCTAGGTATGGAGGTACCAGTGAATTCTACCAGCACCTGCACCCTTCTCCAACTTACATTTCAACAGTAGCTCAGTCTGGAAGTTTGTGAGACTCAACCCTGGTGCTATTTTCACATCTCTGTCAAATCTCTTCCTGATCCCCCTCCTTTGAAAAGGACCTTTATAAATCCCATCATGATGACAGGAATGCAAGAAACTGCCAGGGAGGAAAGGGATTGGGCAGCACATGGTCCTGCAGCTGTTACCATTTTGGGCTGAGAAAGCTGGTGAAATTTTCAAAAAGGCGGCCACACTGCCATACATCTCACATGTCTGTCTTATGCATGTTTTAACTGTCTTAACAAGGCTGCACGTGTATTTCATGCTAATAAATAAGTAAGTTTTTAAAATTCAATTATCTTTTTTAACCAAACTTAGTGACTCTTGGAACATAAGCCAATTAAAAACGTCCCATTTATTTATTGACGGGCTCCCCGTGCTTGTGGGCACACAGCCAATTTACATGTGTATGTGATGAGAGGAAGGGGGAGGACGACTGCAGTTAAATAACCAAGCAGTGGCATGCAGGGTGACACATGTCCTCATCGACGAAGTGCCAAGGGCTGGAGAAGCCCAGGAAAGGGGCCCTAACTCAGACTTGCTGAATAAAATAACACTTTGCAAAAGAAGTAGCATCCAAGGTGAAACTCAAAGGATGAATGAAGAGCCACATGTAGAGGTAAAAGAGAGGGTCCTAGTCACATGCTCCAGGGTATGCAAAGGTCCAGAGATCAATGATGGTACAATGGAGAAAATCTGGTACCATTTTTGCTTGGGATTCGAGGGAGACAGTGGTAAGGAATGAAGTTACCTAAGTAACCTGGGCCAAGTCATGGCAGTCGTTGAATCAGCTTCTAGTCACCTTCGTGGTTCACTCCAGTTGTGAATCTGCAGGCTGAAGAGTCACCCCATCCCCTTTGTTCCTGGTAACTGGGAGACTTGGCTACTTAGGGGTCTTTCGGGATCCCCATCACCTAGGGTGTGGTGTTCGTACTCCTAAGGCTTTTGCTAGATGGCTGGAACTTACCAGTTCAGACTCATCTCACCCCATGGTCATTCTTCCCTAGCCCTTGATAACTGATACTATCATACAAAATTCCCCTGGTTTCCTAACATGTCCCTCTCCTTTCCTAACACTATGTTTCTGCCCAAGCCACCCCCTGTGCCCAGAATTGCCTCTTCTACAAAATCACTTTCTGTTGGCACATGCCTGCCCCTTCTTTTAGGCTTCAACGCAATGTCACCTCCTCCAAGAAGTGCCTTTCAGCAGAAATTAGCCATCCTTTCATCCCTACAACACTAGCAGCTTTCTTCTCCAGACTTTTGTTCAGAGGACTAGATCCCAAGCTCTTGATTTTCTTACACAAGGTCTTCTCCCACCTACTTCAGTAAATACAAAGTACTTCTTTATTATCAAAATGACAATTAGTTGACTAGTTATTCGGTATACTGTATGGGACAAGTCATAATTAGGATATAAAATTATTTGATGTATATTCATGGTGACTTATTTGTACAGTTCACATCCTCAAATAGACTCTAAGTTCTTTCAAGAAAAGGAACATATTTTTTCTTGTTGATTTTTGTAGTCCTAGTGTTTAAGCATGGGGCATATTATAGTAAGTGCACTCATGAATATTTGTTGAAAAAACAAATGAGAAAAACAATACGAATGGAGCCCTCCCTTCCCCTCCCCGACCTCCACACAGACATGCACAAAACCCTTAATCCTCTTTAATTTCCTGCTAAGGATTAAACAATACAAACAAATGAAGCCCCCTCCCGCCACCATCACCACACACACACACACACACACACACACACACACACAAACACACAGCCCTTCCCTAATTCCTTAATCCTCTTTAATTTCCTGCTAGGAATTCCTAGGTGAATGAGGACAGCAGTTGAATGTCCAAAATGCCTTTTTGTGATGTCCAAGAAAAATGCAAACTTTCGTAGTGGATTATTCGGACTGGTGGAATTCAACAGGACAGAATCACTGGGGTTTTCCTCTGGACTTCACCATTGACCTTTGAAAGGCAGTCAATATACAAATTAGAAGCTGCATATTTTGGAAACCCAGAAAATTAATAGATGACCAAAAAACTAAATAAATAAGCCCGTTTCTCCAATGCACTGTTGACGTTCCAATCTAATGCCCAAATCTCTGCCCACACTTTCACTAGAAAAACAATGAAAGTCCATTTTTCAGGATTAGTTGCCTCCTACTTCCTTTGATTTTTTTTTCTTTTTTTAACACCCTTCCCCTCTGTATATGCAAAATTGCAAAACTAACTCATTCCTTTTAATATGCAAGATTATTAAACCTGAAGAAAGAAAATGGTTTGGGGGTAAGTCAGCAGGGACCACGCCCACTCCTGAATGATACTGAGCTGGGGACAGGGGAAGGATGGTTTATTCCACAGACCCTGCATCTGTTTCTAATATAGCTCCATGTCTAGAGAGTTCCAACCTGAAGTTTGTTCCAGGGTAATTCTGGGAATTATCACCTGAGTAGACTCCTAAGAATAGAGGCCTTTTTGAAAGCAGTAGCTTAAAGGATGTCTGGGAGGCCCTGATCTTCTGCACAGTGGAAGAGTCCAGCAGGAGTTCAATAAACTGTTTTCTGGTTATGGCAAAAAGAAAATCAACTCATGCATTTCATTCAATGCAGCATCTGGTCTAGGTGCCTTTTGTTCTTCTTAATTACTTATACAAGGATATTAAAAATATACCTGCTGAAAGCTTCCGTTTTCAGAGGCCTATTTGTAAACACAAAACGTTGAAGATTTATGGTAATTGTAACATTAAAAATCAATCCTAGTGTTTTATACAGATCTTGTAGCTGTTACAACTTACTCAATTTCAATTGCATTGTGCAAATGGCCTAATAATGAAAAGCCATACATTTTCATTAGCGTACTTGTCCTGTCTGCTGATGGCTCACATTCTAACTTTTGATAAACACCAGGATTCTCTAAACTGCTGATTTTGCAGCTCAGAACTCTCCACTGAGAAGAAATGAAATTTGACTTCTGATCCTTGCTGGTAAAGGACTACTCCTCAAAGATATTCTAAAATTATAGGCATGTTTTTTAAGATCAATATAAATGGCTATCTCTTATGAACCACTTTTCTCATTTGTAAAATTCTATAATAGTGTATTTTGGAGGGTCATTCATTCATTCCTTTATTCTTTTGGCAGACATTTGCTGATCATCTTCTATGTATCTGGTCCTAGACTAGGGATAGGAAGGTGAAATAATACAAATATTCAACGCCTGGTACATAGTATATTCAGTAAGTGGTAGAGCCTTCTCTCCTTTCTACAAGAGTCCTGGTAATATGTAAAATAATGACAGGTTTTTATTATGGTCAACGTTGTGGCCAAGCAATTGTCATCTCTCATGAGAAAGACTTCGATTTTGAGAGTTATAAACACCCTTTGATACCATCAGTCCCCTCCCTAACCCCTTCTGGGATCCCCCACTGCACAGCTCATGGGTATATACATTCAGCAAAAGTGAGCTCAGAACCTACAAGGCAGCCCTTTCTGTGAGTAGCCTGTGTAGTTAGATCTTAAAATATGGTTTCAAATAATGGTTCACCCATTCTTGGGCTTGTCCCAGAAGTAGAAAAAGCAAATCATTTCAATTTTCTATATTTAAAGACAGTGTTTTTACTCCACTCCCAAACCTTCTCCTCTCCAAGCTAATCACCCACTATTCTTTAACTGCTCTTTATAAGATGCCAATGTAGGTGTTAGCCCCTTCACCCTGTTGTTCACTTACCTCTGGATGTCAGTCAGTCAACAATCCTCTTTAAAAGAAATATTTATATATAATCTGCCTTAAAACGGATGAGAAGTAGTATCAGCAGAATTCGCTATGGCCACAGTGCTCAGGTATCACTGGGTATTCAGCTACTCTTGGGTCTGCACAAGGAACCCTAATGGTTCCCGTTTTGCAGTGAAGGAAACTGAGATTCAGAAAGGTAATGATTGTCCAGTAGTCACATAGGTACTAAATGGCAAAGTCAGTGCTCCAACTCTGGGCTCACCCCCCAAGTCACTGGGTCATTTCTCTGCTCCACAAATCCCTTGTAGCTGGAGCGTTTAGGAGTCCATTCTCCATTTGCATAATTTATAGAAAATGTTTCTCTTACTAGCACCGGACCTAAAGAAGGAATATACAGGAGCAGCAGTTCTGTGTTATCCCCTGAGTGAAACTGTAAAGTAAAAGACAAGGAACCAGACAAAAGAGAATTATGTTGAAGCAAGAGGGCTTTAGATGATATATGAAGGTATTAATAGAAAGGTGGCTATTCACAGGGTTATGATTGATTATGTATTTAAAATAAACACAGTTAGTTTGCTTTAGCTCGGAGAGAGGCTGTCCTTTAGCACCATAATGGCCCACTGTTGTCTACAGGGCAGGTGGCTGGCCCATAAATCCCAGCGAGTGGCAAAGTGAGGGACTAATGGAGGGATTCGATCTATGAACAGTGCATACACTGCATCTTTGCAGAGAAACGAGCCAGCAGTGTCTGTGTACCCATGTCTCTGCCTCAGCTTCATAGGAAAAGCAGTGAGGACCTACCTTCTCTTTGGCTTGAAAATGGAGATGATGAAGTGCAATTAAAAGTTAATTGTTGGCTGGGTAAGGTGGCTCAGGCCTGTAATCCTAGCACTCTGGGAGGCCAAGGAGGGAGAATCGCTGGAGGTCAAGGAGCTCAAGACCAGCCTGAACAAGAGAGAGACCCCGTTTCTACTAAAAATAGAAAAAATTAGTCTGGTGTGCTGGCACACACCTGTGGTCCCCGCTACTCGGCAGGCTGAGGCAGGAGGTTTTTTTGAGCCCAGGAGTTTGAGGTTGCTTTGAGCTAGGCTGATGCCACGGCTATCTAGCCCAGGCAACACAGTGAGACTCTGTCTCAAAAAATAAAAAATATAAAAAAAATTTAAAAAATTAATTGTTGCCTCTGTGGAAAGCAATATGGAGCTATCTTAAAGAGGTACAAATAGAAGTACCATTCGATCCAGCAATCCCATTACTGGGCATCTACCCAAAAGAGCAAATGATATTGTATAAGACACCTGCACCCGAATGTTTATAGCAGCACAATTCACAATTGCAAAGATATGGAAACAACCCAAGTGTCCATCAATACATGAGTGGATTAATAAAATGTGGTATATGTATACCATGGAGTACTATTCAGCTTTAAGAAACAATGGTGATATAGCACCTCTTGTATACTCCTGGATAGAGCTGGAACACATTCTACTAAGTGAGGTATCCCAAGAATGGAAAGACAAGCACCACATGTACTCACCATCAAATTGTTATTAACTGATCAACACATAAGTGCACATATAAGAATAACATCTATTGGATGTTGGGTGGAGGGGAGGAGTGAGGAGGAGGAGGAGACGGGTATATGCATACACAAAGAGTGCAATGCATACCACCCAAAGGATGGACATATTTGAAACTCGAACTTGGGGTGGGGGGCAAGAGAAACATACATAACCTAAACATCTGTACCCCCATAATATGCTGAAATAAAAAAAAATTAATTGTTGCAATTCCTTATATGGCACATCTTTCCAGAGTAAGAAAGGAGCATTTTCATGAACTCTGAGGTTGTGAAAGTGTCCTCTGGGGTTCTCACGTCCAATCCCTAATGAGATATGTCAGGCATCTTTAGAATAACTCAAAGGCACCACGATGCCCAGTGGAAGATTTTAGGGAATGTAAACATATTATTTCCCAAAGTGGTCAAGCCCTTTCCTATGTATCTACACATTTCTTCAACATGGCAACTCAGTAAAACATCTGATAATTTCCCCTCTAATAATTTACATTCACTGGGGTATAGAAGGTAGGAGGGACAACTAAAGTTAAAAGCAAATCTTTATTGAAAATCCATTCTTGCACCAACAGCAGATTTGGGGGGGGAAAGTAAAAGAGACTTAGAATTGTAATTGTACAGATCCTCTGGTTCACCATTCTAATGTTTGGATGGGAAAACCGAAGCCCAGCTGGCCATGACTTGCCCACCATCGGAGAGCAGACTGTGTAGAGCTCTTTCTCTTCTGCTAGACCAACAACAGTCTCTGCTGCTCCACTGCCTTCACCATCAGACATCTATTTAGGCAATGTCACGCAGTGGTTAGCAATTGGTGTGCATTTCTCTCTGACTCCACACACATGCTGACCTCTAACTGAATGACCAGACATTTGTTCAATTATTTTCAGAAACATGAGCACCTTAACTATGTCATCTCTTTTAATCCCCCTGCAAACAAAAATAATCATAAAACACATGAAAAAAGTGTTAACCCTATTTTACAGATGATACACGTGAAGTTTTGTTTTGAATTGCTATTTTCTTCTGCTAGTAATAACAGCAATGATAAGATAGTTAACGCTTACTGATTTGTTAGTATGTTCTAGGCATCGGGCTTAGATTGCTTTAAAATTTTTAAAAATTTTAACAATATTATTTAGTAAATACTATTTTTATGCTCATTTTACAGAAGAAGAAACTGAGGTTTCAGGGGGTTAAACAACTTCTTGATGCCACCAATCTGGAAAGTGATGGAGCTGGGATTTTAACACAAGGTAGCTGGATACCAAAAGCTACATTTATACATATGGCTCCATTCTTTAGGAAGACAAGTGTGAAGACATGTAGCAACAGGGAGACTTCATTGTACAGTGGGAACGTAAATATCTGCTTTAAACAATATAAAGGATGATATGAAGTAAAAAAAAAAAAAAAACCAATAAATGATTTTAAAAGTGAGAAAAGCAAAATACCTGGTTGTATGTGACCTGTGACCCTAAACATGCAAAACACGTGTCTATTTGGACAAACATTGGAAAGATAAAATCATTGGTTTCCTGAGATTTGGAGCTGCTAACTCTTTCATTTAAAATTTTCTTCACTTGATCATTATTTTTATCAACACAATTTTTTTAAAAATCAAATGGTAATAAAATAGAGTTCCCCATGTTATTTTTGCTCATTTCATCTGCTGAATTTGCATCATTTCATGTAACTCTGCAGCTTAGAAGAGACTAATGATGAAACTACTCACATGTTGTTCCTGTGCCAGCATCTCCTTTGCTTATGCAGTGATTGGACCCTCCCTACAGCAGGGCGCACCTGACTCTCTCGTTGGTTTATATTTCATTCAGCAGAGATCGTTGGGAACCTATAGCATGTCAGATATCTGAGTTGAGACTTGCTCTCAAGACATTCTAGTGAAGTGGAAAGGCCCCACACAGAGACCGTAATAGATGTAAAGAGAAACCATCAGAGGATGACAGAAATTGGGGAAGGAATACATTCTTTTAGTTGAAAGCTTCACAAAGTAAGTTTTATCTGAGTAGAACCCATAATGATGAATAATAGTTTGCCAGAGAGGAAGAAAAGAACTGAGCATAGAGGGAACTGTCTGTGCGAAAGCATGGAGTCACAAAACCAACACCAGCAGGTGGGCGTGGCTGGGTGTCACCTGCAGGTGAGGGGGGCTAAAAGCAAAGATAGGTGGGTAGAAAGGGCCATTTCTTGCAGGGAACTGGAGTCTCCCTGGATGCATTTTGAGTAAATCAGTGTCAGGACGGTGTTATAGACCTCCCTGCTCATGGAGTTGCAAGAGTTTCCATCCCTCATGCTGCCACTCACAGATGTGAAGCAAAACTCAGAACACAAAAAGCTGCTGTGGGAACAGGCTGGCTGGATGGATGCTCCCATGCCTGGCTTGGAGCACTTTGGGGCCACCATGTCAACAAATCACTTCACAGACAGAGTGATCAACCCACAGACTGTGTCCAAGTCCCCTGTGCTCTCCTTGTGGACCTCGAAAACCCCCTCAGTGCACAGACTGGTGTGACCAGCACCTGGGACAGATTTGAACACACACAAGTACCCACTTCCAGAAAGTTTTTTCTCCGGTTTGTGCTTTATTTTGTTTTGTTTTTGAGTGTATGATAAGCAGCAAGGACAGTTCACAAATAATCAATGGAATGGCATTCCAGGGTCCTGCTATATTCCAGTTCTGTGTTGTAATAAGCTTAACAGGGAAAAGAATTCAACGTTATTAAAAAAGAAACAGCGGATGACTGTCTCTTCCCAGCCATCCTATAAACATGCTTCCCTCTGTTATTTTCAAAGTATTAAAAGCTAATTGTTTTAGTTTTCAATTAAGGCCTGTATGCGCGAGAGTTTGTGTCCATGTGTGTCCCCAACAAAATTGCGTTTTCATAGTGTCATGGCTCTCCCTTAGGTGGCTGTTTTCCATTTGGTGGTGAATGATAGCAATTCAAGCCCAGCTCTGGTGAGCAGTTGGCGGAGTCTGAGCTAAAACTCACCCAAGGATTGCACTGCCTGGGTTTTTTTTTTTTCTTTTTTTTCAGCAGAGGAATATAAATAATTGAAAGCAAGAGGAAGCAAAGATGCCGTTTCTTGGAGTCTGGTTAGACTGAAGGAAGATAAAATGGCTTTGATTTAAGGGGAGAGAAAATGATACCATAATGAACTCCAGGATTTCATAGGCGAATTTTGCCATTTTATCAAGGGAACAGGCAAAACCAATGTAACTCAAAGTGCTGATTATATCCCTTCTTGGATTATGCAAGGTAGTAACTTCTGGGAGCAGACAGACAAATTGGAGCAAGTTTTAAGAGAAAACGATTGGGCTGTTCTCATTTAGAACCATCTCCCTTTCCCCAGACCTACCCAGGCAAAATGCAAATGGAAATTGCTTGGCAGTTCTTTCTAATCAATCTGCCTCCAGAGGTAGTAAATTCTCCCCAGCCTCCTCTTGCCTTAACTCGGCTCCAGCTAGAACAAGACAGATTCTCTGCGGTTTGCAGCCTCCATTTGTGACACCTCTGGGAATTAGAGTCTCGGAGATTCACCACTAGGAAAGTGTGAGATGACCAAATGCAACCCTACCAATCTTTAATTGACTTGTTTCTCAGTGAAAAAGCAACTTATTAAAAGGCATGATATTTCATTCCATTTCAGCTCACCAGGGATAATTCAATAAGGGTGTCCCCTCCTCCAATCAACTGCAGAAACTCTCTGGTGCATGAGGACAGACAAAGTGAAGTCCAGGGTACTTCTTCCAAGTCAACAGTCATTATATTTTGTCGTATTTACTTGTTTGACATCAGTCTTCCCTGTAGGAGTATAGGCACCACATTGGCAGAGAGCAAGCCCGACTTGTGCACCTCCCTGTTCCCCATACCAGGTTAATGACTGGCTTATGAGAACCTATTAATCAGTATTTCATTCATTCACTCATTCATTCAACAAATCAACCAAGGGCCTACTATGAGCCAGGCACTGTGCTAAACGCTTGGAAGGCAGCAATAAACAGAACAGGCATGGCTCTTGGCCTTGCAGAGTTTATAGTACATGGGGGAGACTTGAATTAGCAGTTAATGGTGGAGAGTGCAAGAAAGGAAAGGAACAGGCTCTGTGAAACTGATCAGAGGACAGGGCTGCGTTCAATCTGGAGTCAGGGAAGCCATTGCTGAAAAGGTGACATTTCCAGTGAGACCAGAGGAGTAAGAAGGCCCCAGGCATGGCATGCACTGTGCCATGTCAGAACTTGGCATATTTGGGAAACTTGGTGTGTGAGTCTAGGGCTGCTGTAACAAAGTGCCACAGACCAGGTGGTTCAACTAACAGAAACTTATTTTCTTGCAGCTATGGAAGTTGGGAGGCCCACATCAAGACGTCTGCTGGATTATTTTATTCTGAGGCCTCTCCCCTCAGCTTGCACATGGCCATCTCATTCCCTGTGTCTTCATGTGGCTTTTCCTCAGTACCTGCCTGTGTCATAATTTCCCCTTCTTATCTGACATCAGCCGTATTGGATTAGGTCCAACCTAAATAAATGAAATCATTCGAACTTAATTAGCTCTTTGAAGACCTTATCTCCATACAATCACATCCTGAGGTTGCGGGGTTAGGACTCCAACATATGATTTTGGGGGGCACACAATTGAGTCCACAACACTCAGAGAAGGCCAGTAGGGTTGGATCCTTCGGTCTAAGTGCAAGAGAGACATCCATGGGTAATGAGGTAGTTACAGGGCTAATTTGCTCTTAAAGCCATTGCTTTGAGAGGTGTGGAGAAGAGATTAAGGCGGGACAGGAATAGGTGAAGGGAGACCAGTTAGGGCTATTGCAGTTGTCCAGCCATGAGCGGGGGGGAGGGAGGTTGGGGAGGAGAGAGCGTCCAGAGGGAGCTGGACATGGAATTCCACTTCTTCAATGAGTGCAAGAGTGAAAGGATGAATGAATACATAAGCTGATGAAATCCACTCAGTGAATGAACCCCACCCGGTAGTCACTGTGAGAAGCCTGGCTTTGCCCTAAAGTCAATGACTTGAGGCCTCTCATGTCTGTATGTCTGTCCCCTGTGTAAAGTGTAGGGATATTTGTATGGGGGCCCCCCCTTACCTTGCATATAAGGCGCATGTCACATAGTAGGGATTCCTCACGCACTTTTTTTGAGTGAGAAGGATGCCAGTAAGGGCCTATGTTCCCCTCGCTGTATCTTATGGGGACACTGGAATTGGTGTTTCTAATTCATCAGCCCTTCTACTTCTGAGACAAACCCCTATCTTGGAGCTTCCCAATATACAAATTGCAAAGTGGCTTTTTTTTAAAGACTCTGGTTTTACTCAGTTGGGTTTGTGACATTAGCCACGCACCATTTTCCACAGTATTTATAATGTGGATTTTCTTCATTCAACTCACATGCCCACACAGAGGACAAGGGGGCCATTTCTCGTGAGAGAGGTCCATGTGGTTGATTAATTAGTGCAAGCAGGGACTCACAGAGCAATTCAGTTGCAGCACTGATGTGATCTTAGCAGCACTGGGAAGTCCACCAATCACTCTCCACCTCACCACAAGAATCTCCTCTAGAAAAGTTGTGCCCCAACCTCCTCCTTACCTTCCATGGAACATGTCATTCACCATTTTCCAGCACTCTCTCCATTTCACTGCTCATTCATTCAATGGTTAGGTTAGATACAAAGAAGAAAAACTAGATTGGTCTTCCCTTATTCCCATGGCCCTCCCCTCCTTCCGGGTGGCAGGTCTTCCTGTAGCTTCCTGTTCAGCCTGGTTGTTTCTCTCCCTGAAGGTCCAAGCTGGCCATTGCCTCTCTTGAAATGAGGTGCAGGCGTCGGATAGAGGGCTCCAGACATGTGTTGACCAAGGACCTGTCTTGGTTCCTGGAACCACCAATCACTCAAACAGCCACAACCAAAGTCTCATCCAATGTTCCTTTCCCTTCTCTTTCTACATCCAAATCACACGACCTTGTGATGTTTATCCCTTAGTTTTCTCTTTGCTTTCTTCTTCTCCTTTACTCTCATTTACAACGATCCATTAGCTGTCCTTTCTCTTGCCTAAAAAGTACAAAAATACCCGATTAAACTACAATCTTTGTTTCCAGTCTTCTGCTTGTCCTGACATTCACACCCAACGCTGTCCCAGAACGACAAATTGTGGAATCTGAGCTTGCACTTACGTCCCTTCCTTAAAGCCTCTCAGTCAACGTGGTGTGTGTGTATGGGGGCGGGGTGGAGGGGAGCAGATTGGCAATGGCTCTGCAACACCTAAAGTTTAAGTTTAAACTTCAATTTTTATCCTGCTCTTCATGATCCATCAGTTCCCCAAGTCTGTCTGGAGCCCCATCTACCATCCTTACCCCTGCACTGCTCTTTTTGAATTCCATACTCATCCTCCAACTCATCCCAGCCTTCCCTTTAATCTGACTTGCTCGTGCCGATCCTTCAGTCAACTGTGACCTTGGACACTTCTTTGCTGGGGTAACACCCACTTGCCCATCAAGGTGTAGAGCTGCAACCTTTGTGGGGCTTGGGGCTGCCCGAGTCAAGCTAGCACAGCACCCCTCTCTGACCAGGCTCTCAGGAGGCTTTGTCCTGGCCGTGAAGGACAAACACATCACAATGGAGGGCATGTGCCCAGTGATGCAGGCATCTCTCCCATTACACCATAAATCCCAATTAATCCTCCGTGTCTAGGTAGATACCTAGAATGCAAGAGACTTCCACTACGTGTTTGTTGAGCTAAACTTTCATCCCCACTGCTGAGGCCCCGAAGATTAGGGCTGCTCAGGCATATGTGGGGAGGCCACATCAAGTTTTATGTATTCGTTCCCCAAGTGGCATTGGGCACAGGGAAAATGCTGTCCTTTTTCCCAGAGTCAATCTGAAACCCCAAAGTAGTCAGGGCTTGGTAAAAAAAAACCCACATCTAAGCAGTTATGATTTATACTGCAGTTGGAACACCAGATCAAAGACAGCCCAACAATGCCTCATCTCAAGAGACCCAGAAATTATTTACAGACCAAACATGGGCTCAACCATAGCCCCTAGTAACCTTTTATTGTCTCAACCCAACACTAAACATATATTAAGTTGATTTGTTAACTGTCCCATCCAAGTATTAGGGAAGAAAAATGTACCCACATTCTAATTAGTAATTTTTAAAAGTGATTTTATACATACTTTTATGATCAAACAATGCAATATAAAACAAATATTTAAAACTTATCTTAAAACATAGCTACCCTGATAAGCATAATTTAGAAATCTTTAATGAATTCACCTCAATTAGCCTTTAATTAAATAGCTCTTTAAAAGCTGATTTGAATACTGCTCATGGAGAAATCCTTGTTCGACTGTTGTGACAGAACAGGAAGTTAATGAAATTAAAATTAAGCACAATTTTGAGGGAATCGTCTGAAAGTCATAAAGCTACAAGAAGAAATAAAATGCCTGAACTTTGCCTGACACTGAGACTTATCTTCATAACCAAAAGCTCAAGGAAATAGCAGATTTGAGGCTCCAGGCAGGGCCAGGAAGCTTGATTTCCACCTCTTGTTCTCAGCTTTGGGCTCAGGACATGGAAGGAACAAGGTGATGTTTGATAAATGAATGAGTGAACAAATGAACCGTTGAAACAAATCTGCACACATTCTCAATTCAAGCATACAGTCAAAGAATTAAAAGGAAACTTCCATCTATGGAGCACCTACCACGTGTTAAATGTTTTGAACAGGTTGTTTTTGTTTATTTCTCCTAATAGCCCTTCAAGCTGGGAGCTAAAAGATCATTCCTACTTTACAGTTGAAGAAACAGAAGAACAAAGTGATTGACTAACACAGGTAGTAAATATCTGAGCTGAAGTTTTAATCCAAATGCAAGAGAAGAGAACACCAATATTTTAAAATTTTCAAGACTTCCTTTTAAACTTACCTGAGAAAATACATACAGTGGTAGCCTTCACCTTCTGATGCCTCCTACCATTGACTCCTTCCAAAGAACATGTCCCCAAAATGCTGCTGTGGCCCAGCCCCCTACCCCTGACAAGTCCACTGCGTGTTTTTACAATTTCAGTTTGAATGCTTTCAGGGCAAGAAGTCTCTCTGGCCCCAAGAGCAAGTGTGACTCTTGAGAATGGTCTTCCTGTGTCATACCAAGAGACCTTTCTGTAGTGTGTGGCCCCAGGTTATTTGTGTCCTCTGCAGTCTCATGGAAAAAAAAATTCATTTTCTGTATTCACAATAATTAACTTTTATCAAGCACCTGCTATGGGGCCAGTGACACCCCTCCCACACTCCAACACACAGGTTTTGTCAGGCGGAGACCAGCAAGGCTCTGTGGATCAGGACAAAAGTCACATTGATGAGGGGAAAGAGTCGAGGCAAATCCGACTCAGAGCCCCACGCTTGCTCACATGCAGACCTGAGGGTGGTGGGGAGACGACAGGGGGCCTCTCTGACATGCAAGGTGCCCTGAACCTGCTCAGGCTGCGGTGCTCTGCCTCTGGACTCTGATGTTCATCCAGCCACCCTCCTCTTCTCACTCACAACCCAGCACGTCCTGGACACTCAATAACTATGTGCTGCTGAAATAATTGAGTGCAGTTAGGACATTTCTCGAGATTCTTTCCATTGCTTCCATGCAAGAATTGTCTGGACCAAAGTTTCTTAATCTATAAAATCTGCTTCATCTACTGCCCAAGAACAGGTGTGAAATATGACCAGATACATTGAAGATACATTGTGTATCTGTCCCCTGCCCGTTTCTCTAGCCTCGCCTCCTGCCAAGTTCTTACTGCCTTCTGGTGCTCCCACCTCCCTAGGATTGAGCCTCATCCTTGAAGGCACCATAGTTTTTCACCTCGTGGTGATCTTGGCATGGGTCCTCCCCCGCTCTTCTCTTTGGCCGTCACTTTATTTGCTACTTCCTGCAAATCCACTCCTTCTTCCAGGAAGCTCTCTCTTTCTTTCCAGTATAGACTAAGTATGCACATGTGCCATCTCGTGGGATTCTGCAATATTTCCTTGTTTGCAGTATCACAATTACAGTTCTGTGTGTGTACTGAACATCGTAGCCTCTGCTGGGGAAATTTTTGAGAGGGAGAGATGGTGTCTCTTGTTCACCATGGGATTCCCGACACCTGGTACCTAGTAGGTTCTCAATAAATATGCATTAAATGAATAAATAAATGAGTGAATAAAAATGAACGGATGGCTATTTAATATATACATGCAAGTAATTCCAGCATGTACAACAAGTATTTAAATGTTCACATCTGTGTCAATGGCTCACCCTTCCACCCTGTCCAGACAGCCCCAGAAAGTTCGTTGTTGTCCTTTCTTCACCTACCAAGATGCTTCTCTCTACAGACCTGCCAGTGCCATATCAGCACCTCTGGGATGGACAAAAGACTTCTAGGAAGGTTGAGTTAGAACCATAAATTCCATTTCCAGACCATGAGGGGTATATAGGACACAGCATCATTAAACTGAAGGTAATTGATTCTGAATAAACTTGAAATTTCTTCAGAGGTCCAACAGCATACATAAGAAAGCTCAGTCAAGGTCTGCATATCCCTCCATGTACAATTAGCACATTTATATTCTGATGCAGCTCTCAGTGTAGTAACAAAATCCGGGCAACAATCAAACTTCCTTTGCAGAGGCCACTGGATTCTGTCATCCATCCATCAATCATTCATTCTCTCTTCAATCCTTATGTCTTGTCCGTTGCCTTTTTTAGCCCTTCAGTTAGACCCTGGCTTTCAGTATCCATCTGTCCATCTATCCATCTGTCATCCACCCATCATGCATCCATCCATTTGCACTTCTAAGCATCTGATCTTTGCCTAAGACCTGACTTAATTGCCATGGGATCTACAGGGATGGGTGGTCTGAGAGCTCATGGCCTAGCACTGAGGGTCAATTTAGAATCAGAAATAAAACAGATAGCCAAGAGGGATGGAAGAAGTCCCTCCTTTTCTTCTCATTTACTGTGTGTCGGGATTCCACATGGCCTGAGCAGGCCTCCTCATCACACCTGCTGTCACCTGCGTACAGAAGACTCACGTATATATTTCTCCAGGCCAGACCTGTTCGGTGTACTCCACGAAGGGAACTAAAGCTGCCTGCTTTGACATATTTCCCACGGGCTCATTCAAAAATGACTAAGACTGAACTCTCGCTTAGTCAGTCCAGCTTACTCTCTTCCAGGGTTTTCTGATTCATCAGTGCCTCTGTTTCTACACCAGAAACCTAGGGACCACTCTTGTCCTTTACCTTCCTTCACAACCAGCAATCCATCTCATTTTATATCCTCAATATTCTTCCCACCCTAGAATGCTCACCCTGTTCCAGCACCCATCATCTCTCATTCAGACAGTGCGTGACCACCTGGCACCTGACTGGGTTGCTCCAAATCAGTCTTAACGACATTGTTTCCAAACACAGACCTAGCCAGGTGACCCACCTTGTGCTCGGGACCTTTTCATGTCTTCCCCCACATTGCTCTTGGGATGAGACAAGGGCTATGAGGCTGACGTGGGCTGGCCCACAGAACCTCCCAAATCTCTCCTCATCTCCATCCCCCTCCACTGGGCTCTGCATGTTCCCATGGCCCTGAGCACATTCACTGTGAGGAATGTGATGCATTTCCCCTGCTAATGGAGCTGTGCCCTTGCCTGTCCTTCCCCGTGGAACACCTTCATCTTTTCTCATTCTTGAGCTCCCAGCACACAGGCCTTTCATTGGGACAGTCTTCCCTGACTCCCGGATCTGGGACCAGGAGGTACTTTTGTTAATTGCGTCCACCATGGCAGATACTGTCAATTGTCTGTATCCCCATGAACTAGCCCAGAGGTCTCCCGCAGTCAACCCCCTGTGTCTCTCTACCCAGTGTCCCTCTGGGACATGCTAGACCCACATGGGACGGACTGGACCCACACGGGACAGGCAGGGATTATCAGGGAGTCAATGGGCTGAAGCACTCCCTGACCCATGACACCCATGAATTTGGGCATTGCCCAATAGGGGGGCAGTTCCCAGGCACATTCCATAGAGTCTTAATGGCCCAGCAGGGCTGAGCTTCAACTGCCCACAGCATGAATCCACTCTTCCCTTGATTCTCCTTCTCACTTCTCTACTCCCTCACTGTGCTCGCCCAAATCACCTTCCAAACACTTGCACCCAAACCCTTATCTTAGTGTCTATTTTTGGGAAGACATTTTCACAGAAAAATGCCTGTTTCCCTGGATCGCCGAACCCATCTGTCATTATGTATTTATTAAAGAAAACCTTTGATAACTATCTTCCTCTTTAGACTGTTAGCTCCATGAGAACAAAGATCTTGACTACTTAGTGCCTAGTGCAATACCTGGCACATAGCAGGTGCTCAATGAATCTTTTTTGAAATGTAAATAAAAGGATACATCAGGCTGTGTCCCTGGCACTGGAAATAAAACTATTATGACTCAGTCATTGCCCTTGAGAGACTCATAGTCTGGGAGAAGCAAATTGAAATATCTGTAGTATACACTCACTGAAATGAATGTCATTCATTAGCATTGGATGTTATGAGATCTTAGGAAAAGGTACTTAACTGATCTAAAGGGTGATTAGTAAAGCCCTTCATGGGAAGAGATCTCAAAGCCTCATCGCAAAGGCATGTACCCCAAGGGAAGAAGGCTTCCATACCAAGATTCCATGGACTTGTTGAGAAGAGGCAGAATAAAACTATTTTCCTTATGGTCTTGATACTTGGGAAAGTTACAATAACCTCTAGCTCAGAGGTGCAGAAGCAGACCAGTTATAGTGTAGTAAATATTAATAATGGAAATTAAATAGCAGAGGTATTAGTAACAGTGTACACAGCAAGTATGAGCACTCAGAGGTGGCTTGTTGCAAAAATTAGACTGATCTAAAAATACTCTTGTGGAGATGCTTTCATTTTCTGGAATCAGTGATTAGGACCTCAGGGGGCTTGGCCCAGGAAGTCTCCTGTCTGCCAAGGCTTTGTCAGCCCCCAGGGGGACCAGGAAATCTTCTTCACCTTGCAGATGCCTCCACAGGCAGAGCCTCTGAGCTCTGAACTCTGCTTCTGTATTTTAAGACCCATTCCTGCGATTGTCAGTGAACTCTGTTTTCATTTGTAAATGTACTTAACTCCAGGAGGAATTTGCCAAATTGTCTGTCACCTGTCATCACCGAGCGGGATCCAAGTTTGTCTTCTGTATTATGGTGGAACTGAATGCCGGAACCAATAACCTCAGAACCTCAGTGGCTTAAGATACTAAAAGTACATTATTTCTTGCTCATGTAAATTGGAATTGGATGTTTGATGGGTAATCTCCCAACGCTATGATTCGGAGACCCAGACCTCTTTCATCTGGTGGCTCTGCCATTCTCTCAGGTCTCAAGAGTCCTTCCAGCCGACTGGGGAAGGGCCTCCTAAGCGGTACAGTAGGCTGTGCTGGCCAGGTCCGGGGAGGGTCTGCTATTTCTGCTCACATTCCTTTAGTCATAACTCAGCTCCAATCTCCATTTCCATGCAAGAGAGCCTGAGAAACGTGGTCCGGCTGTGTTCCCAGGCAGAAAAGGAAACAGAGTTTTGTGAAGACCTAGAGGTCTCTCCCACACTTTTCAAGGCATGTGTGGAAAAGAATCCATGAGAAGGTGACCACAGATGGCATTCCCTATCTGGCTCCTGGAATGTAATTGCCCTTATCTTTCTTAATGAGATCATCATTTCCACTTTTCAACTGACAACGAGGAGGAGCTGGGTCTGTCGGACCTACTGGCCTGGGATTTGAATGGCAACTGTTTTGATATTAGGACTTACTAAATAATATGTACCCAAATCACCTTCTCACTTCAGGAAATATAAGGTCCAAAAATCAGTGATGTTCAAGAAATGCACTTCCTCCTGGGCAAATAAGTGACTTTAGTTCTTAGAAAAATTCCTTAATTTCAGGTATACTCTGTGTGTGTTTGTGTGTGTGTGTGTACCCAAAAGACTTTGCAAGAGGTGATGTCAATCAAGACATACCAAGTGAAAACTTGTCCCCATTTTCTGTGTCACAGAGAAGCTCTAGATTAGACTTATAAGAGCTGAATTTATTTTCTCCTTATTAAGTACAGAGTTGAAAGCCTAAGCTGGGCCACCATGTTAGGGTGTTTTTATAATCACCTCCATCTTAAAGGTGGATAAACAAAGGCTAAGAAGAGTTAAGGATTTTTCACCACGGTTACACAGCTACTAAATGGTGAAGATAGAATCAAACCCCCAAAAATCCAATATGAAAGTTATGCTAAACAATATGTTTTCTCAAGCCTCTTGGAGGTATTTGCATTGCATACTGCTTTCTTACATGCGTGTAACTGTATTTGTAAACATTGGATACTACTGCCCCAAAATTCAGAATGGAGCAGAATAAACAAAAGTCTGTAGTTCCTCTACCCAACTATAACCATGGCTAAAATTTTGGCAAAAATGGGAACAAATAATACTTATTATTTTTTAACCACTCTGCTCCCCATACCCCATCTTTAGAAATCTTCCTTATTAAATTACTAATCCGACCAGTCCTTTTCTATGCTTCCTGAATCACCCTCAATACCTTCTCTAACCTTGGATTTACAAAAGCTAAACCAACATCGGGGTAAGTCCAGACTTTGCTTTTATTTAGAAGTCTGTTTTCCAATGCAAAATAGCAATTTTGGCAACTACCAACTCAGGGCTGCTGCCCGTTGCTTATAATAGACCCACTTCAGAATAGGTGGGGTGGCCAGTAACCATGTCCTACTGATGTGGCAGTTCTCTGGAAGGAACTGAACTCACAGCAAACTGAAGGCTCTGAGCACATTTCTAATACCGGTGCATTGTCGTCAAGTGTCACGATGCCTCTCCTTTCTGTCTTGCCATGGAATCATAGAAATAATTTAGGATAACTCTAGGTAGAGTTCAATAAATATATCCATTATCAATTGGTGTGCTCTCCGCACAAAGCACTATGGCAGGCAGGAAGGATAAGATACAGATAAAATTGTGTCTTATGGTATATTTTCCATTTGGGGTCTGGGAAATGAGCAACGGGAGCCCAGTCCTCGTACACTGATGCTGTATCTGTTCCTCTTAGGCAGGGACACATCAATATCACCATTCTACTGAGGAAGAAACTGAGGCTGGAAAGCATTTAGTGAGCATGAGAGGGTAAAGCACAGGTAGAAAGTGGTTGCTACAGTTTCAACGTGTCTCCTCCAAAATCCAGGTGCTAGTACTAAGAGAGGGGTTTTAAAGAGGAGATTAGGCTGAGGACCCCTCCCTCATGGGTGGAATTAAGGCCCTTATCAAAGAGGCTTCATGCAGCATTTGGCTCTCTTGCTGTCCTGCTTCTGGCACATGAGGGCACAGAGTTGTTCCCTCTGGAGGACGCAGCAACAAGGCAGCGTCTTGGAAGGAGAGAACAGTCCTAATCAGACAACTGAAGCTGCTGGTACCTTGATCTAGGATTTTCAGCTTCCAGAACAGTGAGAAATAAATTTCTATTCCTTATAAATTACCCAGTCTGAGGTATGTTGTTGTAGCAGCACAAAATAGACTAACAGCAGTCAATCCAAGACTCCAACCCATATCTGTGATTTATAATGTAAACAGTGGCATCGTAGGGGTCACAGACGGTCATTTAGACATACCCTAGGACACTCCAAGACCATCCTACCCAATATTACTCTCCTCTCATAAGGATTTTACCACTTGCATGGAGGATCATGATAACACTCACCTGCCAGGATATTCCCCCATTTATAAGTGAAAAACAAACAAACAAACTAAAAGCCTGTGTTTCCTCTGCCTCTCAAATTGTCACTTAAGTATCTGGCACTCTGCTTGTCACTTGACAAGTGCTCAATATATAGGACACATTCCTACATTTGTTGAGATGATGATCACATGATTGCCAAATTACCTACTTTTCAAATGTACAGGAAAAAGAAAGAGAGAAGAAATAATTCTTATTTTGGTCCCTGAGATATTTCCATAAATTATTTGGAGAAAGGACCAATTTACTAGCAAAACAAAACATAAATCTTTGCACAGAATTTCTAGAACCTCGACATACTCAAAAAGGTACCTTTGTTTGTTGTCTTATTCCTAACAATTATTGCCCTTAAGTCTTCAGATGATGTTTTTTAACCAGGCATTGATTTGAATCAGATGGCTGGTGGGTAACAAGGGACACAAGGTAAGCATTCAAATGAGCTTTCCTTCTTGGACAAATTGTGTGTGTATAAATTACCTTCAGCACGGAGAGTTTTATTATTAATCATTTGTGCCAATAAATGTCTCATTAAATCTAACTTTCACTTATGGAGTATGCAATTGTCATTATACAAATATTATTTAATTACATAATGGCTCAACTATTAAGAAATCTGTATTTAACTGATATTCAAACAATATTCATAAAGCCCTCTATCCTAGGGACTATTTGAGAACTCCGTAATCTTTTGATTAAAGAATTAAAGACGGTAGTACTTTACTGATTGTATTTGGATAAGCCATGTTGTCTCTATAATAAGGTGTGTTGATATTAAAAAATGATTAAACATTTTCAAGGGAAGAGCTGCTTCATCTTCACCCACTTTCATCTCCGTATTATGAATTATATATTATTCTTTCACTTCTATATCCTCAATCCTTTTTTCTCTCTTTGTAGGCAATTATACTGTGACCCATCCATATAGCTCATGAGATTTCTCAATTTTTTATGAATGTTCGTAAATATGGAGGAAATGAGTGCAAAATTTATAACCAGTTGGACCATATTAATCTTTTTTTGTTGGGGCAATGGCTATAGTCATCACACTGCACTGTTTGAATTTAGGAAGAAATTATTTCAGGGTAGTATGGAGAGTAAAGTATATTTAGATCTAGAAAATCCCTTTGGTCTAGTACGCAAACAAGATCCATGTAAGTGGAGGATTTGGGTTGGCTAACTTGCTACTTTGATTTATTTTCTGAAAGGTGACAGGAGACTTAGCGTTCAGACCATGATGAATGTTGGCTGTCAGGTGCAAAAAAGGGGATGAAGAGAGATTGGGTTGAGTTGGGTCAAATTTAGGGAACTAGCTTTGTCAGGGTGTCCATGCTAAGAGGGCTTGGTAGACTTAAATTCAGGCTTAGCCCAGCATTAATATCCAAGGGCTATTGGCATGACAGTGGAATTCAGGGAGCAGCTACCCTTGAGATGCAGCTTGTGCCAGAGTGGCTCAAAGCCTGTCCCAGGCAGGGGCAGGAGTGAGAGCACACAGGGGGCAGGACATAACCCATGACAGAGTGTGAGCTCAAGGACGACAGGGCATACCTTTTGCACTCATGATTATATCCATAGTGCTCAGCACAGAGCCCAGAATGCTAGATTTTTAGAAACGTTTGCCAAATTGTGGGTGGAAAGAGGATGCAGTCAATGTCAGGGCACAGGTAGGGATCAGGTTTGTGGACTTGAATTTGGTACGTCATTCGGGACCTGAGGAAGACTCCTAAGGAAGAAGCCGGTTGTGTGCACTGGTCATAGATCAAACGGTAGCATCTTAGAATAGGGGAGGGTACATGATGATCAGAGCTCACTCCAGGGGGAAGGGGTACCAGTCTTTGTGGGTGGGGAGCAGTGTCTATCATTTTCATTGATTCATTCCACAAACATCTATTGGGCACTGGCTTTGATCCAAACACGGTGTGAAGTATTGGAACACACAGATAAAATGCCATGATGCCTGGCTTGGAAGAACTCCTGCCTTCATGGGGAGAAAGACATTCAAATGCCATGACACAGTGAGTTGGCACAGGCTTTATGGGCAGCATACGCAGGGTCTCAGTCAGACTGCCTCCAGGATGGTGGTCCGGATGTCAGGTCTTCGAGAAGGTTGTACACTTTCTGACAGCCCCAGATCCTCCTTAGCAGCAGAGCTTGAACATTCTAGAAACTCCATATTATACTGAAGGTGTTGATTATTTCTTCTCAGTGAACATTTGAATTGGTTCAGACACTGTACCAAGGGCTTTGCAAATAGTGATTTAGTTAATCCCCACAACAGCACAGAGGAGTAGGTACCAGCATTGCCATTTGATAAATAAGGAGGCAAGAATTCAGAGGTTAAGTCCTTTGCCCAAGATCCTGCAGGTAGTGTTTGTTGGGGGGAAATCCTGCATTTGAACTCAGAAACTTTCACTCTACAATGTATAATCTTGAACCCTACACTGTAGCATGCACAGTTATGACTTCAGAGAAGGGGGAATCCGGCAGGGGGTGGAGCTGGGGGGGCAGCTGGGTGGATGATGGGCGTATCACACAGAAAACGTAGAGTTCAGCCCACATGTGGAAGAGAAAGACCACTCTAGCTTGAAACCCCTATGGGATTGAAAGCGTGAGTGCAGTAATTCAATCAATCCTTCAAGGGATATTTATTTAGCATCTGCAAAGCATGCCAGGCCAGCTTTGCACTAACTGCTGGGATCGGGTAAGGGAGCAAGGGACACGAAGCCGTCCCCCACCTGGAGCTCCCCAGCTAGAGAGGGATTCAGACAAGTCAACGGTTGATTCCAACGGGACCCAGCAGGGCAAGTTCGGCACACTGTGGGGACACAGAAGAGGGGCTCCTAAGCAGGGAGAGGAGGCTGGTCAGAGCAGGCTTTCTAGAAGAAGTACAACATGGAGAGAATGGCATGGGAAGGGTCTAAAATGAGAGTTGGATAGAAGGCTCTGAAAAGTTAGCAAGGGGAATGGAGGTGAGAGTCCAGAAGCTTCAACTTAAAGAATCCTAAAAGAGGCAGCAATTAAACACGACGGCGGGTTCAGAGAGACTCTGCTACTGCGCAGACTCGTGCCTGCTCCAGTGCTCACGGGGGAGGCCAGAAGGCCTCCAGCGGAACAGAGTTTGAGTGGCTGTCTCTGAGGACAATGTCCCTGATCACATTTGGTTCCTTAAACCCAACCCAACTTTTCCCCTATATCAGCAATTTAGTAGGTTTAACTAGATTGTGTTTCTGTTCCAATCTGCTTTGTGAAGCGCTTATGAAAAGGCCCTTTATAAATCTCTGTAACAATGAATTATGAACAACGAAAAAAGGGCAGCAATGTCCTCCTCCTGTTCCTGCAAGGGGGAAGCTGAGCTTCATTCTCTGTTCTGCTCTGTCTGGCCTTGTTTTCTTTCAAAGACGAGAGAACATCATAACCTTGAGCTAACTGGTGGAAATAAAAGATTGATGCAAACTTTACTGTGTAAAATTTGGGGTCTTTTCATCCAGCCGAGAAGACAATTCAGTATTATAGAAACACGCAGCACACTTAGGGAGAACTTATTTTATTCGAGCACTAAGAGAAACCCCTTAATGTGAAAATGAATAAATTAATCTATGCCTTTTTGAGAAACAGATTTCTCTGCCAGTTTTTAATCTGAGAATCTTGCAGCTGAAAAGTCCAGCTGCCTCATTTTACAAGTGGAGAAACTGATGATCCCTGGAATGGGATGTAACTCACTTAAGATCACACAAACAGAAACGGACAAATTCAACCCAGAGAATTTGACTCCAGGGTTTCCTTTGGCAACCACAGCGTGAGGTTATCTCTCACTTTTTGGACCGTGCTCAAGAGTCTGCAATTTATCCCGAGATCTTCCAGGGCACAGAGAAAAGGGGAATTGCTAGAGCCCTGGCATCGCTGGCTGAGTTCACTGCAGAGAGGGGGCCGGGAGTTCAAAGTACCTCTGATGGGAGGTTGTCCTGACACACTACCCCAGAAACAAATCAATGACATGATCCATTAGAAAAAACTAGGTATGTTGATATTGTTACGATATTTTTAAAAAACTTTAAAGGACAAATCCATAAATAAGCCAAATCCTAAGATAATCTCCAAGTCACATTAGTAAAAGTAGAATGGCTATTCTTGGATACGGGGCTGCACTCTGCTCTTCCGAAGATAAACAGCCATCAGTAGCGGCATTATTATTAATATTAACAATATTGTCATCATCTGCCATCGTTTTTAGTGTCAGGCACTCTGCTAAAAATTTCAGATGTATTGATTCCTAACTCAGTCTTTCTCTACAACAAGACGGTCAGATGGGTGTTTTCATCCTCATTTTACAGATAAAGAAAAGGGGGCTTGGTTGGTATGTGCAGTCACGTGACTGCCAAATACAGAAGTCGGGGGTCCAGAGTTGGTTAACTTAGAGGCTCCCTGACATCCTCCATGGCCTAAGCTCCTTCCCTTTTTCTGCTCTGCCATCCACAGCGGGTCAGCTTGCCCCATAACGGCTGCTGCAATCCCAGGCATACAAAGCAGACAGCAATATCTTGAGGCAGAAAAGGGTCTTTTTCCTTCCCCCATGGGTCTCTTATTAACAATAAGAAAGCCTTTTAGTACATCTGCCTTCATATCTCATTGAGCAGAAGTGGATACTGAGCAAATTATCCCAGCAGGGATGTATTTTAAAAGCTGTCCGGGTGATTCGCACGTGCAATCTGGGTAGACAGCCACAGATCAGGGCCAGCGCGGATTCGCCCGCCGGGTCTAACAGGGGCCAGCTGCCCCTGAGGCGCAGGGTGTCAGGCACTGACCAATACCTGTTGGCAAGGAAGAAGGGGGGGACCCCTCAGTCTCCCACAGCCAGGCACGGGGTGAGCAGTGGAGTCTGTCATCCCGTGGTAACTCACACGTCAGAGCAGAGGGCTTCGGTTTGGACACGCTGCTCTCTGGAAAGGTCCTGTTTCTATTCACACACCTCCAAGATTTTAGGTTTTGCATCAGCGAGGGAGTGATTATGAAAGTATTCTCAAATCCTAGGAATTTCTTTTGAACTGCAGGAAATGTTGCTACGTGGCGGGAGGAGGATGGTTTTTTCATCAGGGGAGTCCACTGGGCAGAAAGAAGGCTGCGGCTCCAAGTAGCTCTGCTACAAAACCTGTTCTAGGACATTTATCCTAGGAAAGTGTAAAAGCCATATATGTGGGGGAGTGGGGGTTAGGGACCAAAATTCAGCCAGTACTTTCTCTCCCATTCTTCCTTTCTCCCTCCCTTCTTCTCTTCCTTCCCTCCTCCCTTTCTGCCTTCCTCCCTCCCTCCATCCCTCTCTTCCATCCCTTCTTTATTCCTGCCCTTCTTCCCTCCTTCCTCCCTCTCTCTTTCTTCCTCACCCTCTCTCCTTCCCTTCCTCACTCCTCTTCGTAATGGTAAACTGAGTCCAATTGGGTCCTTCTGCTACAGACTCACATTGCTCCATCTCCTTCCAGGGCTCCGACTTTACACACCGCACTCTGTTTACTGTCTGTTATTCTTGCCAGGCTCTCAGCTCCATGAAGCAGACGTTATTGCCCTTCTTGTTTTACTCAACTTCTCTAGAGGTTAACACAATGCATGGCCCATACGAGACACTCAGTGTCCAGTTAACAGCGACCTGTTGGGTCTTCTACATCACACCCTTGATGGGAGAGGAAGGTGAAGCTGCTCTAGCAGCTGAAACTACACACGTAAGTGATTAGATGTACCTCTTGAAAATAGGGTTGTGGAAGCGGGTAGGGAACACTGCCTACTTGGTATCACCTTTGGGGGTGGGGATGGAATATAATGTAGATAGATGGCTGCGATGCAACAGAGTGTGTCCTTCCCTGTTCGTATCTCTCTACAACAGCGGTTCTCAAACACGCATCCACCAGCTGCAAGGCTTGTTAAAACACTGATGGCTTTAACCCTCCCCTGCCCGTTTCTGACTCAGCAGATCCCGGACATGGCCTGAGAATCTGCATTTCCAACAAGTTCTCGGATGATGCTGATGCAGCTGGTTGGACACTTTGAGAACCGCTGCTCTGTAGCATCCTCTGGAGGAGTTCTGCATCTCAGGAATTCACGAGGACTCCTTAGGGATTGTTGGGGACCACAAAGACAGTCCATTTCTCGGAAAGGAGGCAGATGACATTTGCAGGGTCCCTGGGTAGACGGCAGGTCTAGAGGCAGGCAGCTCTCAGAGCCAGCCCTTCCTCATGAATGGAGCTGGTGAGAACCATGACCCACGGGCCTGGGGGGAGAGTCCAGAAACAGCGGCTCCTCCTCTGTGGGGCCAGGGTGGCAATTTACCCCAACGATCCCAGGGGATGTTCGGCACTGGAAACGCTCACAGACTCGAGACAAGGAGTCTTCTGCAGTCAAAGCATTTTCACCGCAGGGTCCAGCTCCCTCCTGTAAACTGGGCACATTGACGGCAGAGCCTCCTTCTCTCTCCTGGGTTGGCCGTGTTGACGTTTGAGTTCTCTTTAGCCTGAGCAGGATTTTCCTCTGTGCGTGGTGATGGGGTATGTGCTTGAAAAGAGAATTTTTGGCAGGAACGATCACACCCTGCTTGATTTCTGAGCTAAAAATAGATTCTCCCCATTGTGGAAAAACTTAAGAGGCCAAAAAAGTCCAGCTCTCTCTAGCAGCAGCAACACCTGGGATGTTGCTTAATTATTTCAGAAGCAGCAGCGTGGCATACAAGGCAGGGGTTTCGGGAATGGGAGGGAACCTCCTGTGTGGTTTTGGCAGCTGCCAAACACGAGGGGATCCAGCTCCATCGCCTACGAGCTCTGAGCTGTGCAGGCGTGTTCCCTCTCCTCTCTGAACCCCGGGTTCCTCATCCCGTGGGGGAAATCATACTCAGTTTTCAGGGCCAATGCGACAACGCAGGTGAAAGAGCTTTTGGGAAAAGTCCTTCCTTCAGAGAAAAGGAGCCACCCAGAGCCCAGGAGGACATTGTGGAGCAGGAGAGATAAGACCATAGGGAGGGACCAGGGGCTGAGATGCTGAGAGGAGGAGACGAGCGAAGATTATTGACCCAAGCTAGAGGCTGGAGAAAGGGTGGTAAACTCAGAAAGATGGCCGAGGTCAGAGGGAGACAGATAAAATGCAGTTTGGGATCTGGCACAGACAGTTTTCTGCGGTTGATGGAGCATCACCGGAAGGTTTTGAACAGGGAGGGACATCAGAGTAGTATTTCAGAAAATGTGAGGAAGACAGAAATTGCCTGGAAGCAGAGAGTCCAGGGAGGAGGATTTGGCAAAACAGGCAGAAACAGTGCAGAGGCAGCAGGGATGGAAAGTAGGAACACGTAAGATATTGTAGAGGGCTGGAGAAACAGGCCCATTGCTGATCAGCGCTGATTTGCAATTAGCATATGGGAGTGATGGAGTCCTCCTTCCCGAGTGGCTGCCTGCTCCTCCGTCCCGCCTGTCCCTCGCCAAACTCAGGGCTTTCAATCAGCGTTGGCCCCACCATCTCCCTTGTCACACACGACTGTTTTTGGTCTATTGTCCCCAGCCCAGAGCCCAGGCTCACCCTGCCAGCCACGGCCAAGGAAAAAGGAAATCCGAATGGGAGGAAACCACAGAGTTTTCTATTTTCTTCTGCAGGGGAAAGCAAGGTTATTTTTGGCCCCTTTCAGTACAAATCAGATTTTGTTTTTCTTTCTTTCTCAAAGCTCTGTGTCTGGCAGGCTTCAGGCAGGGGAGTGGAAATCAGAGTTCGCATTTTGAATACCTTTGCATTTTTGCTTGGTGTCAGTTTTGTTTGTCTTCCTCTGCCTGGCTGTCTCCACTGTCTCCAGATTGTTGACTTGTCTCAAACGTTGTTCTTAAGCCAAAGAAAGTAAAACACAGCCCTCATGTTCAAGGATGGGGCACGCTGGGCCAAGAGAAAGAAAGGACAAGAAGGAAGCCTTCTCTCGGGCTGGATCTGGCTGGGCACTGGGCATTTTCACACACAGCCCCACTTTCCATGTTTATATTCACTCTGGGAATAGAAGAACTGGACCCCTAATCAGGCAAGATGCTGGACTCCCTGAGAGTCGCACAGTTGGTGGGGCACGGCCAGAAGTGAATCCAGACTTTCCATCCTAGAGTCACCTTCTCTCTGGTGTTCATCTCTGCCTCCTTTGTGGGTTACAAAGTTTGCCAGCGTCCCCTGAGGCAGAGGAACCAGGAGTTATGAGTCCAAGCTTGACTGCCAAACTGCCTGGGTGGGTTAGAACCCCAACTGAGCAAGTTACTTACCCTCTGTAAACCTGTTTTCCTGATTTGCAAAATGGGCATATCAACAATGGATTGTTGAGTTGTTGTGAGGGTTAAATGAGATGATCCACATGAAGAATTTCAGGAACCGCTTGAGACGTGTTTTTGTGCTGCCTAAGTGAGTGTGTGTGAGGGTCTGAGTGCTTGTGTTCACTTGGAAAAGACACACTGACATTTTTGCCCAACGGTCACCCCATTTCGTGACCTGCTCATGGTATTTGGAAAAAGTTAAAAATTAGTTTTAATACTTTTCTTAGAAGATATCTTTATTTATTTTCTCCTTGTCTCTCAATGAAATCTGTCCCTTAAGGCAGTTCAGGATAATGTAACCTGAAACAATGGGACAAACAACAAATTTGGAGCAATTTCCTATTTATTAAATAATTCCACATATCATTTTGCCTGTTTTGAGCCAGAGTCATTTGTGGGTGTTACTTGCAACAACTCTTTTTTTTTTTTTTTTATTCCTTTAATGAAACATAGCACAGGTGTGTGCACTCACAAACACATGCACACAGGCCATCTTGGATGACACTGTTTAAACATCGCCTTTTCTCATATGTTGTTCTTTAACAATTTTGAAAGGAAATTTTACTGCTTGCTACATAGGAGGTCCTTCAAAAGCTTCTGTTCTTGCTAACACTAAATAAGGATTGATAGAACGATGATAAATAAATGCTGTTGAATGAGCACCTGCTACATCTGGAAACTGGCTCACATTAATTCCAGTCTTTACAACAACCCTGATATTTATCCTCAGTTTTCAAGAAAAGTAAGGCACAGGGAGAAAAAGGACCAAAACTGCTCAGCCAAGATAAAGAAGCAGGACTGGCAATGGACAGCATGTCTGGTTCCTAATGCAGTGGTTCCGGTTCTACTGCTATACCAAGATGCTGCTTCTTCGGAACAAGAGGGATACCTAAGTTGTCACCTCTGCGTTCCCAGTCCCTGGCACATACTGGTTCAATATTTGCAAATCTTTGTTGAATGCCTGCATGAAAAGACAGGCATACACACACAGAAGCACACAAGCACACACATGCAGATTGTTGCTGTTGTTTTATTTTTATAAGACGTATATGGCTCCACCGCCAGGCTTTGGTGGCCGTGGGGAGGACAAGAGGCAGGCGGTGTGTTCAGGAGACCTCATTCTGGAATTGGGCTTGGAGGAAGGTCTCAAAGAGCATAGGAGGCAGCAGTTATCTGAGGCACCTGGCACCGCAGAGACATTCCGATCCTGTCTGGTTTTCCTCATGTCATGGAGACCATGGGGCATCCTGGAACTGGTCTCTGTGTTTGAATGCGAATCAGATAATTACCACTGATGTAAATGAATAGCTAGAACCTTGTCTCTGGTGCCCTAAATCAAATATTCTGAATTTTCCAGTACTGGAGAACAGCATGCATGAAGCACCAACCGTTCACACAATCTCTCACACTCACCAGGAAAATCCCATTAGCATTGACGACATTGTGTCAGAAGAGAAGCAGGGATCTGATCCTTCAGGCTTGCTTAGCATCTCTTACCCTGACCAGTAGTGGTCTTGTGAAAGCAGTTGAAACCAGTCACGGTCAGTTCAGACTTCCTGCAGGGGCAGACACTGTGCAGAGGTCGAAAACACTGCTACATGAGGGTATGTGTGTGTGCATAGACATCTCTATGAGCCCATAGTGTCATTCATTCACTGAATGAAGGGCCATTTCTCCCAGAATAGTGTCTCCAAAAGTTTCCTCTGGAAAACATTTTTTTTCTGTGATATGCCCATAAATTAGATTGGAAGCCAAAAATAAAAAAAAAAAAAAGAAAGAAAGAAAGGAGCATTCCTTAGTAAAATATTTCTGGAATAAACAAAGTTAAGCATTGTTTTTTTAATTGTAAGGATTTCTCAGCATCTTCAAGAGGCTAATATGCATCATGACTACCTGAAAGACAAATACGATATCTTATAATTTACATACCCTTCTGACAACAGAGTGTTTTTTCCTCCAGGAACATCCCAGAGAACTAATGTTCTGTACCACATTTTGGGGGGGATGGGGGAGAACTTTCATTAAATAAAAAAGGAAGTGGCCCCTTGTCCTTTATGCAAAGCTTTTACTCAGATTGAAGTACTTCCGGGTGATACAAGACAGGTCTGTATAAAAGGTCTCGGTCTGCAGATCTTCCTTCTTAATGGCAGCTCTGTGTGTGACTTCCTCCACAGCAAGTTCACATTATCCTCGTGGTTCCATGCAGGTATCTGCTGTCCCTTGAGATCAACTAGCTTGGAGAAGCTTGGAGCTGTCTGACCTGGTGGGAGGGGGGCATTCCAGGCTTCGAGGAGCAGACAGACTCTTGGGCATCCTCATCAAGGTGGGAAAAAGAATCACAATGACATGCAGGACACAACTCAGCTTCCTTTCCTGGCCTTTGCTTCTTGCACTCAGATTAGCTATGCTCATCAAACTCTAGAAGAGGCTTAGAAAAGGGATTTTCGAGGGTGTGAGCTCAGGTGTTGCCTTGGAGATTTGTTTAAGCCCAAGTTCCCAGGCCCAACCTGAATCAATTGTGCCTGGAAGGATCATGGTTCGAGAAACGCTTGTGTGTGCAGTGTGGAAGCTGTGATGGACCGTAGCTCATGCCGAGGGATGGTGTACACTCGGTGGACAACGGTAGGATCAGGATGGTCCTCAGGGATTTGGTGGTCTAGGTAATTTTCTAAGTGGGGAGTTTGATCATGAATCCATACAAACTTCTCTATATTCAAGATCATTCTTGGTATCTTAATGCGTAGGCTCATTTTTAACTTCAAGCAATCAATTGAAGTCGACTTTGGGAAGTGAGACCAGATGTAAGTTTAGTGGGCCCTGGAGGTCTTGCATGAGGTCGGTGAACAGAAGCACCTTGCTACCACTCACCAGGGGCCTCTGGAAATCCACACCCTCTCCTGAGGCAGAGAGATTGACTCAGAGCAGATAAAGGGATTGTGATAAGAAGGGAAGATAGGAATTTCAGGAATGCTGTTGCCTGTCTTTCCAGAAGCTTCCCCCAAAATCAAGTTTCCCCAAAAACCCCACACTATATTCGTTCCCAGGAAGAGTGGGAGGGAGAGTGAGAAAGCGTCACCAAGATGGCAGCCTTGGCCCCTTCTTGACTGTTCACTTCCTCAACATGCTACGGGTTTTTCAAAAAGTATTTGGAGACATTTACTGAGTGACAACTATGAGTAGTAGGCCTCGTCAGATCTCTGGTTCTCAGAGCCGGCTGCACGTTGGACGTGTTCTATAAATACTGATTTCTACGTCCCGCGCCCAGATGTTCCGATTTAATTGCTCTGTGGCATGGCCCGGGCATCGGGGTTATGTAGAGCTCCGAGGTGAGCCGAGTGTGCAGCAAAATTGGAGAACCCTGCACTGGAAGCTTTACGTGCTTACCCGGATCCTTTCCTGCAACATCCCCACCATGGGGTAATAATGTCAACTCCAACTGGCAGTTAGAGAAACAGAGGCTCAGAGAGGTCAGGGGCTCTCCCAAGACCACGCAGTCCCAGAGCATTAAAACGCAGGTTCCACATCCAGTTTTATATCACACTGACTCTCTAAATGTTATGAAATCCTACTTGATTCCACAGTGAGGCCATCATGGGCCTCACTAGAGTACAAGGCTCTAGTGAAGTGGCATCTGCTGCAGCCAGAAAACTCATCAAATATCCCCCCGTCATGTGCGCCATGAGCTGAGCAACCCGAGTCACACAACTATCAGGCCCACCCAGGAGCCCAAACAGGAGAAATCTGGGCCAAGTTTATTTTTCTTTTCCCTTCAAGTGTGATCGCTGGAGGAGAAGACTACACAGGAAGTGCTGCAGACGCTTGTGGGCCCCAAGGGTGTGGGGTTCACAGTCCATCGAGAAGCCAGCCAGCCTTGACGCGTCATCCCGCCACACTTACTCAGACATGAGGAGGTTTGCATTCCCATCGGCCTTGGAGAACGGGGAATTGACTGGGAAAAGGGGAGTGTGGCCAGAAAGGATGCTAGGGCTGGAACCCAAGAGGGTGTAGTTTGTGCCAAATCATCAAAGAAAAGGTAAAACAGGGAGGGTGGCACCATGTAAAACACAAAGGGCATGGAACTGATTCCCCCTGACGTTGAATAATACTTGCACCTCCAAGAACTTTAGTTTCCTTAACTTCATAGAAAAGACTTAAAATTCAGATTTTTTTTATCTATAAAGCAAGGATTGCAATCCCCCAGAGCTGTGATAATTAAATGATGCTGTACATATAAATTATTATTTATTATATATGCTGTTATGTAATTTATGTATAATATGCATTATTACATGCATAAACAATAATAGCATTATATGCCTATTATATTTATAATTATATTTGCTATATGAACAGCTACAGTGGAAAGAAAATGGGATGAGAGTCAGAAGGCTAAACCTGGCAGGTAGCTCACCCCATCAGATGCCAGTCGGCACGGTTACGGAAAGGATGGTACGGCCACTGAATGGGGTTCTTTGTAGCTGTTAAAAATGAGATACATCTGTACAGCCATATAAGGAAAACCTTTCCAGGACAGGTCATTAGAAGGAAAAGAAATGTGCAGGGCCGTGGGAAAGTATGAAGCCTCTCCATATGGAAAGGCATTTATACATAAATATGTACACGTATAAGATGTAAATAAAACAAAAACAGATTCCAGCTATGCATACTAATGTGCATGTCCTTTTATGGACAAGTATACGTTTTCTGGAGAAAATTACATTAAGTACCTATAATAGTAGGATTTGGCAAAAGAGAAAAGGATATTTTCCACGTTATTGTGTACTCACCACTTTATTTCATACTCATTTCCACTCTGCGTGTTTACGGTGTGTGTGTGCACACGTGTGTCTGCATGTATGTGTGTGTGTTTCAATAACAGAAATGAAAGGAATTTCAGTTTATACAGACACACACATATACACACACACACAAACCAAGGGGTGGCCAGACCCTGAGCCTCGAGCTTTTTCCAGTGTTCTGGGCCAGCCCAACAGACATAGTTGTTTTTCCAGCTGGGAATAATTTCGTTTTCTTGCCCTAAATCCTGAGCAAAACTCATTTCCAGCCCGAGGCTGACAGGCCTGGTCCAGGGGAGAACAGCCACCCCCATCCTCATAACGGGTTTTGTTGTATTTTATGCATGAACACGGGGTGGGCATGTTTGGGGAGCAGTGAGGAGGGGCCGAACAAGTCTTCAGAGCGGAGAGAGACAGACAGTGCCTAATAAGGAAGCGAAGTTTTAAATGCTTTAAAATAAAACCAGAAATAAATGAATTCCAAGTAAAATGCTGATACAAATCCACGCACAGAAGCTGGAATCTTTTGAGTGAGCAGATATTAATACTAACTTTTGGGAATGCCCTTTCCTTTACTTGCTGAAACATGTTGAATGGTGACTCTCCCCCCAAAAAAGATTTGTCTGTGCTCTAACCCCTAGAGCCTGTGAGCTCATTCACCATATTTGGGAAAATGGTCTTTGCACATATGATGAAGTTAAGTATCTCAATGTGAGCTCATCTGGCATTATCTGGATGGGCTCTAAATTGAAAGCAAGTGTTCTTATAAGATACTTGTAGGAGACAGCAGAGGACAAGACACTGACATGGGGGAAAAGGCCGTGTGAAGATGGAGACAGAGATGAGAGTGATGTGGCCACAAGCCAAGGAATGCCTGGGGCCACCAGCAGCTGGAAGAGGAAAGGAGGGATTCTCCCCTGGAGCTTTTGATGGAAGTATGGCCCTGCCAACACCTCAACTTCAGACTTCTGGCCTCTGGAACTGTAAGGGAATACATTTATGTTGCTTTAAGTTACCATATCTGTGGTAATTTATGATAACAGCTCTCAGAAGCTAATAGGTTTCCTGAACAGGCAAGCAGTGCCTTGGGTTAATTTCCCAGCACAAGGGGAAGACCCCAGGATACAGGAAGGGGAAAGACAGACTCCTACATCACAGCCAGTGTGCCTGGAATCGCACCATGCCAGGCCTTCAAACAGACCCTATCGGCCTAGCCCCCGTTTCCAAAATAGCTTCTCCCAATACTCTCTATTGGATTATTCTCCTTTATTTTTCTGCATGGAGCCTGTCATGGTCATGACCTGCTATGATATGTTCGATTTCGTGTGGTATGCTACCTGTCTCCCCCAGGGAATGAGAGCTCCATCAGACAGGGTCCTGCCAACCTGACCACCTCTGAATCCAGCCCCCAGAACAGTGCTTGGTGTGTAGGGCGCTGAGATGACCTCTGTGGAATGAAGGGGAGGATACCCTGGGCCAGACACAGTGGGGGACCCTGAATAGGACCCCACACTCAGACCCAGCCCCTATCAAGCTCTCAGGCCAAGCAGGTGGATACAGCAAGTACCAGGAAGCTGTAACACAAGTCAGGAGTGATAAGAAGGAAGGGGTTAGAAGTTGTAAGAAAGGAGCAGATGAAGTCCTAAGGGAGCAGAGGGGTGCAAGAGATGGTCTTCACCAGGAGGGATGGGGGCTCAGTCCAGAGGTGGCCTCCAGTGGGTCTTGTATCTGTGACTGAATCACCTGAATGGAGAAGGGAGGGCCTACCCCATGCCAGGCCCTCTGTGGGGGCAGGGAGGGGAAGCAGAGAGGAAGGGACAGTGGTAAGAGACACAACAGGGAAGACCCAGTGGGGCCAGGCCAATGACAGTGCTACATGTGCTGGGGATAAAAGAGGGCACTGACGATTCAAGCCAGGAGACTGCCCAGGTGGACGTCAGAGACACCAGGTGTGCTGCCACCTCAAAACCAGCTTCCTTGCATGCCTTGCATACCTTTTCCTTCTTTAAAACTTCCCAAGGCTCATAGTTACATTAATAATGAGAGCTATGCATTGAATCAAGTCTGGTGCTAAAACCATTCAGATGTACATTTTCGATCCTTTCAACACATTCCTGTGACAGACAGGATTACTCCCTTGTTACATGTGGAAAATCGAGGCTCAGATTGGTGAAGTAGCCTCAGAGCAGCTAATTGGAGGAAGCGGGATTTAACCCCAAATCTACTAACCCCAAAGCCTGTGCTTTCACTATGGCCTGCGTGGCCCACTTATTGCAAAGAATGTCATGATTTCTAGAGTAGTTCACACAAAGGACTCTCATGTGACCTGAAAACAGATTTTGGAGAATTCAGGTCAGAGTCCCTTCACCCCATTTTACAGAAGAAAAGCTGAGAATCTAAGAAGTAGGGGGGCAGGGGTCTTCCCCAGTGAGCTGCACCGAGGCAGCTGCAGACCTGGGGTGAAGAATGCTAACGCTCGTGCCCGCAGTCTTTGCCTGGGATGCCTTGTCATCAGAGTTGTGTCAATACACAAATGAAACATGGGGACAGTGGGAACAGGGGGGTGGTAGGAATAGGGGTACAGTCTGCTCCAGATCTGATGCCTGCTGAGCAGGCTCTTGCCCAGGGCCCAAATCAGCAGGCAGCGAGGCGACACATCCGTCTCCTAAAGGGCCTTCCAGGGAAAATCACACTCCCTGGAAGGGGTCAGCTGCATGCATCTCATAGGACAACAAGCTATTTTCACCAGAGAGCTGTCAGGCATAAATTTAGATTTCTGAACATTTTTTATGAACTGACATGATGGCCTCTGGACACCTCTTCACTAAACTATAAAAAGTCAGACATCCCTTTCCAGAAACTGCACATCCACCTGTGTCCCAGATAGAGCTGGGAGCCTGCAGCCACACGGCAGAAAGGATCTGCCTTTGTTGAAAAAATCAAACAAACAAACAAATAACAAACCCAAAAAACCATCAATGGCCAATTCTCTTAAGTGCAACCATAGAGATGAATGAAGTGGTCTCGAGGGAGCCATCTCTGTCTCTCCCTGCTGCTGACTCTTTCCTTGTACTCCGTTACCAGGTCAAATCCTGAGATGCAGGCCAAATCCCACAGAAGACCTCCCTGGGTCCTGTGCTGAGCCCCTCTCAGCATCTCAATTCCTTCTCATCTTCCCCTGCCTCTCTGGGCTCCTATCTGCCACTGGGCCTTGGCATGTGCTGTTACCCTGCCAGCCATCTGTGCCCAGGTAACCCCTAAAGTTCTCAGACTTCCGGTCAGACTTCCCTCCCATCATCTAGGTCAGATTCTTTGGTTACATGTTTTCCTAGACCTGTGTTTATTTACATGTGGGTATTTACCTCAGTTTGTCAAGGTTTGTGTGGTTATTTGATTTGGATTTGTATCCCCCCTACTCCCCTGTAAGCTTCACGAACATAAACACTGTGCTTCCATTGCATGAGCCTATAGACATATCTGGTTACTCTCAGCTCTAAGTAAATAGTTGCCAAATAATTAAGGAAATGCATGAATGAATAAATAAATGAATAGATGAATAAGTAAAGGAGTAGACAACAAGCAATAGCTTAGTACATTGGTTCTGAATCAGAGGAGATTTAGCCCCCAGGGGACATTTGGCAATGTTTTAAAATGTTTTCATTTGTCAAAACTAGGGGCTGGACGGTGGTAGTGCTCCTGACACCCAGTGTATAGAGGCCATGGATGCTGCTACACCTCCTACAATGCACAGAGCGATCGTCCCCCGACGTCCCCCACCCCAGGCAAAGAATCCTCCTGCCCAAATAATGCTGAGATTGTGAAACCCTGTGTATTCATCTCCTGCCTAACAAAGCACCATAAACTGAATGTCTTTAAACAATAGAAATATATTCTCTTATAGTTCTAGAAGCCAGAAGTTCAAAATCAATGTGTTTTCAGGGTTGTGTCCTTCTAAAGGCTCTGAAGAAGAATCTACCCCATGCCTCCCTCCCAGCTCCTGCTGGTCGCTGGCACCAGCAACCCTTGGCCTTCCTGGGCTCACAGCAGCACCACGGCAGCCACTGCCTCTGTCTTCATGCAGCCTGCTTCCCCGCGTCTCTGTGTGCTCTCTCCTCTTCTCCTAAGAATACAGTCCTTGGATTCAGGGCCCACCCTAACGAACTCATCGTAACTAATTACACGGCAGAGACGTTATTTCCAAATAAGTTCACATTCACAGGTACTGGGGTTAGAATTTGAACATATCATTTTAGGAGACACGGTTCAACCCACTATATCCAGGTTTAGTGGAAAGTTAATCATATTCATACCCTTCCCTCCAAAATAGAAAAAAGGACAAGGAAGCCTATTCTTTCTCTCCCGCAACACACACACACACACACACGCACACACACACACACCCATCGTCCTGTCACTCGGCCAGTGCCTGGTGGGCTCTTCAGCTTCCGTCTGCCCCCCCTAACCCCCAATCTATCAGTCACCAGCACCTTGTCAGTTCTTCACTCTTTAAACATTCGAGAAACCTGCCTTCTTCTCTACATCAGGAGCATCCTGTCAAGTGGATTATGTGCATTTAATCCTCATGCCAATCCTATAAGCTAGGTATTAATATCGCCTCCATTTGCAGATAAAGAAATCGGAGGGATAAATAAAGCTCCCAAGATTGCAGACCCCATAAGTGACAGAGCCGGGTCATCTGGTTCCGCAACCATGAGTAGCCCCTGTTCTGCGGTGGACTCCCTCATCCTCCTGTTGAGTTTCCAGTTCTCTCGTTTGCTTCTCTGGCAGGAACTCCACCCTGTGCGCTCAGAATGCGAGGGACTTGCCTTCGCCCCAGCCCTTCTCTGGGCATCCTTACTGTTTGTTTACATTCCTCTCTTCCTTCTAGACTAAGAGGTCTTTCAGGGTGGATACAAGGTTTATTTCATCTCTGTATCTCCAACCCCAATACCTGCCCTGGGGCCTGGCGCACACAAACAGTCAATGTTGGCCGAATAAATGAATGCATTCATGGCTTCAACAATCTAATCTGGAGACACTCCCTTTGTTTGTACTAGAATTTTCCAGGTTACATTGCAATGAATACAATACAGCACTATGGCTCTGTTAGAAGAGACCAGAAAGTGAATCAACTCTGTTTAAAAAGAAAAAGATTAGTCAAATTAGCTTGGATAACTCTGGGTTAACTAACCCCAAACAACTAAACGTGTTTCCTTACTACGGGGCTTTATGGAGCCTTAAATATTCTATTGTGCTTTTGGAGCATCTAAGAAGGTGGGTAGTGTTCCACGTATGCTGAATTCTTTTTTTAATCAATAAAACTTCTTTTTTCCAAAATATCTCAAGGAGTACTATCTATACTACAGAGCTGGTATATGCTGGGCTGCCCCACGGCCTCTCCTGAATAAAGAGGCTTCCTGAGGTCAGGAGGAGCAGGACCTCCCTCCAGAGCTGGCGATGCCATCCCTGGCAGCTGGGTTCATTCCTCACTTTCTCTCTCTCTCTCTCTCTGGTCGCAGCTCTGCACCCACCAGGCTCCTGTGACACCTTCGTTCTTGTTTTCGGTTGATTTCCCCACTCTCACCAGAGCCCCGTTCCCTGCTCCCATCCTGAGCTGAAAATGAAAGTGGATGGCCTAAAGCTCTCTGAACCTCATTAACCTTCACATTATCTCAGGGAAATTATGCCAATTATCACACCGGGGCTCAGGATTGAAAAGCCACCACGTCCGCACGAGGGTGATGGATGGTACCAATTTAAGGAGAGGAGGGGCGGCTCATTGGGTGGGGAAGGAATCATTTGTTTTGCCCAGAGAAGCTTTCCCGTGGCAGACACGAAGTGTGGCTCTCTGGCAGGGACGCTCTCCTGGCATCCCTTTGTAAGTGGCCTGTTCTGAGCAGATTTTTATTTTTTTTTTAGTAGCATGTATTGGTTAATCTCATTTTCTTATTATCATAATGCGGAATAGTATAGGGAGAAAAAAATCTAAACATATAAAAATGATCCATAATCCCCCTACTCAGGGATTTCAGTCGACATTTAAAACAGATCAAAGTGAAAGTAATACAAGTAGGTCTAGACAATTGAAAGGATTCAATAAGTAACAAAGTTAAAGTGAATATCTTCCACTCCCTTTCCAAGCTCAGCCTCTCAACAGCTAATAGAGTCTTGTGGTTCCTTTAGAAACAGTGTACTAAATGACGGCCATAAAGTGGTGTAATGGATATTAAAATCTAAGAAGGGAGGGGGAAGGGTAAAAAATCTGCCTATCAGGTACAATGTACTCTATTCTTGTGCCTGGTACACTAATAGCCCTACACAATTTGTCTATGTAACAAAGAACACTTGTACCCTCTAAATCTATAGAAAGGAAGAAAAAAAGAAAGAAACAAAGAAAGGAAGGAAGGAAAGGAAGGAAGGAAGGAAAGAAGGAAGAGAGAGAAAGAACGCAAGAAAGAGGGAAGGAGGGAGGAAGGAAGGAAGGAAGGAAGGAAAAAAAAGAAAGAAAGAAAGGAAAAGAAGCAGTGTAAGCGGGGGACTTAATGGCTGAAAATTGAGGTTCTCAGCCCTGAGTGGACGTGAAAATGACCTAGAAGGTTGGCTACATGGCAGATTGCCTGACCCCATCCTCAGAGACTCAAATTCACGGGCTCTGAGAGAGGCCCCACAATTTGCAAATTTAGCAATTTCTCAGGTGATGCATCATCCCAGCTCTACTGCTCTCCAGCTGTGCAATTGTGGACAAGTTAATCCTCTTAGCCTCATTTTCTTCTTCTGTAAAATGGGGCTAATAATAGAGTTGTGAGGATTAAATGAATTAAAACACAAAAAGGCTCTGCATATTAAGAACCATGTAAGTTTGCTACTACTATGCATATACTAGTCTGTAAACATGTATCCAACTATCATCTCTGCTTTTTACTGTTAACAAAAGGGATAATTTTATATACACTTCGGTACTATGCTTAATTGCAATGATTTTTACATACAGAAATATTCAGTCCTGTGCTTACCATAAAACCATAGTTTGGATGTACATGCCAGAGCACACACTTGCCTTCTACAAGTGACCACACCAGTTGTTTCAGGCTAACCTAAGCAGCGCAGCAGGGGGTACCCTGACACATAGCAAATACATATTTTGTGAGCATATTCAGAGTTGGAAAATTAAAATATAAATATACATTTTGGGGAAGACTACATTTCCTTCTAACCCTGGGTCTGCCAAAAACCCTGATGGGACCTAAGGGCTCTTTAGACTTTGTCATCTTCATCGTTAAAACGAGGATGAGAAAGCAAGCAGTGCTGGCGTGAATACCGAATCATGTGACTCAGTTGACTCTGAACTGCCTGTGCAGAGTTTGGAGCCAGAGCTGAGGCTCCAGAGTCAATGAAGGCAGCTCGCTGTGCTCCAGGAGCCCTGGTCCAGGAGGGTGAAAAAGGAAATATGAACTGCACATTGCAGCGCAGCGTGAGAGGCACGGCAATGGAATAATGCATGCAGATCGGACTGCACAAAAAGGGAGTGAGGAGAGTGGAAAGGGTTGGGAAAGGCATGGAAGGAAGGGGTGGATGTGTTTTGCAAAGTGGGTGGAAATCACAGGACAGATAAGAGGGCTTTAAAGGCATTTCAGAGAGAAAAATCAGTATGCTCAAGAGCCCAGGGGTTTAGTACCACCAAACACGGCATCTGATATAAGATGAGTCCTCAAGGATTGTTAGTTGAACACAGTCTTGGCCCTTAAGGGGGGGTTATATGGTATAGAGAAAGCTAGTGTCTTAGGCTCTCTTTGATCCAACTAGAGACCAAGAATCCCTTAAGACAAGGCTGCCACATCCTGAATGTGAGATTTTAGGCTCATAAATAGCTTAATGAATTCCTGATGAATTCACTCCATCAAGACAAGATTTGCCCTCTTATACCTATAATCATCAGGTTGGAATATAAATATGGAAATAATTTTCAGGGGGGCCCTGGCCTTACCTGTAGCACCTACACCCTCAGTGCAAGCCCAGGATTGAGAGCAGAATAGTCATGGCCACTTCCTTCTACAAAGATTCTATTCCCCAGTGGATGGCCAGTGGGCATTCCTTTAGCTCCCACTGCCTGCCCAAAAATTCTGCTGTCAATTGAAACAATGTAAAGACATAAAGACTTTTAGTTACAACAGTTTTGCTTTAAAAGCTTTTTGCTCAAATGGTAGAGAAAAAGGGGACATGAATCTGAACGATAGAGGTCATTTGCCACCAGTCGTTTCAAGGGACAAAGAATGTCTTGAACCAGGCTGCTCCTCAGATATTTCCCAGGATGCATTGGAAAGCACAGGTCAGAAAGGTGATGTTTTATCATCACTGTTTGCAGATGGTTTGAGACAACGGCCATAGTGAGACTGAAACCGGGAAGACAACATGATCCGCTCTCATGGAATAAAAGCAGTAGATACAGACTTCAAGTTGGCCCCAAAATATTCCCAAGCCAACATCTCCTCCAAGGGAAGCTGGGAAGAAGATCTGAAAATGCTCTGATTAACCCACTCTATGATTGGCTCTCTGATTGATAACAACAAGGAAGTACTTCATCCCTGGTCCCCTGCTCAGTTCCCCAGCTTTGGTGCCTGCCACACTTCCTTGCCAACTATGCTTGCAGTTTCCCAAGCATAGGTTTAAGGGAGACATGCTGACCTGAGTCCAAACTGTGCCATTCTCTAGCTATACAATCCAGGGAAAGTCAGTTAACTGCACCAAGCCCCAAGTAACCCATCTATAACATGGTGACAATGTTAGGAGAATTAAACAGTAACCATTTGTGGAAAGGTCCAGCTTAGAGCCTCAGTCATAGGCATCTTTCCACAGTGTTTCAAACGCCACTGAAAAAAAGAATCACTTTAGTAGATAGATATTCCTTATACCCCTTTTAGGTTGGATGGCCTATAAGCTCGTTCCTTAACTATGACTGTCATTGATGATCTACCATACGTGCTAAGGAGAGTTAGGCAAGGAAAAGAAAGTGACTGAATTAGTTAGGACTTTTTTTCTTTTTTCTGGTTGAGGCTACACCCAACCTTTTTTTTTTTTTTTTTTTTTCTGGGGTTGAGGCTCAACTGGCTTAAGGAAAAAATGTAGGTGGTATAATAGGAATAGTGATGCTTCATGAAATGGTAACATGGAAATTGCACCGAGCCTAGGGAAGGGCCTGGAAGCCAGGACCGAAAGTCACAAGTAAACCTGATAAATGACTGTCTCCACCTTCTGTTCCCACTGGTGCTTGATTCATTGTTTCTTCTCTGTTTCCTAACAGCATGTCTCTGCTGCTAATTTCCATGGTAGAATATATGGCCCCACAGCTCCCGGCTCCACCTGTTAGAGGACCAGCCAGAAGCTGAGACCCTCGAAACTTAGAAAATAGAATCTGATTCTTCCAATGTGCATCTACACTTGGTAGAGTCATAGATCATAAAAATGGCTATTAGGGGCTCTTGTGCATCATGGATATAAGGGGAGAAGAGTCTACATTACAGGTTCAAGCTGATCATTTTAGGAAAAGAGGAGAAGAGGAGAGGTTTAGGAAGAAGTAGATGATTAAAGGTTGCTTGGTCCCCACTCTCCATAAAACCCTGTTGAAGGCACAAAGGTGTATGTCTAGCTTTAGAGAAGTAACAATTTCATCTATTTTTGTATGAGAAAGTTGGACTAGATCAATGGTTCTCGACCTTGGCTTGTTATGTGAATGACATGAAAAGTTTTAAAAAGCCCAATATCCAGGCAACGACTCCAGATCAAATAAATCTGAATCTCTGGCTGTGGGATCCTGGTATCAATATTTTTAAAATTTGTTTAGATGATTCTAATCTTTAGCTAAGGTTCAGAACCATTGGACGAGATCAGTGATTCTCAAATGAATCACCTCCTTCTAGTTAAAATGAAGTTTGTGATTTAATAGGTTCAAGGTGGGGCGCGGGATTCCGCATGGCTTGCAAGCTCCCAGGTTTTGTCAATGCTGCTGAGCCACAGATTGTACTTCGAGTAGCAAAACACTAAATTTTCCCTGAGTCCCAGTCTAGTCCCGAGATATTAAGAAAGGGAATATTTATTTCACAAATATTTGTTTTCTGTTCCAGACCTTGTACTAAATGCTGAGGCAGAGAGAGCTAGCAAGTTTCTGCTACAGAGGGGTTAGCATGTATCCCACATGGCTTGAGAGAAGCGAGAGAATGTATTCTGTGGATACCACTTTTCCTGAGTTTTGTTTGGAAGTCGATTTACCTGGGATTTCTTGGTTTGTTTTGTTTCTGTTTATAAGAAAACATTCTTACTGAAAAAGCAGCTGTCTTCCCTGACAGGAGAAAAGCTGGCTCAGGTCTGGAGCTCAGGAAGTTGGTCATGGAAATTAGGGAGGTGTTAACACACCTAGCAACTTAGGGTAATGTGTGCAAACCACGCGGTCTGTGATGAAGAGAGCAGTTTGGTCCTGGGCACAAAAAACAACATAGAACCTACAGCTGGGAAAAGGGAAATGATCTTTATGATGACAGAGAAAGATAGAGAGAGAGAGACAATGGATGGATGATGGATGCATGGATGGGTAGAAGGATGGATGGATGGGTAGTTAGATAGATGCTCCATGAAAGAACCTCCTTGTTTTCCAGGGGATTCAATGATTAGTGAGCAAGCCCATTCTAAGAAATCATGAACATGTTTCAGGACATAGCTGGAGTCTCTAGTAACAACAGAACCAAAGTTGTTCCAATACTTATGGTGTAAATATACTTACATTTCAATAAAGCTACTCTGTGCCAGAAATCCAGCAAAGCATCCTTGAATGCTATGCCTTGTTTCCACATCACAGAGCAGGCATCCACATAGTATGTGGGAAAAGACCATACTAAATGACCAGATTTGCATTCAGTAAATATTTCCTGAGTGCCTACTATGTGCCAGGCACTGAATTTGATGCAAGTTTCAACACTGCAATTTTGGAGATTATTCATATGCCACATTATCTCTTGATGATAATTTCAAGGTGCTTTTGTACACATGGCTATATTTAACACTAAAAACTGTGCCATGTGAATAGAATTTAGGGTGTGAGGTTGTTGATGTTGGTGATGATGACTATAGTGGTGGTGGTGGTGGTGGTAGGATATATTTTCTATTTAATAATTTTTTTAAATGGGCTCCAAAACAGTGAGGAGCCATGGAGAGTCCTACTACTAGTAATTTCTTGCAAAGCTGGGGCAAGATCTCACATGTTCAAACTCCAGCCTTGGCTTGCTGTTCATTCCACCAAGGAGTAACCAGAATATTAGCTAGTTTCTAAAGTTTCGTTTTTGGTTGGCCACAGTAAACACATGAGAAAAGATGAACTAAAAGCTCAGGATCTACAATGTGCTATAACTTCATGTCTAAGACAGAGAGAGAGAGAGAGATCTTTAAATGGCAACTCCTGAAGCTTTACCAATCTTTCTTTTCTAGCTTGCATTCCTTCCTCCTGGCAAGGAAGCTTGGAACAAGAACTGGTCATAAAGGAAATGTTTCACTCTGCCTCACACATGCATTTCTGTGCCAAAGTTAGCTTCTACCTTTATAGCTAATACACATAAAAAGAGAATATTTAGACAGGCACTTCACAAAGTGTGGTTAGCTTAGGAAGTCAGAGGGTTATAACTGCACCTGAGAAAATGTCTTGCTTTTCAGAGAGCTTCAATCTCACCAGCCTTGCAGCATCCCATCCGATCACACTCAATGCCACTCCGCACTGCAGCCAGAGTGAGTCTATCCAAAATTCAAATGTGATTGTGTCTCTTTGGGGCTGAAAATTCTCCATGGTTCCCCATCACCTGCAGAAGAAATCTCAGGCTCCTTAGTCTTGCAGACAATGCCCTTTGAGAGCTGGTTGACCACTCCAGCTTTATTTTTCTTCCCTCCTTTTGCCTTCCATGGTGTGCTTCAGCAAAAGCAAGTCACACGCAGCTGAAGTCCCCCTTAAAGATCTCTCTGGGTGATGCTTCCAGGCCTTTGCAAGAATGCTGCCTCTGCCTTCTTCACCTTACCCAAAAACACTGTAGAGTAGCCTGAGACGAGAGCAGAGGAGCCAATTTATACCTACTTCTATCAGAGTGTGCCATAATCTGTGAGTTTTTTCAAACAAAACACAATCATCATCGTCACACCACCACCACCACTCCGAACAATCATTGAGGGCCACTCAATGATTCCAGCCACTGTTCTAATCACTTTACAGGTATGAGCACATTCAATATCCAGGACAGTTCTAGGAGATTGGAGATTAAATAAATTAACAAACAAACAAAAACGGCATGAACTTCCCAGATAGCTGCACCTGGCACATAGTAAACATAGCAATAATTTGTTGCTCAATAATTTGTAGAGCTCAATAATTTTTAAAGCTAAATTCATAACTATTTGTTCATTCCCTTTTAAAAATAGGCTTTATTTTTAGAGCAGTTTCAAATTTACAAAGACGTTTAGATGATACTATAGAGTTCCCATGTACCCCATACCCATTTTCCCTATTATTATCCTACATTAATATCATATATTTGTAATAATCAATGAATCACTATTTATATATTATTAGTAATTAAAGTTCACAGTTTATTAAGATTTCCTTAGTTTTTACATAATGTCCTTTTTCAGTCCCAGGATCTCCTCTAGGATGTCACGTTACTTTTAGTTGTGATGTTTCCTTAGGATCCTCTTGAACGCGGAGGTTTGTTAGACTTTCCTTGTTTTAGACCATCCTAACAGTTTGAGGAGTGCTAATCAGGTATTTTGGATGACCTCTATTGTAATTCGATGTCTTTCTCATGATTAGATTTTGGGGGAAGGACGACCAGAATGGTAAAATACCATTTCCATCACATCATATCAAAAGTACATACTGTCAATATGACTTATGACTGTGGATGTTGGGCTTGATCACCTGGCTGAGGTAATATTCGTTAGGTCTTTCCACTGAAAAATTAATTATTCCCCTTTTTCAAACTGTAGTCCTTGGAAGGAAGCCACTATTTGCAGCTCCAGCATAAGGAGTCAGGAGTTAAGCCTTCCCCTTCTTGAAGGCAGAGGATCCAGATAAATTATTTGGAATTGTACACAGGAGATTTGTCTCCTCTCCTCCATTTACTAATTTATCCAATCATTTATTTAGATAAGTATGAACTCGGGGATATTTATTTCACACTTTGGGTTTTTATCCAGCACTAGTTAATTTCATGGCTACAATTGTTCCAGTGTTGGCCACTGGGAGTTCTCCCCACTGGCCCCTGTGCTCCTTTGACAGAACCCCATCAGTGTGGGGTTTTTTAAATATGCATCTGAGCACTTCCTGACTTTCTCTTCCAGGCTCATCTTGCATATTTCCTGCCCCATTCCTTGAGTTAGCCACTCCTTCGAGAAGTGCTGGTTCTTTTCATTGGAGAAAAGTGTCAGAAACCAAGATCTGGTACCAGCTGTGCTCATTATTATTGGAGTGTTGTTTCTTTTAGGACTTCTCAGCTGACAGAGAAAAACAAACAAAAATATATGGATATGTGTGTGTAGTAATCCATGTATATCCACATATCGATGAATATTTCTATCCATAACTATTTGTATCTGTATTGAGCTAGACACGAATTTATGATATCTCCACCTTTAATCCATTACTGTGTGAATCATTATAGCCTCCTCCCCTTGCTTCTCTGTAAATTCTCACCCCAGCAGGGAAAAACCTGGCTCCCACCATCTGCCATCTATTTCCTTAATGTTCCATTTCAGTATACATGCATAGCGCTATCAGAATTGCAAACCTATGGCCCTGTGAAAAACAACTTTATCACCTGAGTACAGTGCTAATGCGCAGTTTCTTTTGCTCTTCTTCATATAAACTCTACTGATCTCCAAAGTCATATAGGTCAGCATCTTTTCCTTCCATCCCCTTCAGTGAGTTTGCTTTATACATCTGTAATATAGTTACATTCTCTTGTTGCTGTCTACCTTTCTTCCTGGGAATCCTCTAATTTTCTAAATGATTTTTTATGTGCATACCTTAGGGTTTATTCTTTGTGCAGTTCATTTCTATTGTTTGTTCATTTTTTTTATCATCTATGTGTTCCCTATTCATTTGTTGCTTACAGCATTCCTATTTCTCTCTCTCTCTCTCCCTCTCTCTCTCTCTCTCTCACACACACACACATACAGATAAGTTGAATTAACTGAAATTTAGAAAATGACTCTAACATGGCATTTAAAGTCAGAAAGATCAGAGTCTACAGAGAGGAAAAGAACACGTAACCCTATTGGAGCTTAGCGTGAGACTGTAACTGCAGTAAAGAATTGAAGGCAGCTCAGAGTCTCCTGGCTGCCGAACTAATGGGAAGAGGCATAGCTGTATTCTAGAACAGACAATTCCTCTTCTGAACCTATACACCGAGTAGCAGTTATAAAGGCACTACAGGAGGCTGAGATGGGGCTAAGTAAGATTGACTTTGGCTCCACACACAGCCTTCCAGATGGAAGGTGTTTAGGTTTGACCCTTAAGTCCAGAGAAAGTTGCATTTCAAACTGCCTGTGGTTGCTCCAGGAATTCTCCCCCAGAAGTTTGAATGAGTGCAGGGGATTCACTGCCAGCATTGGGAGTGAGCCTTCATGCTCACCATCACCATGACGGACACATGAACACTGATGTCACATTTATGTTTACAAAATCCTTCTGTTTGTTCTCCTAGTTCTCATGTCCACCTGGGAAGTCTGTTACCAGGTGGACGGTCCTTCCTGTTTTGCAGATAAGGAACCTGAGGGTCAGAGAGGGCGTGATGTCCTGGTCACAGTGAAGAAGACACAGGACTCAGTGTCAGAATCTACCTTCTCCTCCCCTCAGCCCCTCAGAGTGACTCTTGCCATTTCCATTCCTTGGCTACTTTGGGGACAGCACCCCAAATACAGCTACTCTCAGGTGACAATCTATGCATATGGACTTCCTCATTTCTGACTCCTGTGAGAGTCCACATGAAAGGGCCTCAGATTTCAATGTGGACTTGAAAATTCCCCAAGGTGTGCTGGAACCAGATGTCATTTCAAAGCATCAGGAAGTGCTCTTTGGCCTACTTTGGAAAAGAGAGCAGATGTTTGGTTTTGCTTTCCCAAATCATTCTTAGGTATCAATTTTTCTTATATCTAACATCAGTTCTAAAATATCCAGAAATGAAAATATAAAGAATGAAAGCTTGTGGCCAGGTGCATTGGCTGACACCTATAATCCCAGCACTTGGGGAGGCCAAGGCAGAAAGATCACTTGAGGCCAGGAGTTTGAGACCATCCCAGGCAACATATTGAGACCCCCATCTAATAAATAATAGCTTCTGAGAATCAGAGCAGGCAGTGTTCATTCTGTTCTCTCGTTATTTGCACATACTTACTCAGAGGTTCGTCACCCTCATTTTACACAGAATTCAAATGTTTACAATTACCTGATATCCAGGTGCACAGTATATTAGAAACAGTAACTGGAAAGAGAGGAGAGTAGGTGCTAGAAGAATTAGGTAGTCAGGATTTAAAATAGGAAACCATCCGGAAATATTTAGTTCCCGGGGAAAGTGTCTCCCCTCAGTTTCCCCTGACAGCATTAGTTCATTTAAGCACAGTGGTATAATCTGTGTTCATAAATATGTTCTTAAATTATCTTTTAAGAATTTAGGGCCAGGCACAGTGCCTCACACCTGTAATCCTAGCACTCTGGGAGGCCGAGGCAGGAGGATCGCTTGAGCTCAGGAGTTTGAGACCAGCCTGAGCAAGAGCGAGACCCTTGTCTCTACTAAAAATAGAAAAAATTAGCCAGGCATGGTGGCAAGTGCCTGTAGTCCCAGCTCCTAGGGAGGCTCAGGCAGGAGGATCACTTGAGCCCAGGAGTTTGAGGTTGCTATGAGCTAGGGGGATGCCACTACACTCTATTCAGGGCAACAGAGTGAGACTCTGTCTCAAAAATAAAAACAAAACAAAAATCCAAATAACATGTGTACTCAACTTGAAAGGGTGGCAATGTTAGTGTGTGTGCTTGTGTATTTGTTTGCTTTTAAAATATTTTTCATTCAAAATGATTAAAATAAAGTAAGCAAATGCTTCAGTGTTTGGAGAAGGAAGACTTCAGATCTATGTAAAGCAAGACTGCCCAGTGTAATTCATTAACTCAGTAAACATTTACTGTGTATAAACTGTATGAAGGAACTAAGGATAGGGCACTAAATCATACTGATCCCTGTCTTCAGGAAGCTCGACGTCTAATTCAGGGATCTGTCCCCAGGGATCTGGATTACTAAGATTTTTATGGCATCAAAGGCTGACAGTTAAATCCTTCCTGCCCTATGAGTCTTTCAGAACTCCTAGAGGTGAGAACCACTCAATCAAAGCCTGAGAGTTTGAGAAAAAGCACCAGGATTTGTATATTAAAGAATAACGGACGGAAGGAGGGAGGGAGGAAGGAGGGAGGAAGGAAGGAACCCTGCTACCCTGTGAATTTTGGCAAATAAAAAGAAAAGTCTTATCCAAAAAATTCTACTCTGTGGTTCCTTGTAAACTTAGCCAAATGCTATATATAGAAGAGTAATTGTATAGATGGCATCTCTTCCATGATTAATAACCTAGCAATGTAGGTGCTATTATCTCAATTTTGTAGAGTAGAAAACTGAGGCCTTAAGAGTCTAATTATTATACCCAAGCTTGGAGCTTGGCAGCCAGGCATAGGTGGGGTTAGATATCAGTCCAGGCCTGTCTCATTTGGCAAGAAATCCCAGGCACCTTCCACTATATCAATTGCCTTCAACCAAAGGAAGTTAGACCGATCAGAGAAGTGTCCCCAACAGTGTGCTACAGAAAGAAAAACAGACAGGGAAAGTGGGGGGGATAAGGTAAAAAGAAGGAGAAAAGGAAGGAGGGAGAAAAAAGAAAAAAAAAAAGAACAAGAAAAGCATCCTTAGGATTCTGTTTCTAAGAGAAGCAAGTGAGTAACTCCTCCTTCCTCCATGACGGGGTTTCTAATAGATCCCTGTGGTATGTGTCCTCTCTATAAGTAAGGATGGGGCATCCTCTCATTGGGTAACCTAAGGAGAGTTTAATAAGGAGAATATTTACTAAAACAGAGCACCGTGTAGGAAAACCACAAGATACGGTGCAGCAGGCAGTAACGTGGGGCTAGCAAAGGGGTGAGGAGAGGGGAACTGTGACTGGGTTCTGGACAGAGAGAGAGGAGAGGGTCTTTTAGCAGAAGCCATGCATTTCCTATGAGGGAGTGAAGTCAGCCCATGGCCACTCACAGGGAGGGAAGGAGGGAGGTGAATAGCACAACCTCTGTCTCTTCTCTCCTCCTCTCAGTCCTTTGATGAGGTCCCCCTTGGCCAATCCCAGCTGACAGCTGGAGGGTAAGGAAACCCCCTGGTGTAGACTGTAGAGGTCAGGCATGGGCAGAGCAGAAAGGGAAGCGTATTTCTAGAGAGGTAAATAGGATATATTCATTCCAGCCATATGTATCCATTCCAACATGGAACCCATCCAGTTCAGCATCAAAGGACACTGTCCTAGTACCATGAGACGCAATCCCCTCATCCTTCTTAGCAGGCCCTCCAGGCAGCTTAGAGTCATTGATTGGAATTTGCCATCCTTGCCCTAACCCAAGACTGTACCTTGTTTCTTATTCTCCTTTGGTTGCTTCGACACTTTTGATTCTAGTAATGTCTTATCACTTTTCAAAAGGTGATCTTAACTTGAATTTGCTAGGACCACTGTATAGATATTAAAAATATGCAGAGAGACAGAAATGTTGTGAAGAAAGCACTGGGCACGGTTGTAGAAATCTCCGCATCTTACCAATGAGGTTGGGTGGCCTTCGGCAAGTCATGTGCCTTAGTGGAGCCTCAGATCTCACCCAGGTGAAATAGAAGTGGCAAAGTTGCCTCCTAACATGGTGATTTTGATAGTCTAAGGTTACCAAAAGATACAAAAAAAATGTATTGCATGATTCATATGAAGGTAATGATTTTTCGGTTTATTTATTATTTTTTAACAGGGCATCATAGTCCTCAAGAGATTAAGATCCAGGTCAGAAAACAAAGCTTTGAAACTTGGCTCTGGAACTTCCTAGCTGGGTGATGATGAGCAAATGTCATAATCTTTCCAAACCTCAGTTTCCTTCTCTATAAAACAGGAATAAGTACAGCACCCACTTCACAGGCTAGATGTTGTTTCACGATATCCAACGAGGATAACTACGGGTATTAATTATTAGTGCATTGTCATGGATGCAAAGGCTCCCTTCAGAGCAGTGGGCAAGTCCGTACGTTATTCATTAATTCAACAGCACTTATTGTGCCTCATCAGGGTCTAAGATTTATGATTGAGCTGGAGACAGACATGAACAGGCCTCTGTACTTATACTGAGACCACAGTGGTAAACAAAATTAAACTCCTGAGCCCTGCTTCTTCCAAATATTCTTCCTGAATTTTGTTTGCCCAAGCTCCAGAGACCTTTACTTTAGTTTTGTGATTTTTGGATGTGGGCTGATTGAAATCACTGGTCTGGGAGTCAGAGGGGTTGGTACAATCCCCAGCTCTGCTGCTAGCTTGCTCGTCGACTCTGTAAACCAGTAAATTTCTCTGGGCCTCATCAAACTTCTCAGAGGATAGAGAAAAAGAGAGAGAGGGAGAAGGAGGGAAGGAAGGAGGGAAGGAAGGAAGGAAGGAAGGAAGGAAGAGAAGAAGGAATGAATGACTCACACCAGACAACCTCTTAAAAGTTTTCATTTCAAAGATTCTAACTCTGTCCACCATTCTTTGAAAGCAAATCCATTTGCTTCCAGAATTCTTTCATCACTCTCCCACATGGAAGGCGTTCAGCATGCTAAAAAGAGCACACATATATCCAGCACCTACTATGCCCCTGATACCAGGCCTACATTGAATAAATTCTGGATATTTTCTGAAACAAAGGCTATTTTCCAAACTCAATTCCCCAAACCGAGCAAGCACGTGCATCTGTCTCCAGCAGAGTGGAAGTAACTAACACGAATCCGCCTTTGTCAAATTCTGAAACGGACCTAAAAGCAGCCAAATTCCTTATGGAGTCACATCGCTAAGCTTTGATTTTGTACTTAGTTTCCTAAAATGGGAAGGGAGGATTAGTTGAATGAAGGGCTTCGGTATGAAGAGCAACACATATGTCTTCTCGGCTAACGTCTTCTGTTTTCCCAGTTATTAGAGTTAATGGGGGCACAGGAAGGGAGCAGTGGGGACCAGAGCTCTTTCCCCCCTTAGAGCAACAAGGGGAATGTACTGCAGATAAGAGGCACCCGCGTGTTTGGCTTTTGGAAATGGAAATAGAATTGCTATATACATGTCAGCTTGATCCGGGAAGCCTGACAATTCTTCCCCCTACCCCCATCTCTTACTTCTGATTACTGCCAGACTGAGATTAATCTATCGGTTCTGAACTCTCTGTGCAAGAAAGGTTTCATTGTGAGGGAGGGGGAAGCTGGCCTTATTTTACCAGGAGAAGGCTATTATCTTGCAACAGCTGTTTATAGTTAACTGCAGCCCATACTTAAAGCCCAAACACTGGAGCCTTATTTAGTGCCTGTGGATTTGCGGTGAACGGTTGGAGTCAGGCTTAACTCTTCCTTCCCTGGTAGTTAACGACTTTGGTGATGATGTGGGGTGCGGGGGGTCTGCATGCACACAAAGGGAGGGTGACAAGGAGGGCTGAACCATGCAAACAGTTCTAACTAGGGCGAATATTGAGATTTTACTACGTTAGGGATGCGTTGAGCATTTTGTATGCATTAGTTCAGTTAATTTCCACCATACCATCAGTGCTTTGATTTTGATATGATTTTGCCCATTTCTCAGGGAAGGGAAATGAGGCTCAGGCAATGAATGCTAAGATTCAATTCCAGAACAATCGAGCTGCAGAACCAGAGCTCGTAACCCCTAGGTTATGCTGAATTATGCCTCCTGTTAACTAAGAAGCATGAGCTGAGGATATTCCATGTGCCCTGCACTGTGCTGGCATATCTGTCATGGATAGAGCGTCTCCACCACCACAGGACTCTCGGGCTGGCCAGAAGGTTACACTGAGGATGGAGAAAGGCAGTGACAACTGCAGACACTTCTCATTCTGTCTAGGGTGGAGACAGTAGACCCAAACCCAGAGGAATTTAGGGAGGGGGCAGAATTTACCTAAGGGAAGCTCGTTTGAAGAATAGAACACAGCTGCTGAAATACATACACACATGAATACATACATACACACACACACACACACACACACACACACACACATGCATTCCAGAGAAAGGCTGACTTAGAATCGATTCAGAGGGGACCATGAGGGGTGAGCAGGGCCAGAGCCCCAAGAGCACCTTGGCTGCCCCTGCACAATCCTGGACTTGCTTCCGCAGGTGATGGGCAACAAGATCAGATCTACATTTTAGAAAGGTCACTGTGCCTGCAGTGGGAACAGCGTTGTGGAGGGGGCAGAAGAGGGTGAGAAAAAGCATCCTCTGCAATAATCCAGACAAAAGGAGAATGGCCAGGGCTAGGAACGTGAGCAGGAGGGACTGGATTCAAGAGATGTGTTGCAGGCAGAAGTACAAAACGTGTTCAGTTTCCTTGTCTCTCTAAAAACAAAAGAGAGGTTAAATTTTCCAGCAGGAAGTTGGAAAAAGCTTTGCTCAAACCATTAACCCAGCCCCAGATGACAGACATTCCTGAGGGTTACAATGCTAACCAATGGTGATGGGGGTGGCGCTCAGACCGCACCAACACACACACATACACGGACTTTCATTTTCTCAGCACGTCTGGAACTTTCGCTCCCCCTTTGTTTGATTCCAACATCTTTCCTGATGACAAAGAAAACCAAAGATTTTGAAACCCATTGTTGAGCACAAAGAGAGGCGGAGTAAGAGGGTTGTGGGGGAAAGTTGGCCAACTTCGAACTTTATTCTCTGCCTTGGTATCCAACAATTCGCAGTGGGAGAGAGAGTGGCTTGCCAAAGGGCTCTGCTTGACTGGGCTAAACTAGAAGAATATGTAAAGTTCAAGATGAAAAGACAGCCCTCACAGCTGAAAACAGAGCTGGGAGCTAACAGAGCTTGGGAAAGGAGACTTCACAAAGAAAAGTGCTTATTTGCAAACTCATTTCTCTGCAGCAAGCGCTCCCAGGACCTCTGGCAAAAGGAATTCCTGGACACAAGCCTTTCCATTGAGCTGTTAGTGATCTGCGGTTAATTACCTCTCGCTGGGCTCCCTTCTGCAGCCAATCCGTGGGGCGGCCCGCAGAGGTCTGGGGTAGAGGTTTTGCCATTTTACTTCCAACGTTCAATGAAGTTAAAGTCTTACAATGGCAGAGCTGGAAAGAACCTTACTTCTCCTTCTACTCCGAATTCCTGACTTTTCCAGTGGCGGGAGTGGTGGATCACACAAGGCAGACAGAAGGGCCAGGCCTCCAGGGGAGGCAGCAGCATCTGCTGTCCGTGTGTGTGGGGGTGGGGGCGTGTCCATCAGCAAGGTGTGCCCCTTGTGCTATGAGAAAAGCCCAGGAGACCCTGACTGCCACTCAGCAAAAGGGTCTGCCCTGGAGCATGGCTGCGATGGAGCCACAGATGTGCTTCCACTGGCCAGATGAGCTAAGGCCCCTTCCAGCACTGCTTCCTGGGCTCCCATGGCTTTACATCAAAACAAAACAAAACAAAAACTTTCCTACAAGGAAGGTGTATGAGTCAGGGTTCTCCAAAGTAACAGAAAAGGATATAAATAGTCTTTATATCTATCTGTCTATCTATAGAGAGATTTTAAGAAATCGGCTCATGAGATTGTAGGGACTGACAAGTCTGAAATTTATAGGGCAGGCCAGAAACTTATGGTCAGAGTCGATGTGACAGTCTTGAGTCCAGATTCCACAGGGCAGCAAGATGGACACTCAGGCAGGGTTTTTAATATTGCAGTCTTGAGAAGAAATTCCTTCTTCACCAGGAATCCTCTGTCTTTGCTCTTAGGGGCTTTAACTGATTGGATGAGGACCACCCCTATTATGGAGGATAATCTCCTTTCCCTAAAGTCTGCTGATTTAAATGTCAATTATGTCTTCAAAAATACCCTTGCAGCAATATCTAGACTGGTATTTGACCAAAGAACCTGGCACCACAGTCAAGTCAACGTATAAAATTAACCATCACAGAAAGTATGGCCACAGTGTCTAAGGCAAGCCTGCAGTCTACATTGTAGGATATATAATTGGCAAAAGATTGACATCAATAAAGGACCATGTATTTCATATAAATGAACATCCAGCACACTAGATAAAAGAATCTCCCACCAAGTCCCAGTTCAAAGACTTGGTCTTCCCACCCCTTGAAGTTCCCACCAGCAAACCTGCTAAGGCCTGTGTCCCCTGGGAACCTGGGGCTTCCCTGTTTTCCTCTCTTGGACCTGAGACAGCCGGCAGCACTATGACCAATGACGACACCCAGTGGGAATGAGCTCCAGCCTGGGGGACTCCGTGTCATGGGGCTGAAGTCCCTGTCCTGAAATTTTTGTTCTTTCTTTCCTGACTAGAGTTTAACTCAGGCCCTTTCAGATCTACCTGCATCCCCAGACAAATATTTCCATTCCTGACATCAGCTTTCTGGAGGGATGAAACCCTGTACCTAATCCAGACTTCTCATTCATTCCAAAATTAAAATTAAAAGCAAATCAGTAAATCCTAAGAAGATAAGCAGAAGCCAGGACTCTGCTTCTAGACCGTGGATCTCATAACTGGCATGAGCTCTCCGCAGGGGATCAGTGAGGAGTCTAGAAACTCTTCATTTTGTTGTTGTGTTTGTTGCTTTTTATGTTCTCTCTTATTTTAAACCCACAGATAATAAAAGGTGGGGGAAAAGGACACAAATTCAAAACAAAAATCAAAAAGTTACAACTAAAATATGTTATTTTATCTTATTCTAAAAAATAATGTGTCACTGTCTATGTTCTTTCACATTGGTTTGGCCTGAAAGTCAGCTCATGTAGGGGGAAGGGACACCTGCCCCTTAGCCTGGGGATAAAGGTCCGTATTGGGGTTTTTTGGACCTCTAGTTAGCGTATTCAGAGCCCATTTTCTCTCTTTGCCTAAGACACAGTCATATTTGTGAAGACATAGGTTCATGCAGCAGGCCCTTGACTCCAGTAAAGGATATGTCCTAAAACCTTTGAAAATTCATCTTCATATTCATGAGTGTCCCCCTAGAATGCCACCTATATCACAGACTTCCATAGAACATCGCTAAAAAATTGAAGTGAGTGACCACACTAGATCTTTAATAAGAATCACTCATCACAGGATGAGAACAAAAAATAAAACCACTTGCACTGTGGGTGCTGGAAGGCAGGTTAGGGACATGGCAAGTTGAGAGGGTCATGTGATTATGCCAGTGTCACAGTAAATACTCACATGTAGGCTTTAGCAACATGGCGTATTGTGGTGCCTCTGGGCCTCATGAGTGTGGACAAAACCTAACTTACCTCTGCTGATGCCAATGCACAAGACTCCTCAGATACCTCCTGATGGGTGTGACCATTCATCAAGGCTGCCCTCACATCTGCACTTCTCTTTCCAGTGCCCCTTGCCATCGTGGTGAATAAATTGCTGTTTTAATCACGTACTTGATGTCTTTCTCCTCTGTTGGATGGTGGCTTCTGTAAGGTCAAGATCTGCATCTGATGAGATGATTGATTGACACTATAAGTAAGTGCTCCATGAATATCCATTAAGTGAATAAACATATCAACCAACCAAACAACAGCCAGGGCCCTACATCCCTCATGAGACTGGGTATTTTCATCCATATGACTGTGTCCTCTTCCAGGTACCATAGATATGAATAAAATTTTAATTTTTTTCATTCTTTTCCTTTCTTCTGTTGGGGTATTCACACTGAAAAAAATCATTCCATTCTTTAGGAATATTTATATATGAGACCACTTTCCACCACCACTACTTCTTATGAGATTAACTCCAAGAAAATGGCCATCAATGTATGTATGAAAGTCACCTACACCTCTTTTATCTTCCTTTCCTATAAAATGTTCCTTCAAAACTTGAAGAAAAACCATTGCATCTGTGTTTCTTTTACATTTACTTTGGTCTTTCAAAGACATTGGACAAAGCCCTCTATAATTTTATCTCCCTCTGTCAACTTTCCATCCCCATTTCTCCCCCTTCTCACCATCATGCACCAAATGCCCTGGTCCACCACTGCACAAAGGTATAAATAGAGAAGCGGTAACTAGGCATCAAGTCTTGGGGAAGGTGCTGAGGACACATGGAAACAACAGGGACATAGTCTCAGCCCTCATGAGTTTGCATTTGATTGAGGAAGGCAGGAATTAAGCAGGTACTTTAAGTGTGATGAAAGTTAACAGAGGGGACTTTAAAAAGTTTTTAGGAGCATAAATAAAAGAATTTGAGTCTGATTGGTCAGGATGGGCCAACTTACTAACATGACAATGAAAGGAATCAGGGGGAGTCAGCCAAGTGAACAGAGTTGGGCTGGGGACACTGTTACAGGCAGAGGGAAGAGTGGTTCGAAAGATCCAATGTTCAGAAAGAAAATGTCTTATTAAAGGAAATGAAAGAAGCCAGAACACTGGCAGAAGGGAAAGAGTTATCCCAACACATCATACATATGATTTTTTTTCACTCTTGCTGTTACCTAGGTCTTAAATGCTTTTCCCTTTTTTCTCACTCTATTACAAGTATATACTTGGTTCAATATGTATTTATATTCTGAGAGTTTGTCTAACATCTCTCCTGTTGGAATTTCTTCTTTTCCCATAACCCTTTATATAAACGTCTACCATGGTGCTCATCTATTTGTAGTTCCGCTACATTACTGCGTCTTCTACATTGTAGTAACCTCAATATACCTTATTCTCAGGACTTACCTAGTCGCCAGTGTAGAGAGAAACTCAATGCTTTTTCCAAAGTGAATTGAATTCAACTGTTTGATTAGGCAACCTTCAGTGCGGACAATATCCCAGGAGACTTCTAGTTCAAAATCCCACCTCATACTGGAACACTTTCTTCTGCATTTCTGACAACAAGACTTTTGAGCTTATTGTCCTCATAAAAGCCCACAGAGGGCAAAGAATGTAAGCTTCTGAGCTTGGAAATATCTATAAAAGAACATATTGGGAGAAAAGTTTAACTCGGGTAAGAAGATTAATAGTCTGAGCTTAAAAGTCATTAAGAAGATGTAAGAGAGGAATGGAGTTTGAATAAACAAAGCCATGTCTAATGAAACATTTTTTTGATATCAAAGGCAAGTTATGGGCAGTGGAACTGACATTGAGTTTATAAACATCATAAAGTTTCATGAATATTGTGAGCGGGAAAACCTGTCACAGAAAGATGCAACCACAAAATGTAGGTCAGTACTGAAGATCTGAGAACATTCTAGAGGATTGCTCTAAATGTGGTCTCCTAAGCTCAGTAACTGAATTCCCTGCTTGTTCCTCTGTTCCTGATTTCACCTCTTCAGCTGGTCCTGGTCTCCGGGCCCTTATAACAGGTACCCAAAGCATGTGTGAGATAATAATAAGGATAACAACAATAAAAACAACAGCTGCAGCAACACCAAAAATCATACATTATTTAAAAAATGTCTTTACCTCTGTGAACTGCCCTTCCTTCTTTGACAAATGCAGATCATAATTTTCATCCTGCTCAGTTCCTAGGGTTGTCATGAGAAAGGGACTTGACATGCAAAGTAGAATGTACGCATAAAGGATCACCGGAAATAGACGCATCGTGTCATGGTAGAAAAGCACTGGTTTTGACTCAGGTGAACGTGAAACAAACCTGAATTTATTCTGTTCATTCATTTATTCAATCTTGTGTTCATTCCTTAATCAGCAAATGTTCATTGCATGACTTTGCTTAGAAAACCCACTAACTATCATGAATAATACATCATACTTTCTGCTTACCACTAAGCACGCTTTAAAGAGTTGCCAAGATGAGAAACTTTGACTGCGAGTCAAGGTACACAGTCTTTTGATTTAGAGCGTGTATTTGAAATCACAGTTTGTTTGCTGTTTTCACACCACATAGTATGAAGAGATTTTTTTTTCTTCCATTTGGCTGTCCTGGGGCATCTTGTTGTATTAACAATGTGTGCAATTCAGGAATGCAGTTGTCTGTTTTTTTATGGTGCCCACTGGAGCCACCCAGTAGGAATTTTGGCTTTGACAAATAGTTTATATTTTATCTTAGACCATGGCTTCCAAATTGCCAGAATTCCATCCAACAGCTTTTGGGAAATGTGGTAACAATCAGAAACTTAATTCTATTTATCTGGATACCATATTAGACCTCGAGCATATAATGCCAAGCAAGGAAGGCCCAGTGCCTGCCTCCCTGTAGCTTAAAGCCTAAAAGGGAAGACAAGATGTCATGCAAGTAATCACAGTAAGGTGTGATGAGTGTTACATAGGGGAAGAAGAGCGGGACTTGCAGACAAACAGCAGAGAGTCCCAATACAGTTTAGGGGGTCAGTGACATTTAAATAGATCTTCATAAATGTGCAATCTTTAGTGACTCCAAGGCAGAGGTGGGGCTGGGCGAGGAAGCAGTGTGGACAGAGGAAAGAGAGGGCTCCAGTTATCACAAGTTGGCATTGTGAGTGGCACCTAAAGCATAGTGGTTAATAGCAGATGCTGAGGTTCAAATCATACCTCTGCACCTTACTAGCTACATGACTCTGGATGACTCATATAACCTTAATGTGCTTCAATGTCCTTATTTATAAAATGTAAAAATACAATGACCAATCTTGTAGTGTTACTGTGTCATCAAACAAATTCATACATAAAAAGCCCTTAGAAGAGTGCATGGTTCATAACAAGAGCTACATAAATGTCAGCAATTATGAACATGTTTATCGCTACTGCTGCTATTGCTAGCCATGTAATTTCAAAGGCAACTAAACACCCAGAGCCTCCAGTTTCTCAACCATAAAATGGGGATACTAATACCTACATTGTGGGGAGATGATTAACTGAAATGATAAATGCAAAATATGTGCGTCTGAAAAGCACCCTATAGATGCGCAATAAATACTATCTGGTATTGATAGCAATAGTCCAAACCTCACAGAATGCCTTGACCTTGACCTTGGCCCTGACCTGCTACTTACGAGCTATTTACATGTGTCAATACTGACAGGTTTTTCTCTTCCAGATTTGACTAACAGGCAACAAAGTTCAGGTAGAGGAAGGTCGGGTGTGCTACTGTCACCCATACATGAAGATGGGTCACCCTTCGCTGATTTTCAGTCTTCTTTGCTTAGCAAGGACCATGTTAGTGAGCCTAACACTACCCAGTGACAACTCATTCCCCTTGTAAGTTGTTTAGTGGTGGTGCTTTAATATCCCAACCCTGGACAGTTTCCTATCTCTTGGTCTGAGTGTCACATTCAATGGGGAAAAGGTCTGAAACAAAGAAGAGGTGGTCCAAAGAGGCACTCTTGTGCCAACACCTGTCAAGCAGAGTCACAGTGACCTTTCCGTGGCTCCCCTTGGGCTCCCCTTGATGTAAGTCTGGGAGGCAGAGACTGGGCTGCTCGCTGCAAAAAGGATCTGTCACCCAGCCATTGTCCCAGGTCCCATTAAAAGGCTGACACCATTAATCTGCACTACTTTACTTCTCATTATGCAGAAATGTGCTCTTGATCAAAAGTCCCCTTGTGTAGCAGCCTGATTCATTACCAATAGCTATGGGCCACACACCAGAAATTCATAATCAGCTGACATTACCCACCCAGATCATTCTCAGCATTTGAAAAGCTCAGAACCATATCCGTCATTGGGAAGACACAGCCGCACAGGATGCAGTCTGCAAATTGCCCCAAGAGTTAATACAATGGAATGCCCTTTCGCACAGGGTTAAGTTTAAGGAATAAACGACTCTTTCCCGTGTACACATTTGGATCATTCTGAGAACTCTCTCCTATTAACTCCACATGGGAACTAAACATCCTACAATTTGGAGACAAAGAGGACCTGGGACAGGTAGACACAGATTCAGTGACACCAAGATACTATCTCAGGGACACAAAGCCCCTGCTAAAAGACAGAGACACTGCTACTACGAGCTTACCCGCTTCTAAGTTCACTGCCCTTTCTCTAACATCCAAGTTTTCCTTTACCTCTCGCTGGGCGTGTGATCTTGGTCCAATCACTTACATTCCATCCTCAGTTCTTTATGCTGTCTCTAACTGCCTCATGCAGGAATGATCTGGATTAAATAAAAGACTCAGAGTATAAATGTGTTATGTAAGACTTTGTCTTTTCTTTGGGCAATAACTCTTTCGTTGACTAGCAAGATTTTTGGAGGAAATAGGTGTATTATCTTTTTGATGTGCTGTTGGATTTGGTTTGTTAGCATTTTGTTAAGGATTTTTACATTCATGTTCATCAGGGATATTGGGTGGAAATAACCCAAGTTCCCATGAATACATGAGTGGATTAATAAAATGTGGTATATGTATACCATGGAATACTATTCAACTACAAACAACAATGGTGATCTAGCATCTCTTACATTATCCTGGATAGAGATTGAGCCCATCCTTTGAAGTGAGGTATCACATAGATGGAAAAACATGCACCACATGTGCTCGCCATCAAATTGGTACTAACTGAAGAACACTAAGGTGTTCACATGGTAGTAATACTCACTGAGTGCCAGTCAGGGGTGAGTGGGGAGGGTAAACCCACAACTAATGAAAACAGAATGCATTGTATGGGGGAGGGACATGCTTGTATCCCTGATTTGGGTGGGGCAAACAACATTATATGTAACTGAAATGTTTGTACCCCCAAAATATCCTGAATAAATAAATTAATAAATAAATAAAATATAAACACATTAGTTTAGGTAAAATTATAAAAGATATTTTGTAGCACAATATAGTACACAGAAAGTTAATGCGAAAATAATATTTTCCAAATATCTTTGCACTGCAGGTGACACGGGGCTTATATTACAATATTTAAAGTAAACTTAAACTCCAAAAGGTTTCTATTGGGGAATACTAGGCAAAGTTATGAATAAACAACACACAGGAGAACAAATGAAAATGGCTCACAAACATTTAAATATGTCCAAATTCAGAGCCAGAGGCATGCAAATTAAACTAACAGTGAAATAATAATTTATGCCTATGACTGGTAATTTCTTAAAATTTAAAAACAGCCATTTTGGCAGCGATATAAGAAAATGTGTACTCTCATATATTACTCATGGAAATCAGAATTGTTAATGCCTATTGTGAGCAACCTGGCAACATTTATTCAACCTACAAATATACATACTCTTCAACACAGCAATACCAATCCTGGGAATCTGTCCCATAGAAATGATTAATGTTTAAGGTGTTGGATATTCCAATTACTCTGGCTTGCTTATTACACACTGTATTCATGTATCAAAATATCACATGTCCCCCATAAATATGTGTAATTATTGTGTATCAATAACAATGCAATTAAACAATGCAAAAATAGAGCCTCCAGTGAAGGATGGCAAGTGTGTAATAATATTTTAAAATATTATTTTGTGTTAATATATTTGGAATCAAAATGAATGTTACTATATTTGCTTAAAAGCAAATACATACAGACTTATATAAAGGCATACACGCGTATTAAGGTTATATAATTGTCTCCAGAAAAGCAATCATATAGTACACATTTTTCTGTATTATGCTTTTTTTGGTTCAACAGTTCCTGACGGATACCTTATCAAGTCAAAGGCATGCTTCTAACTAATTCTAGTTAATTCTTCAGATTATTTCTTGATGTGGGAGCATAATAATTTGGTCAAACATTTGAGCACTGGGATCACTGGGCAGAACTGAAGTCCCCAATAGGACAAGGTTACTTCAGTGATTTCACCATATTCCAGAGCACTTGGTTGATGTTATGTTGTCCCATGCAAGATAAGGACTCTATAGTTTCCTATAATGTCCTTTCCCAAAATCACTCTGGCTCCAGGAAGTAGTATTTTGCTTCTCATTCTTTATTTTTATTTAGTATTGACACCTGAAATATGCTTGAGAAAGAAAACTAAAGGCACAGTTATTGAGAGAATAAATGGCACAAGCATAATTGGGGTTGGGGGGAGAGAGAAGATGATGTTCTAAAGACGATGCTTATTGAAAGGCAAGCAGAGAGCAGAGAACAGGAGATAATTTCAAGAAAAAAAAAATCTCACTGAGCCAAAAGTGTTGATGCCTTAGAATACCCCCTTTAAGGGTAAAGTTTCATTCCCACTGATATGACAAACATTTTCCCAACAGAAGTAGTTTAACACATTATAAAAATACCCCCATACGCGAATGCAGTGGTAGTAATAATTAGTTTTCTCCCCTTTCATCTCTGTCGTCCCTGCCCACACATATTTCCTATTTCGAGCTTTGGTGTAACAAATGCATCTTTCAAACTGGAAGCCCACGCCTCGTTTGCACAAACACAGGTCTCTTTATCACCACGTGCAGTCCCTCTAGCTCAGAGAACTGAACAATGCGTTATTTTCTTCTCTCCCTGGCCCCAGAGCTCTGCCAGAATTTATTTAATTTCCATGTAAAATGGAATCTGCAGATAATAATAGGTCACTCACAGCAATATCATTGTGCCCACCCTGATTACCCATCGTTGTGCTAATTGCGAGATAATGTAATATACAGCTAAGCCATGCACATGGAAATTAGACCAGGCATTTTGTTTTGGTGATGCTATAAGAGAAAGTGTCCTATAAGCAAATACTATAGACATTGTCCCCCTCTCATAAAAGGACTCAAGAAAAAAAAAAAGGTAAGTCTTCTCATGTACAGAACATCTTTGGTATTCTTGATGCTACCTGCAAAATCCACAGGATTTTGATCATTCACTGGACACAGCTAGACCACTTAAATGCTCTACCATCCTGTCCCTTACAGAGAAGCTTCTTGGCTCCTTGGGAGAGAAGCTGAGAGCAGCCAAATGATTGCTTGGGCAAGTGACAAAAATCCACTAATCAGTTGTTCTTGCTTTAAAATGTTTCTAAAATATTGATCACAAACCCTAGATTCTTCCCTCTAAGCCCAAAGCCCAGAGAGAAGCAGAGGCCCTTTCCATAGAGAATGGCCTTTCTCAGTGTAGAAACCTAAATCTGCCCCTGCACACACCATGTCTTTTTCTTTGTTTGCTTTTGAGTTGGGAAAGTCAGGAACTATCATAGAATGTAGGTGCCGTAAAGGTGGGTCCTAAAGATGACTTAGCCCAACACTCTCATTTAATATGTTCCATAACATTTCTTTCTTATTACAGAGAGAACTTATGGTCATTGTGAATTATCTGGGAAGGGTGAAGAAAACAGAAACAAGCCCCATCCTCCAGAGAGGCCCTCAGTGCAGACAATGAAGGTGAAGCCATAGAAAAGGAGAATTAGTCCCTCTTGGAAAGGGAGAGGAGGAGGGGTAGACGGATGTGTTTGTGTTTTCAAGGAGGTTTGGAAACTGACACCCGAGAAGGGTGTATGTCCATCTTAGCTGTGGACATTCCTAATGCAAGTTGCCTGATCTCCAGGTGCTGGGCGAGGCCTCCCAGCGACACTCCTGCCACAAAGCAAGATCTACTGGTCGGCAAACACGTGGCCAGCTCCAAGGCTTGAGGCCAGATTTTCAGGCTTTGGAAAAGGAGAAGAGTCAGCCCATTCCCTGTTGTTCTTCTCCAGCTGAGTTTGGGTGTGTGAAGATGGAAAATATGCTCACAACCTGAGACAGGGAGCTCCAGAGACCCTGGGAGATGGAACAAGGGAGAAAGAAAGAGCCCAGGCGAGAAACAGAATCAGAGAAAGCAGGTGGAACTCAGGGAAAAGCACAGAGAAGAGAAACGAATAGAGTGCTGGGAGGAAGCGCAGGGCAAGATGCAGCAGGGCAGAGAAACAGAAGGGTAGGAAGCAGAGAAACAGGGAGGAAGGCGCCGAGGGAGAGGGTGAGGCAGGGAAAGAGAGACGAGTAGTGAGGGATGAAAGAGACAGAGAAGCCCAGAGTGAGATGGAAACAAAATTGAAACTGACATGAGTGGGGTCTGTAAAGGAGACACGTAGCTGATGCTGTAGCTGTGGCCAGGGGGAGGCGAGCGAGAGAGTGTGTTCGCATGTGCGTGAATGTGCGCACATGTGGATGTGCGCATGAGTGTGCGCACATGTGGATGTGCGCATGTGCATGTGCGCGTGCGTGCGTGCGTGCGTGCGTGTGGGGGGCGGCGCTATCCGAGCTGGAAGGAGCCTTGGACAAGGCACGGGGTTTGAAAGCTTCCTATGACTCTTACCATTCACTCTCTCACGCTTATCCCTGGACACTTTGGGCACCTTGGTAAGCCCGAAGAAGAGATTTCCCTCTTTATTCTTTCTCTCTCCCTTAAAAAACATCACTTCTTCCCCTATTCCAGCCATTCTGCCAACAACCTGGTGATTCTCTGGTCTTTAACTCCGCTCACTTTAGGGGATTCTGCCAGCCCGAATGTGATAGGAGCCAAGCGGTGGGTGGTTGGGGGGTCGGATTGCAGTGGACATGTTCTGTCGGTCCAGCTCAGGACTCCGACCAAGCTGCATAGGACGGTGAGAGCTGAATCGGATTCCAAGCACTGACCACAGGTACAGGACGGGGGTCAAAGGGGATCAACTCTGAGGGGTCCTTGGGGTGGGCAATGATTCCCTGTCCGGGGGCTTGGCCCATAGCTCCATGAGCAGACAGTAGCAGGCTCTAGCCTGAAGGGACGCTGGATCCTGGGCACAAAGCCCAGGACAGAATTCTAGAAGCCAGCATGGCAGAGATGGGGGTGAAGAGAAAGTTCTGTCTGTGTGCAAGGCAGTCCTGGGGACACTGGGTTCTGAGAAAGAATGACAGCAGAAGGGACCCAAGATGGAACAACGGAGTAACTAGGGGATGTAGCTGGGCTTGCCCATCCCAGATTACAGTGGACAACTTGAGTCAAAGCATTGCAGAGTGGACAGGGGAAGGAAGCAGCTGAAACCTTTCTGCCTGTGAAAGTCATCTCGAGCCTCAGGCAATGGTGGACACATTTGTGAACAATGGAGAGATGAAAGACAAATGATGAGAGATGGTCCCTGTCCCATAAGTGTCCCCAGATACATGGGAGACACAGGAAAACACACACACATCCCCAAACATGCATATGAGTACCATGAGGATGTGGACATACACAAAGGAAAGAATGATAAATTTTCCATCCTCACTACTCAAAGTGTGGTCCAGAGACCTTGGGGTGGGCAACCTGTGGCTTTCTGATTTCAAGATCGTTCTTTTTTAAGCACCAAAAGAGGCAAGAAAAGCTTCATCTTTCTCTGCTGCACCCTTTTTAATAAAAGGATTTGTTCTGTAAAATTTGGATTCAGTCAAAAGGCCACACTTAAGAGCACATTGAAGTCTGGGAAGCCAGACTCCATGTGGTGGGGGATCTGGGAAAACTTCTCAGAGGTGTAACATGTCCATGATTTGGGCATTACTTTCTTTGTCTTGTAAGTGAAGAAAGTGACATTTGAAAGATTCTTCAGACAAAAGCTTGTCTCAAACTCAGGTTTAATGACTCAAAATTAAACTTATTAAACCAAAGATCACTACTTATTTCTTTGCTGATCTATGTGCCAAGCACAGAGTTGAGTACTTTATTACATCCATTGTCTACTTGGATTCTCGTAACAACCACATAAAATATATTTTCCCTGGTTCACCGAGGAAGAAACAATAGACTCAGAAAGGCCAATAATTTTTCCCAAAGCCACACAGCTAGCAAGAGGCAAAGTTGGGATTCAAATACACAACTTCCCTGGTGTTCATCAGTTAGTACCAATTTGATGGCGAGTACAAGTGGAGCCCATTCTTCAGATCTTGTGGGACCTCACTTTGGATGCTCACATGGCAATAATACTCTCCAGGGATTAGGGGGATGGGAGCGGGATAAACCCGCAACTAAAGGACACGAGGAGCATTGTAGGGGGTAAGGGCATGCCGCTAACCCTCACTTGAGTGAGGCAAAGACATAAAGTGTAACCATAATGTTTGTGCCCCCATAATACCCTGAAATAAAAAAAAAATGAAAAAATACAGAAAAGTAAAAAGCAGGAAAAAAAAAATACACAACTGCCTAACTCCTGCACCTGGCTTTATTTCCAGTGCTGCTCAGCATTGCCCAGTGGCTGGTCACTATCCTGCCACATTTTCTCAAGGTGGACAATCTGCTCTTCTGATGTCAGCCACCATTTTGTTTCCCTCTCTGGTCACAGCTGGCCCATAGTAGCCAGGCTGGTGGCTGGAAGACAAAGATAACAGAAGCCACATGCTGAGGACAAGCAGCAGAGAGATCTGTGGCACATGCTGGTCCCCAGCATTGGGCACAAGGACTGCAGATCAGCACTGCATTTGAAGCTCCACTTTGGGGTCAGAACTAGAAGTTTGTGTTCTTTGTGCTTGAGTCATGCACTTGATGTCCCCCCATGTCCACAAACTGGACTCCCAGGAGCTACCAGCCTGGGAAAAGTTAAAAGACATCAGGTTCCCAGAATGTCTTGAATTTTCCCAGTAGCAGAATGTCTCAGGGAGGGGAGAAAGTTCTGTTTGCATGACTGTTTCTCTAATTACGACAAAGCGCCTTTCAAGTCCCCCTGCTCAGCGTTCCGCCCATGGAAACTCCACGTGGCATTTCCTGTCCTCGCAGCTCTTGCCTGAGACACAGGCAGCCATGGGATCCCGGCTCTTCTACCCTGATCTGCAAAGAGCTGACAAAAGGTGGCCCTCCTCCGGACTTTGTTTTCCAGCTTCCAAACTCCCGCAGCCTGTGAACGTATCTGCCTGTAGGAAGGAGCTCTCCCAAATGCAAACCACATGCACCTAAGGCAAGAAAGCTTGTTATATTCCATTACACAACGACCAGCAAAATCCCAAAATAAAATCAAATTGAGTGACTGAAAATACCGGTGGATCATCACGTATCCCTCTGGGACATAACCGTTCAGAAGGCTCTGAATCTCAATTCTGATTTTCTGAACTGCCCCTCTGAGTCATTCCCTTATCAGGCTGCACTTGCCTCGGGCAGGCTGCAGGTCCCAGGCCCTGCTCAGGTGCCGCTGCGGAGTGGAGTAGGTTCCTAATAAGGCAGGTGTCAGTCCAGAGAGAAAGTATCATTAGTGATTGTTTGTGAAGGAGGAAATGGTCACACTGTGGTTGGGAAGGGAGGTGACCATGTGCCTAAGGGGACTGTGATCAGGATATGAACTCCTCATCCCTGTACGTGGCTGGTGGGGATTTCAGGAAGCAAGAACATGCCATTTCTATCCCATAGAGACTGAGGAACTCGGGACAACACATTATCTTATTAGCTGGGCTCAGGGTCACCTAACAGGTACAGACATACCTTAGCAAAGTGGTGCCTGTTTGACTGCACGCTCGAGGCAGGCTTGGTAGTTCTGGGAACATCACCTTGGGAATAAAAACACAGCATTCAGCTCTATAAATGCTTCTGAGATTAGTGGAGCCCCTCGGTGGCTTTGACTTTAAGTGGAGATTGTTCCCCTGGGAGAAATCAGCCACAAATTTGCAAGAGCACATGGGCACGAGGAAGGAAATTATTCCAGCAGGGAGGCTTTTGTCGAAGAACCTGGCGTGGAGTCGGCAGTAGAGAAAGGTTCTCAGCAGAAGTCCGTGGGATGAGCTGTTGGAGCCCTGGGTCAGAGGAAGGACTGAGAAAATGTGGATGCCAAGCCGAGGTCCTCCTTCCCCAAGGTGAAGACTTTTCAGAAGGAGATAGACGAGAAAGAAAGAGCCTGGGGTTTAGAACCAAGAATCCTGGCTTGGAGGAACCTGACCCAGCTTGTTCTTCACCAACTTGACCCCAAAAAGACAAATATTATTTTTTTTTTGTCTAACTGGATTATTATTTACATAAAACAAAATTCTCCCATTTGAAGTAAGCAGCTCATGGGATTTTGAAAAATGTATTTTCAATATAACCGCCATCCCAATCATGATATAGAATATTTTCATCACCCCAAAAAGTTTCCCCCACCCTTACCAGTCAATACCCACCTCACCCCACCCCTCTTCTAGGGGCAATCACTGTGCTGATTTCCATGACCACAAGGTCAATTTTGCTTGTTCTAAAACTTTGTATAAATAGAATCATACAGTTTGGGTTATTTTATGTCGACTTCTTTCAGAAGAATGCCTTAAAGAATGCCTTTAAGATTTGTCTCTGTTGTTGTGTATAGTAGAAGTTAAGTTCATTTTCCATCATAAGAATATATCATCACAGTTTGCTTATCCATTTTGCTAATAAGAGTCTTCTGGCTATTATGAGTAAAGCCATTATGAACATTCTTTAAAAAATCTTTTTGTGGAAATATTAATATATATTCATTTTACTTTGGTGACTATCTAAGAGTAGTATTTCTGAATCATAGGGTAGGTGTATTTTTGGCTTTATAAAGAAGCTACCAAATTGTTTCTCAACATAGTTGAGCCATTTTACACTCCCGTCAGCAATGTAAGAGAGTTCCAGGGTATACTACATCCTCACCAACCCCTTGGTATTGTCAGTCTTGTTAATTTTAGCCATTCTGATGTGTGTAAAGTAATATCTCTTGGGGTTTTGATTTTAACTTCCCTGAAGATGATACATCTTCTTATATACTTATTGGCTAATTGCATACATGCTTTGGCAAGTAATTTGTCCATTTTCTTATTTGGTTATTTGATGTTTTATTATTGAACTGTAAGAGTTCTATGTATACTTTGGATATAAATCTTTGGAAATATTTCTCCCTGTCTGTGACTTGTATATGTACTTTCTTGGTGGTGTTTTTTGTCAAGAACAGAAGATATTAATTTTCCTAAATCCCAGTTAAATATTTTTTCCTTTATGAATAGTGCCCCTTGAGTCCTAAATAAGAAATCTTCACCTACCTTAGAGCACAAAGATATTCTCTTATGTTTCTTGTAGAAGAGTTACAGTTTTCATTTTTATGCTTAGGTGTATGATCGAGCTCAAATTAATTTTTGTAAATGGAATGGGGTGAGGATTGAGGTACCCTGTTTTTTCCATACAAATATTTAGTTGGTCCATCCCCATTTCTTGAAGACTTTCTCCTTTTCCCATTGAATTATTAGCCTTGGCACCTTTATCAAAATCAATTGAACATATAAATGTGAGTTTATTTTCAGATTCTCCATTCTGTGACTGATAGGAGTGCTAAGGAAATCTTCTATTTTAATATTTGGTCTTTGACCCTGATTCCTGACATAGAACTCCTAAATCCCTTGGATTTCCTGGTTATAGGAACATTCTAATAGGGGACAGTTAGTGGGCTCCTGGAGAGGGGCTGATCACCTGAAAACCAAGCCATGATTAGAAGTTTGGAAATTCAGCCCCATCCTCCATCCTCCAAGGAGAGGAGGGAAGCTAAAGATTGAGTTAATAACCAATCCCACATACATGATGAAGCCTTCATAAAAGTCCCTAAAATAGGAGATCCACCAGGTTGGTGAATACATCCATGGCCAAGAGGGTGGCACACCTCAGCTCCATGAGACAGAAGCACCTGTGCCCAGGACCCTTATGGACTTCACACTCTGTATTTCCTAATCTGATGATTCTTCTGTGACCTTTATCATATCCTTTATTACACAATCAACCAGTAAACATAAGTAAGTGTTTCCTTGAGTCCTGTGGCTGTTCTAGAAAATGATCGAACATCAGGAGGGAGTCCTGTGAACCTCCAGTTAGTATCCAAGTCAGACAGGAGTCGTGGGTAACCTAAAGCCTACCACTTGGGATTGCTTTCTGAAGTAAGGGGAAGTCTCATGTGACTGAACCCTTCACCTGTGGGGTTTATGCCAACTCCAGGTAGATAGTATCAGAATTGAATTATAGGACACCTTTTTGGCGTCCCCAGAAAAGTGGGCAATTGCTTGTCGTGGGAAAAACTATATTTCTGGTGTCAGAAGGCAAGTATTGAGAGTAGTATAAGGGTAAAGAAAAACAGTTTGTTTCTTCTATGTATTTAATAAAATGTGGTAAATAACATTGGTTGTTTTGGGCATGCTAAACCAACCTTACAAACCTGGGATTAACCCCAGTGATATATTTTATTTATTTCTGGGTTAATTTCCTAACATACTTTTAAGGACTTTTGTATTTATAATCATGAGGGATATTGGACTATAATTTTATTGTCTTATTCTTGGCAGGTTTTGGTATCAGAGTAATATTAACCTCATAAAATAGATCAGAAGTGTTCCCCAATCCTCTATTTTCTGAAAGAGTTTGTGAGATTAGTGTTACTTCTTCCTTAAATGTTTTATGGAACTTTCCAAAGGGACCATATGAGTCTAGATTTTTCTTTGTCGATAGGTGTTTTCCTAACTCAATTTATGTGAAAGATATATATCTATTCATATTTTTTTGTTTTAGTTTTAATATGTTGTCACTTTCAAGAAATTTGCCATTTTATATCAGTTGACAAATACATAGACACCAAGTTGTAGTTTTGTAATATTTATAGGATCTGTAATTATTTCTCCTCTATCATTCTGACACTGGTATAAAGCTGTTAGTTTTGCTATATTTTTAGGGTATCTAGTTGTGCAGAATAGAGTTACACAGAAGGTCAGACTATTGTTATTTGAAATAACTGCTATCAAACGTTGCCCTTGGCTGGCATCTGGAAACTTCGATTTCGGGAGGGTCCTTGCCACTGGATCTGATAAGAATGACTTGCTGTATCTAAACTGTACAAACAATATGATTTATGCTGAATACTTACTTTCCTTCTGGGAGTCTGAAATTTTGGTATATGCTAGACAGAGACTACCTATGTGAATAGTCCCCATTACAAACCCTAGACACTGACCTCTAATGAGATCATTAGATACTTCAGATGTGTTGTCACTAATCATTGTGGGGGAACTAAGTATGTCCTATGTGACTCCACTGAGAAAGGACTCTTGAACCTTGCATCTAGCTTCCTCTGGGCTTCACCCTATGTACTTTTTCCCTTTGCTGACTTTGTTTTGTGTCTTAGTCTGTTTGTGCTGCTATAACAGAAAACCACAGACTGGGTAATTTATAGAGAAAAATGTTTAATTTTCACAATTCTTGAGGTAGAAAAGTTCAAGATCAAGGTACGAGCAAGTTCAGTTGTTTGGTGAGGGCTGTTATCTGCTTCCAAGAAGGCACCTTGTTGCTGTGTCCTCTGGAGGAATGTTGTCACAGGGCATAAGACAGAAGGGTGAGAGAGACAACTCCCTCTGCCGAGTCCTTTTATAACCACACATAATCCCATTCACAAGGGGAGGAGCCCTCATGACCTAAGAACCTCTTAAAGGCCCTACCTCTTAATACCATCACATTGGTCATTATGTTTCAACACCGGAATTTTGGAAGGGACACATGTAAACCATGGCACATAGTAAAAAAAAATCTTAGTTGTGAGTACAACCGTGTACTGAGTTCTGTGAGTCCTCTTAGCAAATTATCAACCCTGGGAAGAATCTGGAAATCACTAACGGAAGTCATTTCTCTATCTTACTGTTATTAGTAATTTATATTTTCTTCTTTTTTCCTTAGTTGATCTCGAAATCCTATGATAGAACAAACTTTGACATTGTTCACTTTCTCTAGTGATCAATATTGGTCTATTTTCTGTCATGATTTCTGATCTCATCTTTATTATTTCCTATTTTTTGCTTATTTTGAAATTAGTTTGCTCTTTTACTTGCTTCATATAGTAGAAGCATAGATCACTGATTTTAAACCTATCCTTTTTGAATGTAAGCATATAAAGCTATACATTTATCTCTGAACATTTCTTTAGTTCTCACAAATTTTAATACGTTACATTTTTATTATCATTTGCATCAAAATATATTTAACCTTCCTTTCGATTTCTTCTTCTCTTTCCAAATATTTGGGGATTTTCCAGATATTTTATTGTTATGGATGTAAAATATTATTCTACTCTTGTCAGAGAATATACTCTATGATTCCAAACAGTTGACATTGATTGAGACTTGTTTTAAGGGCCAGCAAATAGCTTATCTTTATGAATGTCCCATATGCACTTGAAGAGGACATGCATCCTGAAGTTGCTGGGTATATGTTCTGCAAATGTCAGTATGCTCAAGTTGGATAACATTGTTTTCAAGTCTTCCACATTCTTCCTGCATTGTTGTCTACTTGTTCCATCAAATATAATTGAGTGGCACTAAAATTATTGACTATGTACTATATTTGTCTATTTGCCCATTTACCTTTGTCAATTTTTCCTTTATGTGTTTTGGACTGTTGTTATTCATTGCATACACGTTTAGGATTTCTAGGTATCCCTGTATAATTGACCCATTATCATTTTGAAATAATATCCTTTATATATGACAAAATTCTCTGCTTTGAAGTCTGCTTTGCCTGACATGCAATATGAGCTTCTTCATATTTATATTCATACAGAAACTGAGAGTCTGTTCACCATTTTTCTATCTTTTTGCATTCAATCCATCTGTGTCTTTTATAGCTAAAGTATATCTCTTAAAAACAAGTACTTGATTCTTCTTTTATATCCAGTATGATAACCCCTGCCTTTTGTTTAGAATGTTTAATTCATTTGAATTTAAGTACTAATATAATTTGGATTAAATATAGCCGCTTGCTATTTATTGTTTAGTTCTTGGTTGTTTTATTCCATGTTTCCTGTCTTCTCTTGAGTTAATCAAGTTTTTGGGATTTTGTTTGTTAAACCTTTCTCCTCTATTGGCTGTTTTGTTTCATTCAATTCTTTTCATTAATGGTTGCTCTAATGATAACAATATTCATCCTTAAGTTATCTATATCTATATTACATTAACATTATATTATCACTTCATATATAATGTAAAATCTTTCAACAGTACTGTCTCATTCTCTCTTGGTGCTATCATCACATTTTACTTCTCCTTTGTTAGAAACCACCACTTTGTTAATAATTTTGCTCTAAACAGTCCATTACATTTTATGACATTTAAAAAAGGAAAAATAGCTTTTCATATTTACAATTTCTAGTATTCTTCCTTACTTCTTTTTAGCTTCAAATGTTCATTTGGTATTATTTACATTCAGCCTGAAGAGCTTTCTTGAACCTTTCTGGTAGTGCGAGTCTGAATATATTTTCTCAGCTTCTGTCTAAAGCTTATCTGAAAAATGTGTTTATTTTTTTCCTCATTTATAAAAAGACACTTTCACTTGGTGAAGCAATCTATCTGATATTGCCTCCCTACACCTCATCCCCTGTCCTGACACTTGAAGATGTCATCCCTTTATCTTCTTGCTTCCACTGTTTTTCTTTCTTTCTTTTTTAGTAATAAATACGCTGTCATTCTTCTTCAGATCCTCTTGCATATGTCCACCTTGTCCCCTATACTTTTAAGGCTTTTTCTTGTACTTTGTTGATAACAGTTTGACTATACTGTGTTCAGGTATGATTTTTCTTTGTATTTAGTTATTTATTTATTTATATTTATTTATTTATTTATTTTTTAGACAGAGTCTCACTCTGTTGCCCAGGCTAGAGTGCAGTGGCATCAGCCTAGCTCACAGCAACCTCAAACTCCTGGCCTCAAGTGATCCTTTTGCCTCAGTCTCCCAAGTAGCTGGGACTACAGGTGTGAGCCACCATACCCAGCTAACTTTTTCTGTTTTTAGTAGAGATGGGGTCTCGCTCTTGCTCAGGCTGGTCTCAAATTCCTGACCTCAAGTGATCCTCCTGCCTTGGCCTCCCAGAGTGCTAGGATTACAGGTGTGAGCCACTGTGCCCAGCCATTTCTTTGTATTTATGCTAACCAGAGTTTTCTGGACTTCTTGGATCTGTGGGTTGATATTTTTTATCAAATTTTGAAATGGTTTGACCAATATGTCTTCAAATTCTTTTTCTCTATCCAATTTCCACTCTCCTCTCCTTCTGGGACTCAATTGCAGATTTTTGTTTTTTTGTATTTTGGGTTTTTTTTTTTTTTTGGTTTTTCAGTATTTCTCTCTGTCTCTCCTCTTAATCTGAATTAATTTTAATAATGTGTCTTTAAGTCTATCATTACCTTCTTTTGTTGGACCATATCTGCTGTTAATCTTATGAAATTAATTTTTTATTTTTGCTGTTTTATTTATCTATTTAAGGTCTCTATTTGATTGCTTTTTTAAAAAAGTTTCCATATCTTTTCTACAATTCTCCATTTCTTTATTTATTGTTTCTATTTATTTAACATTCTTATACTGGTTATTTTAAAGCTATTGGCTGCTAACTCCAATCTTTGGTCATTTGTGGGTCTGTTTTTATTGACTTGTTTCCTCATGACCAAGGGTAGTGTTGTCCTGTTTCTTCATACATCCAGTGATTTTTTAAATTGTGTGTTAGGCATTATTTTTAATATGTTATGTAGACTCTTAATTTTGCTAACTTATTTGGAACCATGTTGCTTATTTGTTCTAGAAGTGGAATGTATTAGTCACAGATCATCTTGATCCTGCAGCAGCTTAGTTTTAGGCTTTGTTTGGGTGGTACTATGTTGGTTTTGCCCTTAGTGCTAGGGCAAATGTCTTAGTTCTCAGAAGTATTCTTTACTTTCTAAGGAATGGCCTTTCTAGAGTTTCAATGCAAAGCCAAAGATATTTACAAACCCCTCTTACATAAAGGAATTCTAACTCCAAACTCTTACTCCTCTTTGGCGAGCAGCAGATTAAATCTCTGCTTAGTTCTTTCATCCTTCAAGCTGTTAATTTTGCCTCTGGGATCTGTGGAATCTCATCTAGATATGCATAGTTAAGGAGTCAGACTAAGATGGGAGAGGAATTCATTCACTTGGCCCTCTGTATCCACAGTTCTGTGTTCACAGAACTGTGAACAAAATATTTGAACAAAAAACAATACAACAATAAAATAATACAAATTAAAAAATAATACAGTATAACAATTACTTATATAGCATTTACATTTTATTAGGTATTATAAGCACATCTAGAGATGATTTAAAGTATAAGGATGTACGTAGGTCATGTGCAAATACTACGCCATTTTATATAAGGGACTTGAGTATCTGCAGATTTCAGTATTTGGGAAGCGGGGTCCTAGAACCCTGCAGATACAGAGGGACAACTATATATTGATTTTGGGAGCTTCCTCTCTGTAGCTGTATTCTTTCTGAGAATTTTCCTCCTCAAAGTTCCAGGATCTCTGGAAATTCAAAAACTCTGTCCTCTTACCCAAAAAGTTGTGGCCTGAGTTCTAGCTGCCATACTCTGTAACTATTAGTGCGTCCTCAAGGGAAAAATAAATGTGCATCATACCCAGTGTGGCTCCCTGTTTTCAAGGATCAAATCTTTAGTGGTTTATGCCTTCTTTTGGTTACTCTTTTGTTCCTCCAGTTGTTTTCTCTTATATTGTGTCCATAATTTTTTATTGTTTCCTCTGGGATGATTAGTCCAATGCAAGCTGCACTATTACCTAAATTAGAACTCCTTGAGTAAGCTTTATCTATTCATTCATTCAACAAGAGTCTGCTGAACCCTGCCATGTGCCTTGTGCTGGGTTAGACATTGGCCATGTAATGGTGAATAAAAACACAAAGGGAGGGAATGAACGAATAAAAAAGGAAGGCTATAATTCCCATCTTTGTGGAGCTTTCAGTATAATGAGAGAGACACACACACAAAGACATCACACAAGTAAATGTATAATGAGAGGATGTGGTTATGAGAGCCTATAATAGGGCAATTTGAGCTGATCAAGGAGATCCAGGAAGACATCCCTGGGGAAGTAATAATGGAGCTAGCATCTAAAGTTGCTGCTGGCACCTAGGAAGTATTCATGTGGTTACAGAAGCTGAAAACCCTTTTCTGAGTCCATGCCTACCACCTTGAAATCAGTTGATCAGTAAACCATGGATTGCTTATGTCTGTCCTAGGAGTCCAGTGATACATTGCATACTATGATGCAAGCATTCACCTTGGAGACCTCTGCTGTCTGGGAAAGCACCCTCTCTAATAGAGCCCATAGATTAGGAGAGCTGTAATAGGAGTCCGAAGGGAAAAAGGAGGCACCACTGACATACCGACCTAGCGGAGGGACAGGTGTGAGAGTGTCTGGCCATTTCCAACATTTTTGAATCATTGTCAATGGACTTAAATGACATGGAAGAAACAAGATCTAAAAATCATCTTTTCTACTGAATTATAAAAAATTTGAAAAAGTAAAAGAAAAAATAAATCTAAAGACCTTCTTTATGGATTAAAAATTCTGTTGGCAGCAGCAGAGCTGTGACAGAGCTAGGGTTTTGCTCCCTCCCTGGGAGCCTGGGGAATTCACCAGCGGGAATTCCTGTTGAGATCACCTGGGGGTGGAAGGCAGGCGGCTACAGGATGAGTCCTGGGTGGGGGCAGCTCTTCCACTCCAAACCATGAAAAAGGAGAGGCACCCCTCCTTCACTCTTGTCATAGAAACCACGTAATGTTCTTTCATGAAGATTTATTCTGAGTCCTGTCAGCGTTATGGAAATGTTTTCTCAACTTGTTTTATAATTATGAAATAATTATAAATGGGTGACACAGATCCTTAGTCTCTCTTTTTCTTTCTGTGCAGTGGTAGGCATTCTGCCTGAAATTCTTAGTCTGATTAGTCAACCCTTGAAATGATTTGCCTTTTGTAAATCCTCCTAGTCTACGGAGTAAAATGAAAAATATCACTTAGAAGGCATTTATTATTTTAGTATTAATTATATTTTACCTAACAGAGGTTCTCATTCTAGGAAGAATATTTAAGAAAGCAAAACAGAAAGAGGACAAGAGGAGGAAAGACATAAAAATATGCACAGCCTGTTGCCTAAAGCTCACCATGGATAACATTCAGGGTTAAGGGCTTAGTACCCATGAGCAGAAGCCACTGAACAGAAAGCAGGACTGACTGTGAACCCAGAGTAGCTGAGGATGGTAGGACAAGAAACGATGAGGCTGGAGAGGTTTGCTGTGGCCAAGTCATGGATAGCCTTTTCTTAGGCACATTAAAGATTTTGGAATGCACTCTTTAAGAAATGAAAAGCCATTGAAGAGTTTTAAGCAGGAAAAATTCTATAATCAAATTCATATTTTAAAAAATCCCTCTGACTGTAGGGTAGAGAATGCATCTGAGCAAGACAAGGATTGCTGGGGAGAGGCTGTTTCTGTCCCCCACAGGAGAAGTAACAATGGCTGGGTAAAGACGGGAGCGATGGAGAAGGAGAGAAGTTCACAGATTCAGGAGGTATTTAGGAAGAGCAAATGAAAAGGTTTGATGACTGATTAGACATGGGGTTCTTTCAGGCTTTTATTTTTTCTTATGTATAGGTTTTTCTTTATCTTAATAAGGTTACTTTCTATATGCAAGTATTTTATCCTGCTTTTTTGTTATTATTTTCTGTTATTAAGTGTTGTGTAAAAATTCCTTGAATTTATGCACAAAATTGAATTCCCCACCTCTCACTGTGGGACGTAGCCCCGTGCAGTGGCTCCCATGCCTGCAATCCCAGCACTTTGAGAGACCAAGGCAAGAGGATTCCCAAGAGTTCAAGATCAGCCCGGGTAACATAGCAAGACTCCATCTCTAAAACGAATTTAAAAATTAACCATGCACCTGTAGTCCCAGCTGCTCAGGAGGCTGAGGCAGGAGGATCCCTTGAGCCCAGGAGTCTGAGGCTGCAGTGAGCTATGATCACACTCTTACACTCCAGCCTGGGTGACAGTGAGATCCTATCTCAAAAAAAAACAAAAAAAGGAAATTGCAGCAACTAAGACAGAAGGCAAAACAACTAAGTATTTATAAGTATTTAGACCATAGAGGAATAAAGATTAGGGTTACCCACCTGGCAAAGAACATTGATTAGTGGAGATAATGGATAAGGGGAAAGTTAGTGTGGAGTCAATAGCAGAGGAAAGAAGTTATAAATAGCAACCATAACCTAAGGAGCAGCCACAGAAATAAAGACTCTAATACACACACACACACACACACACACACAGAGCACACAGAGCTGATTTTTTCATTTTCCTTCATCCTTTTCCCTTATTTTATACAAGGCTCATTAGCAGTGGTTCAGAACACATGTGATAGCCAGTTCATTTGTTATAGTTAAAGAAAAAAAAACGTTCTTAAATGGTTTAACATGTATACCACAGCAGGATAAAAGAAATGGAAAAGTTTAGTTAGTATATGGGCAGAATTAAGGGGATACGCTGCCTTCTTGATGGATTGGCATAGTGCAGAAGGCGTATCCGTGTCCTGAATGAGCAATGGAAAACAGATTCCAACTGAATATAAGAAAGAACTTTCTAGCAGTTAGCACAGCCCAGGAATGAAATGGGCCTCATTGTCAACGGCATTAGCTCCCTGTCACTCGGAGCCTACATGATACTTAAGGGGATTTCGGGGTTAAGTACGAGATTATGAAGCCAAATAGGATATCACTGTTCTTGTTTTACATTTGGGGACAATGATTCCCAGAAAGGTGATGCAACTTGCCTGACAGCACACAGCTAATGGCGCAGCTATATAACTCCATAAACACCAAGGCACTGCTGTACATCTTCATGATAGCTACAAAGGACCATGAGGAAAGTTACTAGATTTCCTCCCCTGCTAGATTTTCTCTGTAAGAGTTTCAGCTCCTCTTGGGAGCCAGTGAGTTCTTTGGGGGTATTAGATAGCTTATGTTGGGCTTGCTTTAATACATATCCAAAATGTGTCCTTAAGTGAATTTTGAGATTAATTATTTATTCCATTAACCTCTTGAAATTTATGGAAAACTGGCATATCATTAACACAACCCAAAGTCAATATCTGTTGTCATTATATTTTTTATGCCTTCCTCACCTCTCCAGCCCCCACCATACACAGCACACAAGTACCAATGCATGCCCCACCGTACACACACTCACACATACCCCAAATATGATTTTTGTAAACATGTGTATTTGAGTTAAAACATTCTTCTCTTAGTTTTGTGCATACTGATGCATTTTTGCAAGTGGAAGTTGGCTAAACTGTTTAGATCCTCAAGCAGACATTTTTGTGCACACCAATGTCTAGTTCTGTTATCCATGCAGGAACATGGAAAGATTATATTCCTCCATACCTTTGAAGTACAGCATGGCCGTGTGACTTACCTTATCTAATGGAATGTGACTGACTATAAGTTGCCTGAGTCACTCTAAAGTCTGATATTGAGACGATGATGTCTTAAGATGGATGGGTCTCCATGAGGATGCAGAGAGCAGAGGCCCTTCTCAAACTTGATTGGCCATGTAGCATGCACAAGAAATAATTATTTGTTGTTTTAAGCCCCTGAGAAGTGGCGTTTGATTGTTACTGTCTCAGAACCTAACCTATCCTGACTGATAACACATGACTCCCAAGCCCTACATTAGAGATTGAATCTACAAAACACCTCTGTAAATTAGACCATATTATTTCCATTTTATAAGTGAAGAATTTGAAGTTTAATCATCAAAAAATATACCCCAAATCACACAGTAAGTATGAGCTGAAAGATTTGAAAGAGGCAGTGATCCATGTTTCTAAGGAAAGACAAATCTTTGGGTTTGATTCTGGAAAAAATCATTTGGTTGCTCCAAAGGACAACTTTGAGCTTTCCACAAGCTTGGATAGCCCCTTCCATAAACAGCCTTATTAACATATCTTTGGAAATACAGAATCAGAATATGGATCTAGCTCCACTCACAACACCCCCAAGATTGGGCTCGTGGGTAAGGTCAAATGAGAGTGACTATGGTAGAGATAGGGGGTTGGGGAGAGATTATCTTTAAATAGATAAGAAATACATTCAAAAGAAATATCTTTTCTGGATATCAAGACCCACAGGAAATTGCAAATATATCCCAGTGGACTTCAGCTGTTTCTAACCTCTTTGAAACAATAGATTTTGAATTGTAGGTGATAAAACGATACCACAGGAATAGATGAGTGTATATAACATTAGGGGAAAAAAAGATAAGGGAAAAGGGTAAAACTTAAGGTGTCAATTCTGGTGAATTTGGTGTCAAAGAGCCTCATTGTAATATTTTAGGTTACAACCAAAGTATTACTGCACATTATCTAGATTGTCTAATGAGGAATGACAAAAATTTTTATCACAAAAGGTTACAAATTTTCAGGCAAACTGGTCCATTAAACCCCGTTCCTTACTTGACTTGCTATGATCTACACAAGATGGAGGTGCTTGCTTCCTCATATAGAAAACAGAAAGAAAAGATGTCCAACGTATGCATTTCTTAAAATGTGTCTGATCTGTAAAAACAAACCAATAAACAAACTAATTATCCCTTTACCTAGAATGTTCTCCAGCAGATGATGGAGACATATGGTCCCTAAAGACACATTGCTTTCTAAAAGTAAACTATATAAACTTGCTGTTATATACATTAGAAAAATAGTGTTAAAAGAGGAAAAATTTGCCCCGCAAATAGCTTGAGGTAGGGCAAAACAAGGAAACGCTCCACCCTCCCCTCACCCTGCAGATAGCCATCCGGCTGGTCGTGTCTAAAGTGCCACCATACCTGCTCTCAGATGCCCTCTTCTTTTTCTCCACGGCCTTCCCTGCATCCTGGCCGCTGTCTTTCCCCTAGGACATTGCCTAACCCCCAAACTGGTCTTCCTGGCTCCAGTCTCCCCACTCTCCTGGCATTCCCAATAGAAGACAGATGATTTTTCAAAATACCAGTTGGATCACATCACTACGCTGACTTTAAGCTCTTCCATGGTTTCCTGCAACCCTCAAATGAAATCAAAATACTTCATGGCTGAGACGGCCCTTCCCAATCAGGTATTTCTCTATCTTTTTTGTCTTATTTCTTGGAATGTGCTTATAAACACCCTTTCCTTCATTTCTGTGAAACCACATGAAGTTTCCTCAGCCTACCCTTTCTTTTCCTCCAAACTCCTGTTGCACTTTCAAAACCCAAACTAGGCATTTCCTTCTCCAAAAAGCCTCTCTTGACATCCCATCCCACCCAGCCTGGTCAGGACATACATGATACTTTGTTTTGATCTTACAAAGTTTATAACACAGGATATAATGTATGCTTGTCACGTAAATGCAGGGAGTGGGAGGGGAGGAAGAAAGGGAGGAAGGAAAAAAGAAAAGATGTAAAGAAAGAAAAAAAGAAAGTTAGGAAAAAGAGTAACACACACTCTCATGTCCCCCATCTCTTGGTCCAGGGTCTTTTCTCCTGATTTATGGTTATTTTTGCAGTTATCTATAAATAAAATAAAATAAAAGTGACGGTGTGGATTTTTTGATAGTTAATGAAAATAATATTCTTATATTGTTCACATTCAAGAAGGATATTTAATATGAAAGTAATAGAATTTTTATAACGAGGAGCTGTTGTAGAGGTATTGCAAGCTCAAAAGCCAATGTTTGAGGTTGAATGTTGAAATAAGATGACCATGAAAAGATGACAATAAAAGAGTTATACAATCTTCAAATGGCATCCATGTGCAATATCTCATATGATGTTCAAACACAGTGCTGGGCAGACGTTACCGTTACCATTCTATAGGAGAGGAATTGGACGTTCAGAGAGGAAGCAATCCCCCAAGGGCACCTTGCAAGTCACTGGCAGAATAGGAACCCATATAAACCCTTGAACTTCTCATCATTAAACTTCACCTCCCACACACCCTACTGAGCTCCTTTGCTTTAAAATAAAAAGTCAAGGAAATTTCCTTGGACTTACATATTGCCTTGGGCTTGACTGCCCTTTGTTTGGGATTTTATATTCAGCTTTGTATACGAGTTGTTACAACTCAGCACTTACCCAGTAACCTTCTCCAAGGGAAAGAATAGCAATAATTTCTTTGGCTTATACTTTTTCTAAGATCTCAAAATTACTGTTTCTCAAATATCTTTCCTGAAGTTTAGAGTGTATACAACAAGAGTACATAAAAGGGAAAGAAAGCCGTTGGTCCCATGAAGCCAAGGACTCTTTCCGTAATAAAAAAAATAATAATTTTAAATGAAAATTTG
>NW_012152729.1:5888843-5890585 GCF_000956105.1 Propithecus coquereli | reverse complement strand
ACTTTTAGACTTTTAGAAAAACATTGGGAAAGGAATGCTTCAGAGGTGATTTAGGATGCATTTTCTACATGAGCTTGGTGTGGGTCTACGTACTCCAAGGGTATGCAGAGTGAGAAAACCAAATCAAACTTGAGAGTGGCATGTATCAGGGGCAGACAACCTTGGCTGAGTAAACTTACATTCACCAAGCCAATTTCACTCTGAACTCTCACGGGTCTCGCTTGGAAGCCAGAGGGAGGACCTGACCTGGAAGCCAAACTTACTGAAACCCAGTGATAGGGCAGCCACGATGCTGGCACTGTATCTATGGCATCTCATTCAGTCTCCTGGCATTGGCGTGAGGCAAGTCATAAGGCACCGTAAGGTAAGTTGATAACCTCGTTTACCAACCCACAGATGGGGATGGAGAAGTCAAGGCCACGGCTCATAAGTGGTAGAGCTGAATTTGGTGTGAGTCTATTTGAACCCTATACCCAGCACCATGTGTATAGCCCATGGGAAGTCAGGTGGGCTGCAGGTGGATGATTGAGATTTTATAGATATGTGTTGAGTAGTCCCAAGTAACACAGTTTAAATGGCTCTATTGTCATTCTACCTGAAAATTTTCCTGTCAGCTCATCTGAATCTATTTTGACTCATACCTAAAGGCCCATGTCATTCCTCTATGTCATTTTTGAACCATATTTGATGCTTTCAATGGAAGACAACCCTCTTCTCTGCATCCCGAATCATCCCCTGTCTTGGCTGCCAATGCCCTTAGACTTAACCTCTCATTGTAGGAACTGGGCACTTCCTTTCCCACAGTGTGCACAATGTCATACACCACCATTAGAGAGGCCACAGAGTGTGGTGGCTGACAATACAATCTATGGAGCCCCACTGCCAGCTCTACCACTTACTGACCATAAGGCCTTGGATAAAGTACATAACATCTCCATGCTTCAGTTTCCTTGTCTTTATGATGGGCATAATAATAATAACACCTGCTTCAAGATATTGTTGTGAGGATTGAATGCATTAATGCATAAGTCACTTAGAACAGTACCCGGTACATAGTAAATGCACCATACATTGTGTGTTATTACTATTACTGCTGATGAGATCTATCACAACTTGAACTTTTAGTAGGTGCCAACCACAGAGCTAAACAACTCACATGTATCATGTCATTTTATTCTCACAACCTTGGAAGCAAACACAGCTATCATTCACATAGCTAGTAAATCATGGAGTGAAGACGCAAAGCTTGTCTGACCATGGAACCTATACTTGCAATCTCAACCCTTCTACTCTCTCATATTTCCCTCTCAATTTCTTATAGATTCTTGAAGGTGCTTCAGAATGGAGGGTGACTTGAATTCCATTATTTTCTCTATCAACACATGCAGAGACATATACAATTTTTCCTCCCCAGAATCGAGTGCTACAAAATTAAAACCTTCTTTGTGTATATGTGCAAGAAGAAGAAATTGAACAGCAGGCGTTTAATAAGGTCATTTAAGTATGGGCTTAAAAGTTAGCCCAACCTAGCTTTAAACCTGATAACTACCTTTTAGGTACAATGACATGACAATTCCAAGCCTCAGATTCCTTCTTGAGCCATGAAAATATCAATCTCAAGTTTCTTTTATTGTTTAAAATAACACATTTTTAAAAGTTAGCATATCATTTAACTAACCCCAAGCTGGGGGAAGGGGGTGGAAGACAAAACTCCAAGCACATCTTTATGGATGTAGACCATA
>NW_012152729.1:5882984-5888793 GCF_000956105.1 Propithecus coquereli | reverse complement strand
CAAGAGTACATAAAAGGGAAAGAAAGCCGTTGGTCCCATGAAGCCAAGGACTCTTTCCGTAATAAAAAAAAATAATAATTTTAAATGAAAATTTGGTCCATAACTTACATTTCTGAAAGAATATTTATGTTACTATGGGTAATTTATGCTAAAAGATTTAAGTATCCCCTGGGCCTAGGGACAACAAAACTATTCTTTTGTTTGTCCATTCAATTAATCATTTAGTAAACACTAAGCTCCTACACTGTACCAGGCATTTTTTTACACGTAGGACTTTTTTTATTTATAAGCTTAATATCCCAGATCTGGGGTGGGGGGAGACATCTTAAATCCAGTTTAATCTCTCTTCCCTCTTCTTTCTCAATTTCATTCTGAAATTCTCTCTATATTTCCATGCCAAGAGACTCTTCTGCCAAGGTTTGAATTGCTGTATTGATGAGAATCTCATTACTTGTAGAGGTCCCTGAGGTTCAGTAGGTTGCTACTTCCACTGGTCAGTTTTCTAGGGCAAACAGACAATTCTCTTATTCTTGGGACATGACAGAAACATGGGAGGCCAACTCATTAGGAAGCTTTGTAAAGCTCCCCCATGGTAGTGCACTGGACTGGCAGACCCTAGTCTGGGTGAAGACAAAAGAGACTCAATCATAATTAAATAGTCACAGAAATTCCTTGTGGGCTTCTGCCGTTGCACATTCAGAAGGACACTAATTACGTGGGGAGCCCTTCCATGCCAAGCTCCCCAGGAGCACAGGGAGGGCTACGTCGGAGGATTCCTCGCTGACTAACAGCAATGTTTGACCTCCTCATTGACTCCCTAAATTGTGTTTGCCCCACTAATAAAGCCCTAACGGTGGGAGCCGGCAGACTGCCTGCTTTTCTCCATCCAGGGCCTCTGCTTCCCCCAGTGTGGGTTGCTGGGCATGAATGTCCCCTTTGTCTTCAACTCAAATGTTTTGGCAGGGCTTCTGAAAACAGTGGTAAATGAAAGAAACACATGGTTCTAATTGTTTTCTCTGGGATCAGACTGATGTCCTCAGGGCATCCACCACACACACACACATGGTGCCTCGAGATCAGCACTGCCCTTAGACCTTCCAGCTAATACCCCAAACTGTGATTTTTTAAGAAGTACCAAAATACACACAATTGTTCTAAGAAAGAACACTTTCTCTATCCAAGCCTAGTTATCGTCCAGGTGAAAACATCAGGGTGTGATTTCCTTTCCAATTAAAAGATACACTGAGCCAAGACAAGCCACCTGTTTGTACCAAGAAAGGCACTAAAACCTTCAGGGGAGGATTGCAATTTCTTGAATGAAGGAACAAATGAATAAACAACTGAATGTAGAAGAAAGGAAGGGAATGGGGTAGAGGAAAGTTAAGTGTTCATTCCAAAACTGTGCAAATATTCGTTGGATTTTCACCTTGTTCTAAGCATTAGGTCAGGGTTTCTCAACTGTTGACATTTTAGACCAGGTAATTCTTCGTTCTAGTGGCCGTGCATCATAGGGTGTTTTGTAGCATCTCTATCTCCACCACCAGATGCCAGAAGCAATGCGCCACCTCCAGTTGTGACAATCAAAACTATCTCAGATCTTGCCAAATGTCCATTGTGTTGAGGGCAGCAGAGGGGAGAAGAGGGGGAATTCATTCCTGATTGAGAATCATTGAACTAGATGATTCCGAAAAACAATAATTACAGAAACATTAAATGAGAGCTGGCTCGAGAGTTTGCAGCTGGGTAAGAATCCCACCTTGGCCTATTACCTAACTCTGTGACTTTAGGCGTATTCTCATCCTCCCTAAGCAACCTAACCTACTTCATAAAGTTTTGAGCATTAAATGAAAGACCGCGCATAAAGTTCTCAGCACAGTGCCGAGTACATGATGAGCGCATAGTCAGCACTCACTGGTGTCGACATCATTCTCCTCGTGGTATTTCTGCTGTTCGACACTATGGCAGACCTCTTGTCTGAGCATAAAGCGTTTTGCTGGTGCATCTGCTGGGCCCATTGGGTGTTGTTTATGTCCACTGTCAATGCTGGAGTTTCCTGCCTCCATATTTCAGGCCCAAGAGCAGTAGGAATTGAGGACTCCAGCATCACCCATGACCCCTTGACTCCCTCCTGGGGTACACACACATGCCAGGGGCTGAGAACGAAAGACATTTCCCACGGAATAAAAGGCTGCTGACATTTAAACAAGCATATTCAACAGGCCTTTGCCCAGCCAGGGCCATAGGTCAGATTTCTGGCCCTCACGTTTTCCTTCCTCCAGAAGGAAAAGCTCCATGGCGTTAACGGATACGTTCAGCCTCTGGTTGCAGCCTGGGATGAATGAGGTGTCCCAGCAACCTGGTTGCTGCAAAGGTTCCCACACATCACACGGTCGGTTGCTCCCATTGACAGTCCCCTACTCAGCATGGCCCATGACCCAGACCTGCCACCTCTCCAGCTTGCAGCCATTACATCTGCTTTCCATTGCCCCGCTCCACCCTCACCTGTGTGTTCTCTTTCCACCTCCCTGCTGCTTTCAGGATTGGAGCTTTGCAGCAGCATCCTCTCCACCCCTCATCTCCAGTGCATCCTCCAAACCACCAACCAGTGTCACTTTCTAAAATGCAAGTATGGTTGTCACTTCTCTGCTTAAAAACCTTCAGTGGCTCTCCTTTTCTCGCGGACTAAAGTCCTCAGCTTGACATACAAGCAACTGAATGTCCTTGCCTGCCTTCCTTCATGTCTCAAGAAGTGTCCCCTATCACACCCCCATTCACTGTCTGCACCTTGGGTAAACTGAGCCCCATGCAATTCCCTGAAAATGTCCTACTCCTTTTCCAAGCTGATTCATCTTCTCAGCACTGCAGACTGAGTGCTACAGCCAAGGACTTCATCAGAAGCCAACACCAGTATTTGAAGCCTGGAGAACATAGACGGATTAGATCATCTATTTGAAAAGAAAACTGTGAAATCAAAATGAATAAACATTTCATGAAACAGCCACAAAATAATACACTTTAACTAGTCAACTGTAATTCAACTCATACAATTCTATATAAATATAATAAAGATTCAATTAGATAAATAATAGAAATTGTTTTGACACAACTGAAAATTGAAGTTGCAGTGTGAGATATGCGTATGTGTGCATTTATATTTGATATGAGATCAGATGGGGCTTCAAAGTGAAGAAGAGGTTTTAAAAAATGTTTCTTGCAACCCTGGGTCTTTGCACATGTTCTCTGTCTGCTCCATGTCTTCTCCCATTTCTCCATATGGGAAACTGTTTCTAATTTTTCAAGATTTACTTAGATGTTGCCTCTTGTAAATAGCTTTCCTGAGGTCTGTCCCACAAGTCCGGGCCTCTTGGAGGTGCCTGTGTGTATCTCAGCACCTCTCATACTGTCTGTGTGTCTGTATCCCTCACCAGACTTTGGAGGTTAATGAGGGAGAGGGCTGTGTCTTGCTTATCCTGAAATAGTTCCCTGGAACTTTCCCAGAACTTGATATAGAATGCATAAGTATTAAATGCTGATGACAATACCAGCTACAGCAATGACACAATGACAATGTTGTAATCTGGTGCACTCCACTGGCAGACCCTGAACCTCAAGAGAGAAGTGCTTGTTCTTACTTTGCTGTGACCACATTATGGTACCCTCTGCTCTGAGTGTGGGTCATGTTATGGCATCACAGGTAGCTGTTGGCTGGACACGTAGGTCATCGATCATCAGAATGACCAGCTCTTTCTCTTCAGACCACAACATAGAAATAAATGAGACAGGCCTGTCTTAGACCTGGCTGGTCTCAATCACTAGTATCTCCACAGCCAACAGAGCAAGACCTGTGAGGGTTTCTCAGGCTTGGAACAAGAAATCAGACACACTGGGGCCTCAGTGGCAATGAATGGCTTTTGTGGCTAAGAAAATGTGGAAGGTGAAATGCTGAGTACTTCATGCATTGTGTGTTCCACTAGACAAACATTCCTCGCTCCTGTCCCTAAGGGGACCACAGAAATTTCACAAGACATTATTTCTCCCCTTTCAGAGACCGTGGAGGTGGGGTGGGAAACAGGAGAAACATGTTCTTGGTTCATGAACTAGATGCTTTGTTTCTTTGTCATTGCTCAGAAAAACTGGGGAAAACAAGCAGAAACTGCCTTGGGCAGTAGAAAAGAAATGGCCTTTGGTGTGAGTCAGGCTTGAGTTTGAATTTTAACTCTGCCACTTACAAGCTGTGCAATTTGGGGGAAGATCACATGATGATACAAAGCCTGGATCTCCCCCTTTGTAAACTGAGCATGACACATACCTTGAGGATGTGGAGTGATTTCTGCAGTTCATGTATTAATTTTTAATGCCAAGCATGAGAGCATCTTCATGGCTAACGTTCAATGATCAGTGCTATTGTAGATCCTATGTTATAGATTATATGGGTGATCAATGTTCATGGTATATGTGGATCATATGTTGTATATCAATCAAGTGAGACTGATCCTGGCTCCACCACCACCACCACTATCCCCATATCCCTCCTTCTTTCCCCTACAATTGACTTCCCATCTTTGGAAACAAAAGAAACCTGAAAGAAAAAGTGTTTTCCTGAGGAATCCTGCTCTCACATTCCCTACTTTGAAGCAAGCTGTGGCCATGGGCCACATGAGAAACTTTGGAAATAAATTTAATTTTAAGTCATATTCTAGTTGATTGAAGACAAAAATTACATGTGTAAGAAAGGTATAAACTAAAAATCCTAAGGTCCCTGGCAGCTGAATGGACTCTCTCTTTGCCAAGGGAACCCCAGGAAAACCTTAAGACTGAGTTCCTGGCCATGAAGGGAAGGAAGGTCAGACAAGCCTGGAAAATACAATACTGAATTATTAACAGGACCTGAGGCCATGCAGAGCAAAGGTTAAATCACCTGCAGGCCATCAATTGGCTTAACAGATCACTTGAGTTGGTCTATTGTGCCTTGTTTCTAATTAATAGACTTCTTTATCTTAACCTAAGACATTTTAAGCCTTTACATAAAGCTTTATTTCTTTAACCAATTACAAATCAAAGAATCTTTGAACCTACCTTTGAACCTATACTTATAGGTATAACCTGTAAATGACCCCATCCCATATCACATTCTTGGTGTCCCACTTGGCCAAACCAATGTACACCTTTCATGTACTGATTTATGATTTTTACCTGCAATTTCTGTCTCTCTAAAATGTATAAAACCAATCTGTAACCCAAACACCCAACCACCTTAGGACCACTTGCTCAAGACATGGCTCCCCAGGCAATGGTCACACATATTCGACTCAGAATAAACCTCTTTAAATTATTTTACGGAGTTTGTGTTTTTGTTTTTTTTTCCCCTTAACAAAGGTTTCCAAAGAGAATGGGCAACAGAAAGAGCCCTGGGAGTGGGAGTTTGGACACTTGAGTTACAATCTCAAATGTACCACCTACCCACCAGAATATTGCTCTTATTCAAAAATAATAGCAATAATGTGGCTGCACAGTTTTAGGGAGTTGTACTATTTATAAAGTCCTTTAACAAACCACACAGAAAGTTACTTTTATGGGTGTGACACTTCTGTTATACACTGGGAGGTATGCCAGTTATCTCAGCCTATCCTATTTCACTTTACCTTTTCAATAATTCGAAGAGGAATGTCTTCCTCTATCATTCTCCTTGTTCTCTGTATAAGGAATTTTCACCTCTGAGAGGTTAAGTGACATGGTCACACAGCCAATAAAGTGACTGAATGAAGATTTGAGCCCCCAGATCCATCTGATTCCAAAACTGACATTTTAC
>NW_012152729.1:5731004-5880414 GCF_000956105.1 Propithecus coquereli | reverse complement strand
AGAATCCAGCTCAGGATACATCCAGGGATACGATGTCCTAACTGTTTGACCATGGGCAAGTTTCTCAACTCTTCTGAACCTCGGCATCTGCAGCTATGAGTTTGTGAAAGTCATCCTCCTTCCAGCTGTGATGGGTGCTAAATGCAGTCGCAGATGTCAAAGTGCCTGGTATGACGGTTTCCTACCAATCATGCTATTTTGTCAGGGAACCTGATTCCCCAAGTGTCAATTTTATCTTTATTCATGGCACACATTATTTTTGATTTGGGGAAATAATGATGCTTTTATCAAACTTGTAACTGCTGTGGCCACTGAAATTCAAAGACTTTCATTCCTTGCTATTTAATGGCATTGATTTGCTGGGTTTTCCCTTCTCATCCACCCATAGTTCAGTTATCTGAGTGAAAAGACCAAGCCAGAGCTATAAAAATATGATTGCATTGCTGCTGCAAGTTCCCAAACTCAGATGGTTATAACCTGATGCGGGGCATTCCAATTTTAACTATCTACTGCTGTTTTTATTTCATAAAGACACTAAAAACATCCTGCACTGCTTTTATATACATCACTACTTTTATGGCTTTTGTGTCATAATAAAAGGCAGTTCGTTGGAAGGTAAGGTTTCTTTTTTTTTTCCCCAGCAGAAAAATAGCCAACTTGGAATAAAACATTTCTGTCTAGTCTCTCTGCTTTCTAACTTTGTCCCATCCAATCAGTCCGTGTTCCACCAGGCTGCCAGACTTTTCTTCCCAAAAAGCTATTTATAAGACATCACCCTGCTCAACCTTCGAAGACTCCCCATTACCTTAATTGGAAGGCCCTACGCCTTTAGTCTGGCATTTAAACATGTCTGGTATCTGGCCTCATGGCTCACCCACATAAAACAAAACACCTAGTTTTCTCTCTACCTTCTAGGGTTCTCATGATTTTACACACAATATGCCTTCTCCCCCATCTTTGGTAAGCCCCTCTGCGTTGTTTCTTCCCATTAGTTTAATTCCTACTTATTAATAAGGATCCTGCTCTCTACTGAAATTTTCCAGAAAGTTTTCCCCAGGATTTCTCCCTCTCCTCACCATTAGCAGAACACTGTTTTCTCCTTTACTTCAACACAACCGTATCTGCCTAGTCTTGTGGCTTTGGTTGTTGCCTTGGGTTGTCACTGGAATGACCCTCCACATCTACATCCAAATTTCCTGTAGAATAAGAAATAGATCTTATGCCTCTCTTTATCCTGCATTGTGCCTGTGGGCACATTGTGTAATTATATATCAGGAAAAGAATGGATTCTAGGAGGAAACTAATCAGACTGTTTTATAGAGGGTAAGTGACTTGGTCACAGTCACATGGAGTTCATGGCAGACTACCTGGAACCTGCTACCATGCACTTCCCAGGAATGAGAGAGGGAGGAGGGAAGGGATGGAGGGATGGATGTATGGATGAATACATGTATGCATGCATTATAAGTAGACATCTATTAAACTCTTGATTCAAGGAGCAGGAGAAACCTTCCTCTACAAAGAGAGAATAAATAAAATACCCTTATGAATAAGGAAGTGACAACTATATGTCTAGCTGGTAGAGATGACATTTCCTCTCCAGTCCCAACCAGACTCAGCGATAACCCACCAAGACATTAGCAGACAAGCTAAGCACGTCCTACAGGAAAGAAAGTAGGTTTCTGAGCAACATTAGAATTGACGAGTATCAAGTGATACTTTTCATCAGGGACCTGGACTCTCCCACTATATCCTTCTCCCCAACCAGTGCTTTCCCTCCCACTGCAGGGTCTGTGCCATTTAGATCCCAAACCCCTCATTAACACAACCAGCTCCAAGGATTGAGATATGATTAGTGATTATTATTATTATTATATCATGTCCATTAGCTACCAATGCACATAGCACTGTAGCATCTCAAAAAATTACCTATCTAGCCATTTCTCACATGGACAGATCAGCTGGTAGGTGACTACACAGACTCTGATTATAAACATCCAGTAGCAGAGCTGATAACCAACCCGGGAAGCCCATATAATTTTCAGACAATTCTGATTCCTATAAAGTCATTTGTCTAGTAAGTTTAGTTGTTCTTTCCAGTCCATGTCAACAGTTGTTGACATTAGACAGTGTGGTTGACACAATGCCCCACAGAGATTACGGCAGAGGCATGGCCCCTTGTCCTCCAGGCACTTTTAGTCTAGGTAAAATCTCATCCCATGTAATCTCTTCCCGTTAAATTTTGGATCAAACTGATCTTTTTGATTATCATTGAATAATCATCCCTACAGGAATTTGCAAAACAATCCTTTCCTTCGTCATGAGCATGTCTCTCACCACACACCACAGTGCCCCCAACTCTTGTTAACATGCGGTTATCTAAGTCTGTCCACATCCTGATCACCCCAACCTTTTGCTGTCTCCCCTTCTTTGGAGTGCCTGAGTTGTAAACAAAAGAGCAAATTGAACTCAGCCCTGGATAGAAACTCCCCACTGCAATGATCCCTTATTATAGATCACACAGTAGGGCGGGTGAAGGAGGATCAAAGCCAGGTCAGCAGTTCCCAGTACTGGAGCATCAATAAAGGCATCTGGAAACTCTGAGATCCCACTCTCATGGCGGTGGCTATCCATCTCCAAGGTGTCCCTGATCTGAATGTCTAAGTCTCCCACACTCATTCTCAGTATGGCTTTCACATGTGCTCCCCTGGCTGGGCCTGTTCTGAAAACTCCCAGAATGCCCCATGAGGTCCTGATACAGCAGAATCCCCTGGAAGGGATCTTATTTTGGTCCAAATATGTGGCTCTTCCTAAGCCGCATACCTCAAGCAGTAGTGTTCCTGTAATAGGAGACTGCACCCTTTAACAGGAAAATGTAATATTAACACTTTTTAACCTCACATTTGCCTTCTTGCATTCTGCACATGGAGTACGTAAGTGGTACTTTACAGGAGATTAAAATAAGACAAAGGCAGGAGAAGGGTCTGTGTGTGCTTACTTATTAACAATATTAGGAGTCAGAATGATTCATGCTTTGAACAGATTCCACTCTGTGTCTGGCTCTGAGCTTAGCTATGTAGTACCAAGATGAATAAGGTGCATTCTCGCAGATACAATCTAAGGCACTCGTGAGGGCAGTTTTCCACCCTCCTGTTTAAGAAAGGCCATGGCATTCTGATGTTAATACCCAAGAGGAAATATTTAGAAGAGGTGGGGGTGCTGAGTATCTCATCCAAATGCTTCTGCCACCATCGAATTGCCCGCTGGAAGTCCTATGATGTCCCCAGTGTGGACACTGGCTTCTTCTCTTCATGTGATATACCAGTAGATCAAAGCTGGATTGTTGAGGCATAATTTTATTAAAAATTCATAATTAACAAGAGAGAACTAAGAAAATCATAACATCATAGCTTAGAACTTGAGCTCTGCAGTGAGGCAGATCTGGGGTGTGAATTTTGGCTTCGCCAATTTCTATGCCTGTGATCTCTGGCAAGTGACTTAACCCTTCTCTGTCAAACCTTCTTCATATGAAAACTAGGAATCGTAGCACTAATCACATTGGGCTATTGTAAGAATTCAGTGAGAACAATAGAGTACGCTATGTACCAGAATGATTATTAAATAGCATACAGAAAAACAGTGATCTGCCTTACACGTGACGCCCACTCCCCAAGCTTCTCCAGGATCCAGTGGGCTTCCCCTTTCATAGTTGTGAGACTATTTTCAGTCCATAGGTACTATCTAACCACCAAACTCTCAGCAACATACCTCAAAATCCAGACTCAAAAGAGAGTAACACTCTTGCCCTTCTTATCTCCTAAAATTCAAACTTTATTTGCTTCACATTTTTCCTCTAAAGTATTAAACATATGGTATTTCATCTGTCTCTATAAAATTTTAAAGCAGATACAGATGTTCCTCTCTACTAAATGCTGGATTTAGAGTCAAAAGACCTGGTTGTGAATTCTGCCTCCCCCACTTATTAACAGTGGGATCTGATTCAACTGGCTTCATTTCTCTGAGCCGTGGTGTCCCCATCTGCAACAAGATAACAAGGATATGGTGGTGGTGGTGGTCACGATGATAATGAAAACCATGATGGTCAGACAAGGACATCAACCTCACAGGCTTGTTAGAAGGATCACATGAGCTATTATGTGATAATGATCACAATATTTAAACTACAAAATTTCTGTTAGTACTATTATTTCTGACTGGGGGAACCAAAGCTCATGGAGTGGTAAAGTGACTTTAGGTCACTCGGAGTGAGACTATGCCCACAAATGTCAAATTGGGATCCTTCTAGTGGAATGACCGCTTTTACACTTCTATGTTTGTTAGCATTTGTCCCAATTCTGGTCCAACTTCAGGACGAAGCACCCGTATGCCCTCTAAACAAGGTCTGATAAAAGCTGATTGACTTGAGCATATATTCCTTCAATAACAGTGTGTTCCACGCTAGCTGTGTGAGTCTACAACAGTGAATAAGACAGCAGCAAGGCCTCCCCCTGCTTATAGTTTATTACATTCTAGTAGAGGTAGAAGGGCCTTAGCAATGCTCTAGTTTCAGAACTTTATTGTAATCAGGAGCCTATTGAGACTCAGGGTGGTTACATGGCTTCTCTCATCTCACCCAGGAGAAAGGGGAAAATGTGGAATGTGAGCTCAGATTTTCCAGATCTGCAGCCTAGGGCTCTGGGCCGCAGGTGGCTCTCTGGCATAAATAAATCACCTTCATCATGCCACTAATTCTTTCATGTTTCATATAGGATTGTCCTGTGCCTTGATAAGTTAGTTTGCTTAGGGTATTCGACAGTCCTTGCAGAGTTAGTCTACCTTCCTCGATTCCTACATTGATGAAACACCTACCAGCAAGAAGAGGCTCAGCGACTTCACAACTGTATGGTTTTAAGGTGATGGACAGACATTGCTCCAGGAAAGAACAGCATTTAAGCTCTTATCTAATTGATACACTATCTTAATTAAGGCTCCTTTGGCTGGCTTAAATAAACTGAGGGATTTATTTAAAAGCTTTTGGGGTATCCATGAAATTAATGTGATAGTGAAACAGCCAAAACTTGGCAAAGCAGATACCCAAAGAGGCTCCGGGGGACTCCCTTAGTAGGAGCAGAAGGCCATAAAATTCAGCTCTAGAACTGGGCTGCCCAATACAGTAGCCACGGACTATTAAGTTTAAATTTAAAATTAAAATTAAATAAAATGTAATGGAAATTAAAGTTTAAAATACTGTTTCTCAATCACACTAGGCACATTTCAAGTGCACAACAGCCACCACACTGGGTAGCGCAGGTTAGAAACCACTTCCCATCATCTTGGGAAGTTCTATTGTAGAGCCTGCTCTCCACTGATGCCGTCGAAGTGCCTCTGTCCCAGACTCCCAGGCTCTGTGTCACTGCATTGCAATTTTCTAACTTTCAGGAGAGAGAATTTAATAAGCCAGATTTAGGATCCATGTCTACCTTCTGAAACGATCAACTGTGACCAGGGAGGACAGGATCATTCAATTCATTGGCCTCCTCGAGTGGGATGGGTGATATAGGGATTCTTCCCTGAAAAGAATATGGTCACCTCACTTCCTAGACCCACTTAAGGGGGTGTCTCAACAACACTATCATATATCTGTGTGATGTCTTCCAGAACTTCCCCATTCAACCCCCGTGCCTCTCATAGTAGCCTGAGATGCTAAAATGCATGATGAAAGTAGAGAAAAGCACTGCCCAGGATTGCAGAACAGGTCAGCAGGTGACCTAGGGCTGCAACCCATTTCCTGTGTCTTGTCTGGTGCATTCATTATGTTGTCTCCCACATTTCTCTTTTTAAAAATTAATTTATTAGGAAGGGTATTTTTCTTTATTTTTTCACTGTTCATTTTGGGCAGCCTTCTTGAAACATCCTAATACATATCACCTCTCTTTAAGGAGCCCCACTGGGCATATTAACAGGAACAAAAATCAAAAACTACTACTATGTCTCTTCATCTCAAGATGTAACCCAGTGTATCTGGGGCTGAGAAGCTGAAAGGAGAATTTATTTTTAAATCTAGAGAACCCTCTGAATGCATCATGTGTTCTTGAGAACACAAGTTCCAAAGAAGGACAGAAGCCAAAAGAGGTTTCATTTAAGAGCTTTTGTCTCTTCTGTGAAAAGAGTCTGCCCTACTAACAAAGAAACTGAACGTCCAAAACTAATTATTGGAGTCATTTTTAATTAACCTGGCCAGCTGATGTAATCCCTAGAACATTTGGTTATCTGTAGGAGTTTTATCTTCAGGAGGAAATCGTCACTGGTTTTTGCACTCATTGGATCTGTATTGATGGAGCATCATCCAATGCTCCATCTAAGCTGGTAAGAAGGCTGAGGGATTTAGTTTACCCCACTGTTTACAGTTTCTCCATCATTTTCTTAGGTTTCTCATAGAGCACCCAGGTCTTCTCTAGCTACACCTACCTGTACAGCAATGTGCCTTGTGCTGTCTAAACTCCCTACATACCCTGACCCAGAGACATCCTCAGCCTATGACCTATAATGCATCCACCCATCCACACACCAGTGCTGTTCTGAGAATACACCCACCTGAAAACCTTTGCTAAGACAGTAGTGCCTCAGCCTTGATTGCACATTAGACTTGCCTGTGGAGCTTTTCAAAAGACCTAGTTCAGCTGCACTCCAGAAAAATTAGATCAGAGTGTCTAAGGGTGATTTTTGAAGATCCCCAGGTAACTACGAAGATTACTTGGGTGTCAAGTCAGTGGCCAGCAGTATGTGCATAACCTAGAGCTTGTTAGAAATGCAGAATCTCTGACCCCACCCCAGACAAGAATCTGTATTTTGATAATGTGCCTGGGGGGCCTCATCTGTACTGATCTGTTAAAGATCAAGAAGCACAGCTCAACCAGTGGATCTCAAGTTTAAGCATGCATCAGAAACACCTGCAGAGCCTGCTAAAATGAGGATTGCTGGGCCCCATCCCCAGAGTTCCTGATTCACAAGGTGTAGAGGGAGGCCTGAGAACTTGCATTCCTAACAGTGATGCTGATGCCATGCAGAGACCACATGTTCAGTCTCCTCTCTAAAGCACACTCAGCATCATCCCCAAGTCAGTTTTCTACCAGCAGTATTTTCTGGGAATATAATAATATTTTGAGGCACAGGAGATATTGCAATGAATAAGGAGATAGAATCCCTGACTCCATGGAACTTAAATTTGAGGGAAGGTCCAGACAATAAACAAGAAAACAATAAATTACAGATCATGTTAAATCTTTATGAAAAAAATATACTGAGTGGTGAGAGAGTGCATCTCCTAGATTCACAACCTACTGGCTGTAGGATTTGGGGAACGCTACTTCTCTCCTTTCTTGGCTTTCCTTATAGGATTCTTTGGATGATTAAAGTTTCATCGAGAACCCAGTTCATGCTCCATGTGCACTATATTTACACTTGCCTGCTGATACCAGATCTCCAAGGGAGAAAGAAAGCAGAAATTGCCAGCAGGGAGTGAGACATCCATCTTTACTGAACCCCGCCATGGAGACAGAAGAAGGATGAGATGTTTTCTCTGCCATCAGAAAATCCCCAGTCACACAGGAAAGAAAACAGCAGGAGGAAGGAGAGAAGAATCAAGAGATAAAGAGCAGGATGATGGCTGCATGGGTGTGAACTGGGGGGTAGACAACAGGGAACACCCCCAGGACTAGAGCCATCCAGGAGAGCTCTTGAAAGAGACAGAGCTTCAGCCAGGCCTTAAAGGGAGAGTAGGGTTGTCATAAGCTCATACAGGCAAGGGGACCATATAATCTTGCCTACAAGTTTTATTGAGGAGCTAGATACATAAGTCTGAAGATAACAGTACCAGATAAACATTAAATACTTCTTGAGTTTATAGACCTCCTCAGTTAGACAAAATATTTGCACTTCTCATTTCTTTCCTAGACTTCTGCTATGTACTGAGATGTGCTCCCCAAAAACTCATATGTTAAAGCCCTAACCCCCAATGTGACTGTGTTTGGAGACAGGGCTTTTAGGAGGTAATTAAGGTTAAATGAGGTCATAAGGATAGGGCCCTGGTTCCGTAGGACTAGTGTCCTTAGAGGAAGAGAAAGAGACACCAGAGCTCTCTTCTTCTCTGTAGCTTGGAGGGGCCACACAAGCCCACAGCGAGAAGGCAGGCGTCTGCAAGCCGGGAAGAGAGTCTTTTTACTGAAACCAAACCCTGGCAGACCCTGATCTTGGACTTTCCAGCTTCTAGAACTGTGAGAAAATAAATGTCTTTTGTTTAAGCCCCCCAATCTATGGCATTTGTTGTGGCAGCCTAATCTAAGACAACTTCCCAGAAAACATAGAGCCAATATTAACACTCACTTAGAGGAAACATGTTGGCATAAATTTTGTATCTAATGATTTTCACATCTATAATAGTGATAGTCTAATATTTCTGTTTTTAAAATTATCCTAAACAGGATGTTCTTTGTCTTGGATTCCACCAGATCTAGATTTGAAAGTTCCAACTTTCTAGCTATGAAAGAATAAGTAAATGTTTAGGTCACTAAGCATTCATTTCCTTATATAAAATGGAGATTTTTTTAAATGGATATTTTTGAGTTTGTTGTAATACATTAGAAAAAAACAATATGTGGAAGTGAAGGAATTTGCTCCTAGCATATGGTAAATGCTGGGCCCGTCTCCTCTTGCCTTATGTGGATTTCCATCTCTCTTTTCTACCCTGGACTGGACAACACAGCTATCCTATGTATCATGGCAAAACGGTACTCCCACATGCTCAGGCCTAACTGATGTTGAAACTCCTGCTCCCTCTCATCCCCGACCCTAGTTAAGTGTTGCATGAATGATGTCCAGCCCACACACATTTCTTACCCTAACTTGCCCCTAGGTGCATAACAGCTGCCATTGTCTCCTATTAGGCTCATTAGAGATGTTTAATCATCCGAGCCTCTATCGTTGCACAGCTATAAAAGAGGTGGCCTTACCAGGGCGTGGGGGATTCTGGAGCTCTGGGTTCATGGGTCCTGAAACTGATGAATGAGTCAGCGGAGCCTCTGAGCCCCGTAGCCTCCTATCGAGGGAATCCTCCTCTTCGTGACTGGGATGTTCTCTGATACTTAATACATTTGGAATGTCCAAGAATATTCCACAACCCTATTTCCTTTCCTTTGTCTTTAAATCCCTATGATCCCAAAAGGGACATCTTCGGCCAACAGCTGTTCATAAGTGAATAATGAAAAAAAGATATATTTAGAGTGTTCTTTTAACAGCCTAAGAGTACAGCGAGGCAGCCATGAAGCTGGGATTGTGCTCGGAACCCCGGCCAGGTAGCTCAACATATAAGAGAGATGGTTATTTCAGTCCAATTCTATGGGGATTTGGGACTTTGCAGAGCCCACTGCCACCCACGCCAAAGCTCCATCTTCAGCCCCCAGGCTGACCGAGTTGACCTCACAGGTAGAAGCCAGTGCACGTCCAGGTGGCCCCGTGACAAGGGTACAGACACCAAATCAATACCATGGTGCAAATTTGAGAAACTTCAACTGGGCTGAAGTTTTGAAACATCTGTGCCTGGCTTTCATGGTGCCTCCTTCTGAACATCTGTTGATGGATCTAATTTCTGGAGCTGCGTTTGTTTCAGGGCCACATCTGTGGATTCCTGGTGCATCTGGCGGTTAACGTCGTGACTGGCCACCGTGGTTGCCAGACACGATCCCCTCACCCTCCATTGTGTTCTAGTGTAGCAGATGCTGTTGGTGCCTGGATCACATTCTCTTGACTTAACTGTGATTTCAGCCACAGCTGTGGTGGACAGTTCTATTCACGCCGAGAGCTCTGCTTCCGCCTTCATTAACGCACAGGGTGGAGGGTCCAGGACGTGGGGAGAATATCTCATCGCAACCCAGCACCCTACAGCAGCTTGGTTCTGTCTCTCTCTCTCTCCCCCTCTCCATCCATCCCTCCTACTCTCTCTCCCTCCCTCTTTCCCTCCCCCTTTCCTTCTTTCCTTCCTTCCTTTCCTCTCTCCTCCCGTATAGACAGATATAGCTGTTGCTATACATATGTAGATATTGATATTGCTACAGATGTATAGATATAAATATGGATGTAGAGATCTTAAAGTGGACCAGGAGTACCATATGTCTTACCTGAGAAATTGTTAAAAATGCAGGATCTCAGGTTCCATAACCAGACCCTCTTTTACAAGGATTATTTATATGCACATGAAAATTTGAGAAACACTGGTCTGGATTATTTTATAGCCAGGGAAAACAACTGGTCCAAAGAAACCCATCTAACCTTTCTCCATTCACTCTTTATTCTGGGCAATCATGATGTTGTCTCTAATATGAAATGGAGTAGACAGCGCTCTTTTTTTAAATAAAAGGGGAAAACTACCTCACGCTGTTCTCATGTTATACTTCATTGTCAAGCATCAAGAATCATTCAATTAATTAACTTGGAAAACAAAGTTACTTTAAATTACTGAAGGCGGGTTCATTCTGGGCCTTAAACACCAGCAGTGCCAGAAAGAATAATTTCCTGAAAGCTTCTTATTGCCACACAAAGAAAGTCATTCTGGAGGAAAAAAATAACAGCTCTAATATAATCACTTTTCACTTGCACTCATGCAGGAAGTTGCCACATGTTTGCACTCACCCATCCGATCAAAAAGTTGTTTTCTTGCCATAATTAAAATATATGACAGCTGCTCCACTAGCCACATCGTGACACTGGTCCAGGCATTGAGAATCTCCCTCTGTCATGAGGAGCTCTTAGGCTGTTGAAGCTGGGATGGGCTTTATACTCAAATCTGGACCAAGTCCTTTATTTTACAGGACATACACACATGTGTGCAGGCATACACACACACACACACACACACACACACACACTCACATGCAGAGGCTTCAAGGGGCTTCAAGGAATTGTCCAACTGGAATTCCATTACCAACCTTCCAATTCTGGATACAAGGTTCTTCCTATGTTTTTTAAAAATACATGAGCATTTCTTTGATCGCAAGAAAAATTCACAGTTGAGAAGAAACAGTTATTTCTAGCCCTGTTGATCTACCTACCTATCTATCATCTATCTATCTATTGGAATCAGCAACTGTTTCAAACCAAAAAGCATTCATTTGAGTAAATTCAGATATATTCAGTATTTGACTTTTATTTATTATGATAATTTTCCATATAGGTTCCATAAATGATGGTTGATGTTTGTCTCTATATATCATGGTATGAAGGATTATTAATTACCTTGAGTTTTTGGGTAGTTTTGCTCTTATAGTGCACCTGTAATCACATTCTAAAGACAGTTTACTGGGAATAATTTCATAGCTTTTCTCTGTGAATGGGCACAATTTCTGAGCCCTAAGTGACTTCTGCTTCCTGCCTGGATTTCCATGTTTTGAGTTCAGCAAGGGGAGATGTTCTAGTTTGGTTCTCAGAGGCCTGACTACCACCTCGCAGGCTTTTGCCTCAGGTTCACTCCAGCTCTTGAAAATCATCCTTTTACAACTGCAGTCCCCAACCCCCAGACCACAAGACTGGTACCGGTCCTTGTCCTGTTAGGAACCAGGCCACACAGCAGCAGGTGAGCAGCGGGTGAGCAAGTGAAGCTTCAGCTATATTTACAACCGCTCCCCATCGCTTGCATCACCAAATGAGCTCCGCCTCCTGTCAGATCAGCAGTGGCATTAGATTCCTCATTATGGTGAGTTGTATAATTATTTCATTACACATCACAATGTAATAATAATAGAAATAAAGTGCACCACAAAAGTAGTGTGCTTGAATCATCCCAAAACCATCCTCCTGACCCCCTGGTCCATGGAAAAATTATCTTCCATGAAACTGGTCCCTGGTGCCAGAAAGGTTGGGGACCGCTGTTTTATAAGGTAGGCTTACAGCAACCGGCTATTGCCAAGTTCAAGTTCACCAAGTTACAAGGAAGGAAATGCCTAGGAGGATCACGCAGAAGCAAACCCTACAAATTAAAGGAGGGGAGAAGTCACATCTCCTAATACAAACTGAGAGAGAGAGAGAGAGGGAGGGAGAGAGGAAGGGAGGGAGAGAGAAAGGACTTGTTTGCCCACAAGGCCACCCTCTCACCCACTGTTTGCTTAGAAGCCTGATCTGAATGATTCCACGGCTGAGAGAAAGGTCTGACCCCCAAGAAGCACATCAAGGCCCTGTCTGCTCACCCTGCATTCCAGAACATTCCAGGCTGACTTGGCTGAAGAAATGAGATGGCGTCTACATGCAAAAGGGCCTGAGAATCAGTGTATCTTCAATAAATGGTGTTTCTTATGGTACAGCCACTATGTGTGGAACACGATTATTTATAGTGTTAAACTCTATCTTCTTGGCTGTAGGTTTCTCACTCTCCTTTTAAACACATGCAGCCTATTTGATCACTAATGCATTATGATGGCTCAGAGCGCATCCCCATGAATGGAAGTTGTTCTTTAATTATTCAGATATATGACAAAACCCATCATCAATCCCCAGGTCTGAGGCACCCTGGGACCCCACAGTGGCTCAGGCGTGTACTCCCAAGCCACAGCCAGTTGGGTAAGAATCACGGCAGATGCCCAGGTCCCCTTAGCAGCTGACCCAGGGCTAAACCCACCTCGCAGGGGTCTGCCCTCTGTCTGTTGCACGCTGGGAAGATAAGGGTGTGTTTTTTTATTAGTGCAGTGAGGCCAGGGAATCCCTCCCCCTCCAAACACATACACACTCACAAGTTTACACACTCACATCCATAACGTAAATTAGTCCCTCTGTTTATGAAGCAGACTAAGAAGGAAGGACCCTTAAGCTACTATTCATCCCGCCACCATGTAATCACAAAAGAGAAACCTGGCTGTCCCACTGCTTTCAACCAATTATGAAGTCTAATCCATAGTGAAGCCTAGAGACCCCACGCCTCTCCCTACTCTATCATTTATTTATCCCTCCCTTTGTTTTGAGCACTTAGTCTCTGCTAAGCCCTGCACTGGGCACCAGGGTAGACCCAGACCAGCATCACTGGCCCCTTCCTGGAGAGGCAGATAAACCACACCCCGACCTCCTGGCGTGAGACACTAACAATCCCGGCTGGGGGTGGCCCAGCTTACTGGGGCCTGGGCATATGCCACACCATACACCATTCACGTGCCTCGCCCAACCAAGGCCTGACCCCAACCTAGGAGGCAGGCTCTATTGCCATCTCCGTTTCTCAGATGGAGAAACTGGGTCTTGGAGATGATTATAGACTCTGCTTAAGTGTAGCTAGAGTGGCTTGTACCCTGGCCATCCCACCATCCTACTGCACAGAGGCAACCACAGAGTATCACAGGCACTGAGAAGGATAGAGGTAGAGTCTGGGTAGGATCCCCACAAAAGACAGCACCTAAATTCAGTGCTGAAAAATGGACAGGAATTAGGCCAGGAAAGGAGAGTGGAGACAGGGGCACAGCGAGAAGGCAGCACCGCAGGGCAAAAGCACAGCAGTGGGAGTGCCCAGATGGACCCAGGCTTCAGGCTGGTCACCATGGAGGGAGGGAGGACAGGTGTGGAGGAGGAGGGAACAGGGGAGCGAGAGAGGGCAGAGCAGCGTCAGGAAGGGGTGTACTCAGCCACCGAAGGCGATGTGCTGATGGAGAGGCTGGGGGCCATTCCCAGTGTGCTGATGGGATGAGACCGCGCCTCCCTGCCACATATACCCCCTGAGCAGGTGGTCATGGAGGGCTGGAGATCTAAGCAGAGCCACAGGGCTCAGGAAAGAGCCAGACAGATGGGGGTGGTGGGGTGCAGTGCAAGCACTGTCCAGGGTGGGAGAACATTTTTGTTCCAACTTTAAAGGAGCTAAAGGGCTCAGGAAGAACAGTACATGGAGGTGTGAGGGGTGGTATGTGGAGACTTCTCTGTAGAACCAGGCTGCCCTGGGGTGGCCCAGGCCTGCAGCCCTTCTCTCGGGGTCAGCCAAAGACCAGAGGCTGCACGGGATGCTGTCCCTAAAGGAAGCCCTTCACCCAATATGCCTGTAATGTGCTCTAAGTGAGCGTGAAAGAGCGAGCTGACAGTTCTGGGTCACAGGCACTGTCCCCAGAGGTAGACACAGGCAGAGTGACATGGGAGGATTCGCGGAGGAGGCAGGATCCCGGGAGGGGTTGGGGAGGAGGTCCTCCCCTGGAGGACAGCGCATGCAGGGAGGAGGGTGGCAACAGAGAAAGGCAGCAGTGGGAGAGACGGGGCAGCCTCCTCCTGTCCGCAGGGGCGGCTTCCGGAATGTGATCCAGGGAGCCCAGGGCGCAGTGGAGGGCGGGCCTGCCCTGGCAGAGGCATCACGGTTCCGGAGGGAATTGGAGACCCAGGAAAGGGGGCGGGAGGCGGGACAAGGCTCAGAGACAGAGCAGCTGCCAAGTCACCCAAGCCATTCTGAGGGAAATACAGAAGATCCAAGAAGCGGGGATGTGGAGGAGACAGTTTCCTCTTCCACGACCCACTTAGTGGGTTATTTCAAGGCCAGAGCAGACTGTGCCCAGAGCGAGCCCCCGAGCCCCAGCCCCTCCTCCTCTTCCTGGGGAGCCCCACTCTCGTGCCTTCTCTGCGGACCCTCAGCTCCACTGGAGCCAGCCGTGAGCTCTGACAGCACTGAGCCCCACTAATCCCACCTCCTGCCCGGGAGAGTGAGACTGTACTCTGCGCCCCAGTACCCTGGATCCGGTGCCGGTCCAGGCTCTGAGAGACAAGGAGCCGCGATGTGGCAGTAGCGCTAACCTGTGCCTGCAGCCGAGTTGACCCTGTCTCAAATGCCATGGCGCTGGGTCCACCCTGTGAATGGGTGCTGGTCTAGATACCACTCTTCTCTCCCAGGACAGCAGGATTACACCCTGATGGCCTTCCCCTGACCCTATTTGGGACCCCAACCTGGCACCCAGGCATATCACTGCGCGAGCTCCCCCGGGGCTCATCCCAATCAAGCCTCCTTCCCTCCCCCACCCCACCAGGCTCTGTGGAGGCGCCCACGGGTCTCCCTGTGTTGTGTAGGGGAGCATGGCCCAAATCTGTCTCCTGCCTCTCTTTGGCTCCCAGTCTTAGCATGTCCAGGTGTGCCACTCGTAGACAGGAGCCTGCACCTCTGGGTCCCCCTCCCTGTCACTGATAGAAATATTAATCTCACCTGGCTAACAAAGACCAGACTCACTTTCCATGTGACCATTTTAGAGACTGCCTCCATCTCGCACACAAGGAATTCTTTCCATAAAAAAATTAGTTCATGAGACCCTGAGGCCAAGACTGTGTGGCTACCTTACAACGCTAGGTGGGGAGAAAAGGAAGGAACAGAGGAGGGAAGCAGGATAGGAGAGTGGCAAGTGTCCCACCTTCAGAGTGAGACAGATATTAGTTTGAATTCTGCCTGTAACATGTTCTGTTGTGAGACTCTGAATGGTTTTCTTAGGGATGATAACTTCATCAGAGCTTCCTAAATGGGTAGGTTATTGTCATGATACAGGATGACTCACTATGCGTGCAGCGTGGTGTGACCATCGGGTCATCTTGACTCCTCTTTGATCCTTGCATCACCCCTGGGAACTCGGAAATATTCCCATTTCACAGATGAGGGGACACCGGCTCAGAGAGAGGAGATCTGAGCAAGGCCACGCAGTGACTCAACAGCGAAGCCAGTACTTGGACGTTGGTCTGGACAGCTCCAGACCCCACACTTTTTCTCCACCCCACAGTGCCCTCCGTCTTCGTCTGCTTCCTTCACCCATGTTGGGAGGAAATGGCAAGTATATCTCCTGAATCTTGAGCTGGGAAAGTCAGGCCAAGAAGTGCAACAAATATAGTACACATGACATATCTGGTGGGAAGCTAAAAAATGTCAAGTTTTGAAACCATGAATTATTTTCCTTCTGTTTCCGCAAATCAGCACAAGCCCATCTGTGTGTGGTTTTCCTAAGGCAATATGCTGAGAATAAGTTCCACCCAGGTCTGCCCCACTCCCTTAAGCCTCCCTTGACACTGTCTGAAGAAGCAAAGAAATCACAAGAGTTAGAATGATGGTGACTGAGCTTGTGCTAGATTCCGTAAGTCCTGAGACGGCCTTGAACTCCCCTTCTAAATACCCCAGCCTGATTTCAGAGATCTCTGTTTCATTTCATAAGGACATATGCCTTTATTCTTCAATCAGAAAAAATATGGAGCATGTCAAGAAATTCCCTAGGACAACACGCTGTAAATTTCTTACTAAGGTGTGCATGACTGATACTAGGAAGAAGAAGAGAATGCATGTTCAGCACTTTATGTACATTCTCCCATTAATCTTCATAGTAACCGTGTACAGCGTGTGCTATTATTACTCCCATTTTACATATGAGGCTCGGGTAGGTGGAATGCCACAAGGGCAGCACACAGCCAATGAATGACTAATATTATGATATAAAACCTCAGCCTCCCACTTCATGGTGGCACACTGGACACTTCTGTGACAGTCTATATACTCTGGAGTTCCCCGTGAGATCAGGATAACAAGTCTCCAGCTGAGGGAACATCCTGCTTTAGCGTATTTTCTTTTGCCCTATTCTACTCCTGCAGTCTCATTCTCTCAATAAGTCACTTGCATGAGAATCATCCCTGTCTCAGGCTCTGCTTTCAAGGAACCCATCTTAGGACATTGTCTAAGGAAAGAGGGGACATCACACAGGCAAAAATCATTGACACTGGGCACTGGAGTCTTTGCCTCTCGATTGTTCCCTGGGTACCACTACTAGAATGATTTATGGATCTCAAAATGAGACCTTAATGCTATTTAAACTCTAAGACCTTAAAGACATCCCGTCAACCCTTTCATTTCAAGGAAGGGTGGCCAACACCCAGTGAGGGGAAGCAGCTTACCCAGATCACACAGAATTTAGACACAAATCTATTCCCACAAATAATATAGTCAGACCGAAGACAAGGCACACCCCCAGTCCTACTGTGAAGTGCACATCGCCAGCTCCGATCTCAATGGGGGTTTGGAGGGGACGTTTTCTGCGGTGGGAGAATGTGATATTGGTGCTCAGAGATTTGCCCAGATCTGATCTGGTTACTATCCTGCTTATAAACCATGGCTCACAGAATGAAAGTCTTAACTGTTGAGCCTTTGAGCCTAACATCCCATGCTCCCCGAGCCACCCTGAATTCCATGCATCCCTCATCTTCCCCAAAGCTTAAGTATGCTGTGCTCTTTCTGGTCTTCACTGGTACATATGCAGAGTTACCAAATAAAATACAGATGTTCGGTTAAATATAAATTTCAGACAAAAAACAAATACACTTTAGAATGTCTCAAATATTGCATGGAACACACTTATACTAAAATAAGTTAAGTATGGACCCATAATAGGGGCCAGATCACACAGAATCATCTTACCAACCATATGAAGGAGGTGATTTGAAGTGAAGCAGAAGGCTGTTCAAGGGTCTTAGGCAGAGAAGTGACACAATCTTGTATATGTATCATCTTTACTGCTGTGTCTTATTCATCCTTGAGCATTCACACTGAATGCTCTTAATCAATATTTGTTGAATAAAGGAGTCTGTTCCCTTATTTGATTCCTGTTTCCTCATCTGAAACAGAACCATTGGGACACTCATCCTAACACTCTTTAATTTAGGTAGGATGGTGCCTTCCTATTTACGTGTCCCCCACTCTTTAGAAAGTCATCAGAGAGGTATTTCAAACCCACAGAGCCCCATTCCTTTTTGGAAGAAGGTTCTATCTGCAAGGAGAGCTGAGATTTAATGTTGCAAACTTTTACCAAGTAGCATTTTGGCTTTTAAATTAAATGTCAGCACTGGTTTTCCACTGGGAAGCTGGCCCAGCCTCTGGAAGGCAAGATCTAGTTGACAACACAGGCCAGACTCTCAGGATGGGGCACAAGAGAAGCTACCTTCAGAGAACACAGGGGGATGGCAGGGTGTCCACTCCCAGACGCTGGGGCACAGGCAGTCCAGCCCAGGACAGTGTGTGTGCATAATGGGGATGACACGGAGGGACTGGCAGAGAACAGGGGGACAGCTGTCCACTGTCATGAAGGAGACAGCGATGGGGGAAAATGTGCCCTCCCTTCCCCACAGTCTGCCCCCGTCACCCAGGGAAGACCCGGTGCTGTAGTCTCACAGGGATCATCTGGTCAGGGCTTGACCCCTGGGTACCAAGACAGTCATTAAGTCCCAATGCTAGAGGAAGAAGAGAAGGACACGTTAGGGAAATCTCCTTTTCTCCTTTTCTCTTCTTCTCAGCTAGGATTTTTCTGGACCTCGGTAAAGTTCATATCCCTTGTCTCAGGATTCCAGGATCTACACAATTCTCCCTAATATCTCTGAAGATTTTCACTCTAATACTCCACCTCTCTTCCTCAACCCACCTCACCCCCCAAAATACTTACACTACAGTCAATCTGGAATACGCTTTACTCGAAAAGCTCCCTCTCCCATTTTTGTTTGCAGCGCTCGAATGTCAAAATTCTTAGCAGTCTCCCAGGCCCTGAGGTCTTCTGGCTCTGCCCAACTCTTCCTCTGGGCCAGTGGGAAGGTGCACACAACCTTCCCTGAGCACCTCTGCATCTAGATCTTCCTTGTTCCTTGGCAGTCATCTGCCTTGTGTTCCAGTCAATTCCATCCCACCATTGAGATCAGCTCCTTCACCAGCCAGGAATACCGGCTTTCCCTCTCTGAATGCCTGCAGGATCCAGCCTCATTATTGGAGGAAGAAGAGCAAGACCTACTAAGCCAGCATTTTCACAAGCATCTCATTTAATTTTCACAGTGACCCAGTATGGTGAGTTCTATTATCTATATTTTTCAGAGGAGGAAACTGAGGTTCAAAGAGGTTAAGCAAAACCCCCAGTTACTTAGGTATTAAGTGGCAAAATCTGCATGTAAGTCCAAGTGCATTTAACTCTAATATTGGTAGCCCCCTGCAAGGCTACCCCAAACAGAGCTATTTAGCTTTTTAAGAGTATTCATCTCCCTTTCCCTTCTGCAACGTATTCTTCTCCCCACTTACTGCAAAGATCATTGGAACCCACATCTCACACCTCTCCCCCAGCCCTTCCCTAAAATCTGGCACTGGATGGAAGTGAGCTCGTTAAGCTTCCTGTAAACGCTACGGGAATATAGGGACTGTTTGCATTCCAAGCGACCAGATTGGACCAGAGGCACCAGAGCAGACTACATCTGCCACAAGCACGTTGAGACATTTTAGTCCTCACTTGTTTGAAGATCTCATCTGGAACATTACAGTCTCAGAGAAAGCAAACGTCATAGTCACCAGCAAGGATTTATTTTTGTTTTTTCCCTTCTCCGCAGGTCAGAAGTGGTTAACTATAGCAAGAAGTCTCCTTCTAGTTCTCCCATTGCCAAAAAAACAAAGTCTTCTTAGTGAGGCTGGGAGAATCTTCACGATCGGGCCCTGGGCTCTTTCTACAGTTCTGGTCTTTTCCCCTGATGTTTCAGTCTGCACTGGGTGGGCTCTGACCATGCACAGGACTGAGAACACCCCCTTCCCCAGCTCTCGACAAGCCTTCAATCCCCCATACCTCTGGTGGCGCCGTGTCCTTCTACCTAAGTCTACTTCCCTCCATGTTTTCTTATGAACTTCCTCTCACCCTCCCAAATCCATCTCTCAAAAACGCTCTCTTGAACTTTCTCTGAACCACTGTGACTTTTTTGGCAGAAAGAATCACTTTCGAATGTGTTGAGAATATAGCATCTTGTACAAGCCCCCCATCATCATTCATTCAACAGATACTGACCCATCAGTTACTGTGTACCAGACATCGTGTCAGGTCCTGGGGATACAGCAGGAGACCAACAAAACTAAACCCTTTTCTTCGTGGGATTCATGTTCTGGCTCATGCATTGTCCAGTCATGTAAGGCTAAGTTAAAGCACCCAGCTGCTCTACTGTAGTGTGTGCGCTTCTAGCAGAGAACACTTAATTCCCTTCTTTGTCTCACCGGGACATAGTATGGTCCCCAGCACTTGGTAGACATTCACTTGTTTCTGGTCAAATGAGAAGGACCTATGTCATGACCAACACTCACCAGGAAGCCAGGACACCTGGCTCTGCCACATCTGTATGATCTCACCAAAACCAGTTCTCATTCTTAGACAGAATTTTCTCCCTAAAATGGAGAGCCAAGGAGTAGATGTTTTCAGGGGTTATTTATGGCAGTATGATTCAAATGAACTGCATAATCCATAGTCTGTTTTTCACAGAGGTAGTGGGGAAGGGAATAAAACGCTCTGAGAAGATCTGGATTTGGACTCAAAGTTACCGGAAAGTCCCAAGGTCTCAGCTAGATTCTTCTGATCCTAAGGACAGGGCCCACTGGCAACCTGATTGTCCATCTTCAGATCAATCCTGTTGATCTTGCTTTGTAACAAAGCCACCTCCCATCATGCTATGGCTCAGTGGTGCTTCCTGGGGTTTCCTGCCACCTTGTGTGGCTACATCTTTATCTTTAGGCAGCGACTGAGGGCGTGTGAGATACAGCTTGGTCATGAAGGTCTGACACTCTCTGTGTTAATGGTGTGACAATAACCTTTCTTTCTGCCACAAAATAATTCTACTCCGGGTGTGGATGAAAACCTCATCAATCCATCCTTTGAAGATGCACCTCACTGTCTCATGAAGCAGGCAAGACAAGGGCATCTTGGTGGTTATTGTGAGCAAAATGAGAGAAATGCTTGGGGTCTTTTCTCGTCACACAGAAACGTCCATCAGTTGTGACGTAAAGATGGTTAATGACCAGGGGAATGGAAGCATCTTGTCCCACACCACCACGCCTTCATTTGGAAAATCAGATTCTCGCTTAATAAAATTTCACCTACAACTTCCAAGAGGGACAAGAAGGAGAATGTCCGTGCAGGTAGGAGTGATTGAACCTCACAGGGTGAAATCAATCCCCCGATACCTACCTTCCCCGAAGAGATTTCTCACCAAGGCCTGCTGTCCTCGTGGGGCGCTGTTACCCCTGGAAACTTGCTGGCTAGATTGCAGACACAGGACTCTTCCCCTTAATTCTTTGTGGCACAACTGAAACAGAGCTGGAAGCTTCAACTCAGATTGATTAAAGACCTGAAAATACCTAAAAGGAAATAAATTCAAAGGATCATGTAAAAGTTGAAAATCAAATTGCCTGACTTAGAAGCTAGGACTTAATTTCTAGAGTTTGTACGGTACCTCTATTCCAGCACCGGGTGTGCCTGCATGAGCTGTGCACCTCTGAAACCGCACCACCCAGGTGACCACAACTCGGCGTTTGCCCTCTCAGAAGTCTGAACAGAAGAGAATGAATCTCACATACCCAGCCAAGAATTCCCCTGCCATGTTCTGTCAAATGCTTACTTGGGGGGATGCAGTTTTCTCACTGAGGGACGGGATCTTCCAGCGTAGTGCCTGTCCCCTATAGGTGAGACCTCAGTCCTATCTCATCATCTTGCAGCCTCAGCAGGATGATCACATCAAAAGTTAGCCCAATAAGGCCAACACCATCCTCCTTCCTGAGAAGTGGTAGGTTCATGTGGTCTTGGGGGAGTTGTGTAGAAGAGTTTTGTGCATCCAACTGTTTACTGGACATTTTCTCCACCTCTCCCAACTCAACTCGTGGTCACCCTCCTCCTGGACCACAAACCTGCTTCTACTCTAGAATTCCCCGTTTCGAAGCACCACTGAACACTCTCCTTGCAACACTGCAGCCATCCATTCTCTCCACCACAATAGCTTTGCCCTTTTGCAGACCACCGTCACCTCCTCCCTGAACTGCTAGAACATCCTCCTAGCTAGTCCCCTTTGCCCTGGTCACTCCTTTCCCAAGCATCTGGCACTCGCTACACATTTCCATGAAGACCTGATCAGGTTTTATTCCTCCACTGCTTCAAAAACTCTAGAAGCCTCTTATTGCCATAGAATTAAAGGTGTTATTCCCAATAGTTTTACCAAGCATTTTGCAGGCTAAGTAAAAGGGGAAAAAAAAAATTCTCTAAAAAAAAAAAAAAAATCTGGGAAACAAGATTAATACACTTGAGATTTGTTTTAAGCTGCAGAACTTCTCAGTGCCTCTAATAAGATATTGATAAATAATGTGTATTGGGAAGCTCCATGGGTGTAATACATTAGGCATCATTCCAAAAATTATTTTACCAAAAACTATTTTGGCAATATTCCATGGAATGCATGTCACATGGAATCTGCATTTGAAAATTCTTATGTAGAACGTAAAACAAAATTTATATTCTGTGCAATAAACTCCATAATTTAATTTCACTTTTGTTTCCTTCTTCAATTGTATGCATAAACAATGCTTACTTTATTGGGTTTTTGATTACAAAAGAAATGCATGATATTGTTATAAACTTAGACAAGTGGATAAAGAATAAAATAATTTCTTTCCCTTCAAACCAGTCCCCTAAGATAATACATGGACACCATTTTTATCATTCTATTTCTCTCTGTAGCCATGTTTACAGACACAAACACACATGTACACGGCATCAGGCATTCTTTTTCTTTCTCTTCTTCCCTTTTCTTTTCACACATACAAAATGCTACATACATTATTCCGCAAGTTCTTTTTATTTCATTGACTGTGTTCATCTGAACATCTTTCCAGATTAATGCACGTTGATCTTTCCCATCCATTTAAGTATTTAATAACTTCATGATATAGTACAGAACAGATGCACTAAAACACAATTTATTCCATAATTCCCCTGTTGATGGCATTCTAGTTGTTTCCAGAGTTTTTATTTTTATTTTTGGTTGTTTAATACATGCAATGCTGCGACAAACATTTCTAATGAAATCCTTCTGTTTTATTTCTGAAATAGAATGTTCCAAAAGTTGACCCAGCCCATTTTTCACCAGAAACTCGGGTTATTCCCTTTTAGCAGTTTTTGGGTGAGATGAAAACGTACATGAACCAACCTGGGACAGAGGCTGCACCCGGGTCAGCGCCCATTATTCTAAACACGGATGATGTTAAAAAACTGGGCTTCTGCCCTTTTGAAGTCAGCCAGCAGGGTGCCTGCAAGGCCCCCAGAGGCCACTCCTCCCCAGCCGTCCCTGTCCTGCCTCTGCTTGATGATCTGTCCTGAGCCAGGTCTTAGCGATGCTTTCATTTAGAGAAAAGCCAAAAGACCCCACCACGTGGCGGTAACAGGAGAAGAAGGAAGATGGTGCACAGGCAGAGTGTGTGACTCAGAGACTGCCATGGCCACAGAGGCGCATGACGAGGGCTCAGAGGGGAGCAAGGCTGATGTGGGAATGAGGCTGCCGCCACTCACCCATCCTCCCCGGGGACCTCTGCAGAGCACAGTGGGACTCTGCCTGGAACTGCCCCACCGCTTTCACCAAGGGGGTCAGTTGCTGGGAGGCATCACCCTTCCTTCCCTCTGCAGTCCGTCCTGCTGCGCAAGCTGCAAGAGATTTTACTTATCTCCCGCTTATTGGAATCAGAAGGGCAGACAGGTTGCAAGCACAGACTCTGGATCCAAACTGCCGACCTCAAATCCCAGCTCTTTTCCCTACCGGCTGTGTCATCGGAAAAGTTACTCGCACATTTTGCTCTTTTGCCCTCGGTTTCATCATCCAGATGATGGGGATAACAGTAATACCTCATAGGGATGTGAAGATTATATAAGGACAATTTCTTTCTCTTCCAACTAGTGCCCGTGTGTGTGCACATGGGTATAAAATATATAATATTATAAAACGCCAATTAATATATAATAGTAACTATAGCATAATATTATATCATTAATATACAGTATAGTACTATTATATAATATAATGATAGTATAATTGTTCTTAATATTATATTATACCATAACACAACTATTAATATAATGTAATTATATAATCATAATCATATATTATCTATTCTTATATATAATTTTAATATTGATAGAAAATACATAATATTGATATAAATATATACTACATTATATAATTATACTTACTTATGTAATATATGAATACATTTTAGAGATATATATATAATACATACAAGGTGCGTCACAGTAATCTCCCAGGAAGCCTTAGCTTTTACTGTTAGCCACACGCCCATGCTCATCAGGCCAGACCTCCCCATAGTGGAGACACGATGGGCCATCTCAGTCCCCCACCTGTGGCGTGATGCCAAACCTTTCACCTTCGCCTGTGCCGAGCCCTCCCCCAGGCAGGCCATCCCCCAGTCCAGCGTCTGCTCACCCAGATCCCTTTCTTGCTCGAAGGCTCAGTTCAAAGGTGCCCTGTTATAAAGCCTTCCAAGATTCTCGCCTCCCATCCCCTCCCCAAGAGCGTCCCCTCTCCCTGTGTGGTCCTGCAACAGTGCCCTCCTTACCCGCATCACCTCCTGCCTACGGCATGGTCGTGTTTGCCCTGGACTCACTCTCCTTCGGACTGTAGAACGGCATGTGCCTTGGCAGTGTGGGTGAAATACTTCCATCCCTTTGGTATCTGTCACAGGGAGCACACACGGCGATACTAAACACATGTGGGCCAACTGAACATGGTCATCTTAGGGACCCTTTGCACTGACATCGTGCCTTCCCATTTTTGAATTTTACTCCATTGTTGCATGTAAATTGAGGCTTCCCCTCCGTGCATAGATGGATGGCTACACTCCCTGCATGCTGAGGGCTAAAGCAGTGCCTGGGGGAAGACAAGATGGTCAAGCATCATGAGAAGACTGGGGCTCAGGTTGGGTGGTGTCGTGAACACAGAGTTGATCGTGCCAGCTCAGGGGGCACCTGAAGCTACAGCCCCCTCTGGACACACACCCACACACCTCACTAGCTCCTCATCACCTGTCTCCGAGCCCAAGTTTGAATCTGAAGTGCAGTGTCTGACCCAATTGAAATGGAACCCAGGGAAGGTCGAATCCTATTAAGTCACCAGACCATAGAGCAGAAAGGTATAAAGTTGACAAATTGCTTCTCCCAGTAGCAGCAGCTGTGAGGCACTCAGCGAGGCTGGGCTCTGACCCAGGAAAGGGCCAACAGATATTCCTTCCTTTTTCCTGGGCACTGATCTCAATGTGCAACTAGCTCCCTTTCCCAGGTGAAAGCGCTTACGTGCTTAATAGGTAAGTGTTCAACATGCTTCCCTCTATTTTATTTTCCAGTTGAAATAGAACCTGGGTGTACCAGATCATGCCAGCCTGGGCATGTGGATAATAAGTCCCCCGTAACCCTTTAAAAAGGGATTTCTGCTGGTTGTGCACCAGCTTAAAATTGTGCAAGTCCCAGCCTCCTGCCCTTTCCCCCCAGCTAGTCCTGGGAGGAGCTGAGAGTGTCCATCATGAGTCCCTGCAAAGAGCTCCACTGGTTCCACTGCAATATGCACCATGGTCCTCTTTTCATGCTCTGTCAACCAAGGTGATGTTTCCAGGAGAAGAAAAATTGAAGCAAGGAGGCAAACACTTCATACATTTTACCTACATTATCCCAAAGAATCCTCCCTACAGCCACACAATGTCAGCATTATGATCTCCATTGTAAAAATGAGCCGAGAGAGGTTCTGCAATGATAGTTCCATCCAAGATCAAACAGCTTGTGTCAGGTCAAGTTAGGGTACAGGGCTCAGGCTTCCTGATTACAGATCACTTTTAGTCCATCACACCTCACACTTTCCCTGCTGCCTCCAAAGCCCCTGCTCTACTCCAGCATTGCCTCACTGAAACCTAAGAAGCAACATCCTCCATCTGACCTGTGCTTCTCTTGTTCTCACAATAAAATTGTCCATTCCATTCCAGGCCCTTTCAATGGACCTTACAATTTTCCAGAAACATGCTGCTTAAAGTTTTGTATACAAAGCTATGCTGCCAGTCCCCAGGGCTTAGTATTTCTCTGGAGCACCCGTCCATTTGACCCAGAGAGTTCTTGTTCCTTGTTCCACTGCAGTGCTCATGGCCCCCACCACAATCTGCCCACTTCAGCTCCCACACATGGCTCCCAGGTCTCATCTCAGATCTCTTGGTCTGATGAGCCATTAGGAGCAGCTTCCTCCACTCAACTGCAAATGCTGTTCAAATAAAACTTTGAACTGGGGCTCCCAGGCTCATATACCACAGCTAAGGGACACTTCTTTCTTCTACTTAAGCACATTGATGAAGCTTGGTAAGTCTCTGTTCCCTCTGTCAAAGGGCTAGTAATCATGTCTCCCTCCTTGGGATGCTTTGTAGATTCCACGTTGGTCCTATGCTGTGCATATAAAACGACTAGAGTAGTAGCTAGCACAGAATAAATGCTCGATGTTTGTTAGCTCTCATCTTCTTCCTCATCAGCTGTTCTCCCTGGTCCGATGTTGATCTGGCTCCACCTCTTGCTACAGTGGAAAATAACACAGATCAGAGTAGCCCTGGGCTTTCCATATATTTCTTGGAAGCTGTGGCATCCTTTTCATTTGGACCATACAAAGGAACCAACATCAGCTGGTACCTCACTGTTGCACACATTGAAGGAGACTAATGTGCTCAACTCTCTTCCTTTGGGGTTCAAATCATTCCAGGGAATCCATACTCTTCATGCAGAGGCTCTCAAGATGACCCATCCATCTGGCCCTCCAGACACTGGAATCCACTAGGTAAACCTCATTTTCTCAAAAAAAAAAAATAGGGACAGAATTAAGGCACTTCTCTTCTCACCAGATCTTCCCCCGTCGCTACTTTCCCTACCACAGTTGGTTAATCCCACTGGCAAGAACATCCATTCTTTCACCCACACTCATGAACTGGTTAATGGAATAGATTGTTTAACTCAATCCTGGAGATTCCTAGTTCTGAGTCTTTCAAGATCATATCTTAATATTTTAAAACATAAACTTCATAAGAAGGAATAATATTAAAACTCAGATATTTTCATAAAAGCTGATGTTTCCATCTATTCTATTCTACTGCAGCATTTGCATTCCTTTATTCCATAAGAACCTATGATGATTCTATTATATACCAGGCACCTATCTAGGAATCAAGGATGCATATATGTGTACAAATAAATTCAGTGCAGATCACAGAATCATCATGGAAGTATTTGCATGGTATGGTAGAAGCACGGAGAGGGTGAGATCGAGTCTTCCTGAATGAAGAACAACTGACAGCATTCTACTCTTAGAAAATGCCTTCCTCCTTCAAGTTGTGGCTCAAAAATCGCTTCTTCATGGAAGCCTTTTCAGTTAACAGTATAAAGTTTCAGAAGAGTAGAATGAACTCTAGGAACTGAGAATAGGGTCACTGGATTCCATTCAAATTTATCTTTAACAGGTTTGGGAACACAATCTGACCTTGGAAGTAACCAGATTGGGGACCTGGTGAACCCTGCAGATATAGGTGTTTCCCAAGAGTTGTCCTGAACATGAGGAAGAGGAGTCTAAGAAATTCTTCAACAACCCAACAAATGTAAATGAGAAACTCCTCAACTCTTTGGAGGTTCTATCCCACTCAATGGTCTTGGGAATTTCCGAGCAAACCACATGGCGATGCCCCTCCACTTCTGCTGTGGGGGTAAGTAGGGGTGAGGGGAATTCTTGGCTAGAGACAGCTCAGAAAAGGCTTGTCATCTGTAACCTATGAAGTCACTATCACATTCAGCTAGTGACTGAATATGAAAATAATTAGCAACCATTTTACCAAGGGGGCTGCTCTTCTTCAGAAAGGAACAAGGAGTTTCTTAATTTTTATAAACATTTCACCATTAGTGCTTCATTTAATGACAGAAGACATCCAGAAAAATACCTTTCTCTCTCTCATCTATACATTCCCATGACCTCCAAGGTACAAGAATTCAGAGGCAGAATGAGGCAGAAAGACACTCATCTTTGTTTAGTCAAGCTTTCAAAGTTCCTAATTGGATTTAGGAAAATGTGATTATATTTATTAGTCTGTTCTGTCCACTGAACATGAAAGGAGAGAGTCAGGACTCATGACTGAGTTCTAACTTCCTATCTGATAGATTTAAAGAACATTACCTTTATGGGTAAGTCCAGCTCTGTAGTGCAAGTTCTGCTTAAGAATTCATGATGATATTTTCACCATGAGATGGTGGCTCCACGATTTGCATATCCAACCGCTGTTACTCAGAAACTGATACCCCAAATTCCGGCACCTTGACATGCTGAACTGAAGAAGCAGCCTCAAGGTCCCTCTGATGTTCCTCCCCACCCTTCAGCCCCAAAGCCCCAGTCTCTCAGTTCTTCATCTCTCCCAATACACAGGATGAAGCTGTTCTCTGAAGCTCCCTTATCTACCTGGAAACCAGAACCCTAAAAAGGAACACAGTTGTCTCCCATCCTCTCTCTAAAATCTCATCATCTATCACAGAGAAGGAGACAAATGACTGCAACCACACCTGGAAAAACTTTTTCACAAGATAACGTCTGCCTCTTGGGCTCATTCACATTCCAAAGACAATTAATTACAAGTTAATTTCTGTCTCTGGGTCCATTCATATCCCCTGAAAATCATGTACTCCAACACCCCCAGCTTTCCTCTCCCCAGTGAAGAGGGTATTTAAGGGTCAACCATCTGGCCCTTTTCTCTTTCCCTGAGCTTTCATTTTTTTGGGAGACTCCTGCGCACATGTGTGCATGTAACAGATTTTTTATGCTTTTTTTTTGTTAACCTGTCTTCCATTATGAAGGTGTCAGTTGTGACCCTTTATGATGAGGAGAAAAGGGATCACCCCCTTCCCACCCCTACACTGCCAAACTCTGTATCCCAAATCTCATTTTCACTGAACACCCCAGTGCACCAAGGCACAAGCTCATCATGTCCCCCCTCATTTCTTCCTCACTGTGTCTCTTCTATGCCATCCAATCATTCACGTCAGAAACCCGTGTGCCATCTTGCAGTTCTCCCTCACCTTGTCCCCAAGTTTCCCTGATTATATCTTCTTAAAAATCATTAATACTGTAACTGTCCCCTTTCTCCACCCCTAGTGCTAAAACATGGTCCAACTCTTCATCACTTCGTGTGGAATTCCTTGAATAGTTTTTCCTAAGAGTTCTTCCACCACAAGTTTGACCTGTCCCTCCCAAACTTCCCAGCAGCCATAGTAATCTTTCTTCTATGTAAATCTCATTAAATCCCAAAAAAATCTTCACATTATTGCCCATTTCCCTTCAGGATAAATTCCCAAGCTTCTTATACTCCCTGAGGATCCCTCTATAATCTGTACTCAGTCCTACTCTCTGCCCCCTCCCTAAATGTTCAGTATTTGGGGATTTTGTTGTTGTTCGTGGAGGGGGGAGGGTGTTTGTTTTTTTGTGTGTGTGTTTTGTTTTGTTTTGTTTTTAAAACAGTCTTGCTCTGTTGCCAGGGCTACCTAAAGTGCAGTGGTGTCAACCTAGCTCACTGCAACCTCAAACTCCTGGGCTTAAACGATCCTCCTGCTTCAGCCTCCCAACTACCTGGGACTTACAGGAGAGCACCACCACACCCAGCTAATTTTTTCTATTTTTAGCAGAGACAGGGTCTCACTCTTACTCAGGCTGGTCTTGAACTCCTGACCTCAAGCGATCCTCCCACCTCGGCCTCCCAGAGTGCTAGGATTATAGGCATAAGCCACCACACCCGGCCAGTATTTTCTGATCTGTGTAGACATACATACCTCTTCGTCATCAACCTTCTTTCACTGCTTTGCTTTAGTGTTTCTGTGGCAAATGTGATAGAACAGGATTGGGTTCTATCTCTCGATCTGAGAATCATTATCTCCTAAGTGAAATTAACTCATTCATAGTATTGTGATTACTAATATACTTGGACTTATTGATACCAACATTCTCCATTTGCCACTTTTTCTGGTCATTTTCTTATCCTCTGTTCTTTCCTTGACTTCTGTTGGTTAGGGCTCCTCTGCTCTGCTCCCCCAGGCCTAAATCTTTAGTGGTTTTGTGGTTTGTACTCTAGATCTATCTTTCTAATTGTTATCTTATGCTTTTGATCAACATACTTCAACATGGGTAATTCTAAACAATTTTAGAGATTGTCAGCATCTATATTCTCTACATAACAAGAGAAGAATGTCAGCGTGCTTTAAATTCTATCTGCCTCCCTTACCCAGCCCTGCCACATTGCATATTGAAATCAGCTGAGATAGTTTAGTTAGAAATTAATTTTTAAAGCTTAACACTTATTGAAAATTAAGAATAAGATGAGGGGTTTTTTCTATTGTTGTTTTGGTTTGGTTTTGGTTTATTCGTTCTCCATTGTTTCTTTTATTTTACTTCTTTCTCATGGGGTTAGTTTTTCCCTTGCCGTGATTCTTTTCAAGGAGATCTGCCCATGGCAAATTTTCCAAATCTCTCCATCTCATAAAATCTGTTGATTTTACCCTCAAACTTAAACTATAATTTATTAGGTATAGTAATTCAAATTTAAAGTTAATTGTCTCCCTGACATTTGAAAATATTGCTCCATTGTCCGCTGCATCCATTGCTGCTACTGAGAAGTCTGGTGTCAGCCTGATTCACACCCCTTTGTAAGTAATCAGTGCACCCACTCCACTGCACTTCACGCAAGAAGCCTTTAGAATTTTCTCTAATGACCTAAAATTTCATAAGTGTCTCACATGAATTTAATTATTCATTTATTTATTCTGCTTGACAATAAAAAATATTTTTTAATCTGAAAACTTACTAGATTCTTAAGTCCTATGAATTTGCCTTCTTTTATGTATTTGAATTATTGCTGGATGCATTCTGCTATTCAACTTACGTGCTGGTGTTTTTCATTTCAACAATTCAGTTTTTAATGCCTTGGATCTATAGTTAGTTGGACCGAGATTATTAAGAGCTACCATATTGAGCTCTAAATGACATTTGCATTAAATGGAAAAGTCATACTTAGCTGAATTGTTATCTGGATTGAGTAGGTCTGAAACAAATGTGTCCAACTGAATAAAATTAGTTTTCACTACAGAGGTTTGTGAGCGACATGGGCTATTTGTGGTTTTAAGTCTTTAGGTGGAGAAATAGAAGGCAAGGAAACTATAGATATGGATGAATTTCTGACCATTTTTTCCTGTGGTGACTTTACAAAAAGTCCTCCTAAATCACACCTTTCAAGTCAACATACCCCTAGTCATGTGTGTACAGATCTCTGAGAAAAGCGAATGACAAATCTGCAGTTGTGCCTGTTCATTCACTTACAAAGAGAGTGTAATCCTTTGTAAGGAACCAAGACAGTTGGGCTGTAGACTTCAACTCACCCTAACAAAACAAAATAGACAATGTTCCCATAGCAACTTTAATGCATCCACACTGCATACATTGAGTAGTTGAACTAGCACTTCCCAGAGACATGTGATACATATGAACTAGCAAGAGCACCAATAAGCCTTCACTTTTCATATTCTGGGACCTTGTTGTATTTATATTCTCAACCAAACCGTTATGTTGCCCTAGGGTTTGCACTTAATACCTAGTCTCATACTAAGCTGGTGAATGACTTTGAACTTCTTAAAAAAGCAATGAGCTCTAAATAACAAAAGCAATGTGTTAGAAGATATTATTATTAACTCCCTAGTCATCCTTCAGAGTGTCAAAATCACCCGCCCGAGGAGCAGGGAGTCTAATATTGGTACAAATTCCCTGGGTCTTGACATTCAGTTTCAGGATTTTAATTGACTCCACACTCACACATTATGTGTTCCATGAAAGACAACAGTCATCTGCAAGATCTCATCACCACCTGCCCCCCAAACTGCTTGAAACTCTGGGGACTCCACCAAAAGATGGAGAGAATTTGTTGGATCATTAGCACCCTATTTTCAGAGGCCCCCGTCTGAAAGGTGCAAGTTGTAATATTCGCCTGAGTCTGTGATCAATTCCTCAGCTGTCAAAGGCATGTATTCTGCAAATTTTATTCTAAAAAATAAATAAATAAAGCCCATGTGCTTTCAGGCCTTCACTACTCTTTTTGGTCAAGGTATTTGGTCAAGGTATTATCCCTCCCCTGACAAAGCAGGAAAAAGTAAAAACAAAGCCCAAACAGCTACAGTTTTCTAATATAAAAGAAAAAAAAAGGCATGATATTAAATTAGCAAATCTAATCTAATCTATCAGTTGCTTTCACTAGCACAAACACCCCCCATACATACACACACACACACACACACACACATACACACACAGAGATTATATATATAGAAGGATCTGGAGGTAGCCATAGACACAGGCATGGATATGGGTATACATTTGGCCTTCAATATAATCATTTCTGGTAGGTGCAATAATCTCATTAATAGATGTGCAAACCAAGGTATGGAGCATTTATTGAAATAGAGATTGGAGATCTAAGTTTGAATTGGGTATTAATTATATATAGATACACACATATGTGTGTGTGTATGTATATGCACATAAATTATTGAGAAGAGCTAATTTTCAAAGAAGAAAGCTGTATCTTCCCAACATCTTCTGAACCTCTTTATCCATCATGGTTAACCCATGAAGACCACAGAACACCAAGTCTGGTCCGTAGCAAGCACTTGATATCAGATATGGTTATTTAATTTCATAATTACTGGTGATATGATCATTAACCGATTCATCATGCTAATATCTAAACATCCTTGCTGTTTTTCAGGCACTGTGCTAAGGATTTTCACATGCATGATCTCTCTCACTCCTTCCAGCAGGCTTGTGAGGAAAACATTATTTTCTTGAGATTACAGATGAAAAAACTGAGGCCGAGTAGTACGGTATCTTGCCCAGGGTAAGAGAATACAGGTTTCAACCTAATTCAGCCTGGTTCCAAGCTCTGGGGCTTCTCCCATGACAATAAATGTAAACAGAGTATTTTGGTTGAAAATCTCATCATAAAGAAAGGAAAATGAATTCAACATGGCTAATTCTAATTAAGCAGCACTAAATATATCTGGTGTATTTTTGCAGTGAGGCTCTTGTTGCTGTGTGTGGTTACGTGTGACAGGTCACCCACCTATCTTCTCTGCAGACCTAAATAACTCCAAGCAGCAGAAGGAGGTCTGGAATACTGCCAAAAGAACAAAGTAACTTTGATATAAAACTGCCACATTTGCTACCATAGATAGGAGCTAAAGAGAGTCAATAAGGAATTGCAAGCCTCAGACTCGACTCTATAGCCCACAGACCAGAAGGGCTGACAGAGGGAATGAAAGACAGTTGACCAATAGCACTGCCCTTGGGTGCAAGAAGTGGGCACCATCCTAAGGTACACCCTTCAAGCTCCTGGCCCTCCAGTACAATATGGGCCCAGCAGCTAAACATTAAAGGACCTTAAAAGGGGGACAAAGTTCATGAAGTCCTGGACTGTTCGTCCAGTGTCTGAAAGCTTCCAGACAGGAAGAATATGTTGCACAGGGCAGGGGACAGAGCTGCAACAGCCTGCAAAGCTGTTCTTCTGGGTAAATGTGGATAATAAAAATAACAACAAAACCTACATCCCCAGTGTATAATTTCCAAAGCTCCCTGTAGTGTAAGTATGATATTCATAATTATGCTCATTTTGCTGCTGAGATCCCAGAAGACCTGAGAGGTTGGTTATGCAACTCTGCCAAAGTTTCACAGACGCACATCTAGGGGAGAGCTGTAGAGCAGAAGGCAGGTGCGGAGTAGAGCTGGGTTTCGGGCCATTTGGTCTAGTCCCCTGCCCAAACGTCCATGGCCTTGTAAAGAATACTCTCATGCATCTGACTGTCTATATTGTCTGTCCCTTCTCTCATTGTTGTAGATGAACCTACCCAAGACAAATTTCTCCACCGAACCACCAAAGGCCCATAGTCTACTTATCCAAAGACATCACTACAAATATTAACTCCTGTGCATCATCAGTTGTGCCTTTGCTATTTGATCATCCCCATCAGCATATAAACATGTTGCCATATTTATAATCAAAGAGAAAGAGACAGAGACCTTCTCTGACTCCCTATCTTCCTCCAGTTCTGCCCCATTTCTCTATTACTATGACATAAAAAAGATGGTGGAAGGCCAAGGCGGAAGGATCATTTGAGGTCAGGAGTTTGAGACCAGCATCAGCAAGAGCAAGACCCCGTCTCTACAAAAAATAGAAAAATTAGCCCAGGCACCGTGGCACATGCCTGTAGTCCCAGCTACTAGGGAGACTGAGGCTGGGGGATCACTTGAGCCCAGGAGTTTGGAGCAGGGTCACTGAAGGGATATAGGATTGGGTAGATGAATAGACATGTGAGAAAGCAAATCTATTAAAAGGTTAATTATACAATCTAGGTGGTGTGTATATGGGTGTCCTCTGTGCACTTCTTTGAACCTTTCCATGTGTTTGAAATTTTTTGAGGAAAAGCTGTCTCTATTTCCTCTCCCACCTTTCCTTCTGTTCTCTCTTAAAACTACTCTGATGAGGCTTTCATCCCCATTATTCACCAAAAATTCTTCTTGTCAAAGTCACCAATGACATGACCTCCGTGTTGCTAAATGCAATTTTTACTCACCCAATACTCATACTCAATCTATTGGCAGGCATTTGACATGGTTGGTCACTTTCTCCTGCTTTCAACACTTTTTTTCCCCCACTCAACTCTGGGAGATCACTCTTTCTTGGATTTCCCCATAGGTTATTGGTTTCTTATTCTTATTCTTGTTTTATTGTGGTTTTTTTCCCTTACCTCCTCAACATCTAGATTGCAGTGAGCCACAGGACTCATTTCTCAGACCCCCGTTTTATTCACACTCCCATGCTGAGCTCACCCAGTCTCATGTGTTTCCATGTATCTTTGCAGATGACATTCAAATCTGTATCTTTAATCCAGACTTCTCTCCTGAACTCTGGACTCTACATCCAACTGCCTATTCTATATCCTCACTTCAAGGTCTAATAGACATCCCAATCTTAACATGTCCAAAGTCAAACTCCTTGTTTTCTACCTGCACCCCCACCCTCTGCCAAATCTGCTTATCACCGCAGAGACCACCATGTAAAAATGCCCAAGCTGGCCTGCTGTCAGATGGTAGGCTGTGCAGAAGAAAACCAAAGCACCCAGGTTGACATTCTGCCAACTGCAAGACATTTGAGTGAGACCATCCTATCAGCCAGTCACCTGCCAACAAACCAGCTAATGATAGACACATGTGTAAGCTCAGGAGCGATCAGCTGAGTTGCCCCAGATTAGAAGAACCACCCAGCCAACCCACAGAATTTTGAGAAGAGTGAAAGGTTGTTTTCTTAACTCCCTAAGATTTGGGGTGCTTTGTTATTGATAAAAAATTCAAGAATATCTGAAATATGCTAGAAAGTATGTGTAATTTTAAGGGGAAAGAGTCACTCTTGAAAAAAAACAATTACCTAATTCTTTAAATGCATGAATTGGGAGCTGGCGTTGTCATAGTTTCTTGAATATTTATAAGGGAATATATCCTTTATTCCTTGAATATAGGCCCTTAAACTGCCCCAGTTTTCTCACCCAGGAAAGTTTTCACGGTAGGGCAGCTTTTTCAAACTATGTTCAAGACTCTTGGGTAGAGATTTTTACACTTTCTCTCTAGGTTGTTGAGATGTCTGAGTTGATACATTCTCTACTCACATTAACTGCAGGCAAGAGACAGAGACAGATCTACGTAAATGTGCCCTCTGTTTGTTTTTATTTTTAATGCCCTGTGATATTCCCTGGATTTTCAATCTGATTAGTGTGGTTTATGTGGCTAACACTCCTCCATCTTGTATTGATTAACTTTTGAGATTGAATCAAAGTATGCTGAATTATTAAAGATTTAATTTTTGACTCTAGGTTGGATGCAAATAAGTTTTCAAAATTTATTATATTTTGTGACTTCTTCTGGAAACTACATTAGGAAGACATTGAAATCTACCAATTTTGGATTGACTTGTCAGAGTGGCCCAGGGACTTATCAACTACAGAGGCCCCAGATCCTGACCTGGAGCAGTTAAATGTGACTTAACAAAATCTTGCTAATGAATCAGCAGCCAAATTTGATTGTTAGAGTAAAATGAGAGATTCTTAAGGGCCTATCAAAACCCTGGAGATAGCTACTTACATTTCTTTCTCCTCTTCTCACTTGCTTGGTGTCCTCCTGCTACATTCTGCTCACATGCAAGGAGTCAGACCCATATAGGTGCCCCCTGCTTGAATTTCCCTCAACTAGCCTCATGTATATGACTCTCACACCTCCCTGTATGAGACAACTGGTTAGTTCTTAACGTATGGTGTTGCCATGGTGAGTTTGTCAGCCATCTGCCCTCCTAGACTGGTCCTTAAGGTCATGTACCAAGTCTTATTTACATCTGCACACCCTACACCCAGCAAGGGGTTCTGCATAACACTGTTGCTCCAAACAGGCTTACTGATGGAGTGAAGTAAATAGCTTCATGTCTCATTACCAAATGTAGATCTCCCCCTAGAAGCTTGTGAACTGATGAAAGCTATGTAAGTGCTTGCCACCGTCATCATCATCCTCATCATCATCACTCACTTCCTTTCAGTAGCTGTGTTTCCTGGGTTTAATTTGTTGCCCCAATCTTCATTATTTAGTAAGCGGTGGGAAGCTGGGCAGAAATCCAGACCTCCTGGCTCTGAGTCTGTTCATCTTTCCTCATGACATTATTACCATTAGCCTCGTGGGGACCAACAGAAGACAACAAAGCAAGAGCGCAGAGAAGATTCTGGAGTAGCGTATCAAAGCCATTGCCCTAAGGGACGAGTGGGGAGAAAGTCACAATATAGGAAATGACTACCCTGTCCCACCACTGTACTCACCCTCTATGTGTTTTACCTGTTTTTTCATTCTCACAAGAGCCCCATGAGGTAGGTAACAACGTTGCGGATGAGGACACGGTGGCAGTGAATTTTCTAGGTCAGGCAGTGAATCAGCGACTGGCCACTCACCACCCTTCAAGCCAACGTGCCATTCTAGATGTCCTAAGGATGTCTGTACACAGCTTCGAAAAGTTTCTCACTTTCTACCGTGCTTACTTCCAGTAGAAAATATGACATCTATTAACAAGGCCAACTTCACCAGAGGTTAAATAAAGAGGAGGCTGGTAGTTGAAAAAAACAAACAAACAAACAAAAATACTACAGTTCTCTTGGACCAAGCAGCCCTTGAAGACAGAATGGGGGCTGAAGCAGATATATTTAGTGAACATGAGCCTGCCATCATCCAAAGTGTCTGAGCCCGCGGGAAGGTTACATACGCTGTGTGTGACTCGGCTCTCAGACCAAACACTTCACAGGCCAACTCCCTGAGAGCTTGGCTGATTTTGGAGGAAGATTCCTCATCAAGGTTGCATGAGGCATCCAAATACTGCATGGGACATACTTATACTAAAAAAAAAAATCATTCGTCATTCATCTGAAATTAAAATTTAACCTGGTATCCTGTATGTTTATATACTAAATCCGGGAACCCTACAGAGGTATCTTTTTGACAGTGCGGAAACTCAACCAGAAGATGGGCCTCCTGTGTCATTGACCAGAACTGGGACCCGTGTCCACACTGACTCTGATGCTCAGCAAGGGGAATGGAGTCTGCATGGACGACTTGGCTCACTGCAGATCATTCCTTTTGGTCCCCTGAAGCACATGGACATGGGTAAGAAGTAGGGCTCATGAGTCATAATAAGGAAGAGGGGTGTGAGCCGGAAAGGCAGTCAGCAGTGTCAGCCCATTGCTATCATTATTTCGTGGGATGTATGATGGGCACCCCTCTTCCCAGCCCACATGTTCATAGAAAGGACTTGGTTTGATGTAGCTATGGAGGGAGTTGGATGCATGAAGGGAGATGACCTTGAGCTTGCTTTTCTTGTTACTTCTTCTTGGCATGTCCTTCAGCAGCTACTGCTTCACGTCCCTCACCTCCTTCAGGACAACGTCCCAGAGGTCCTGCTGCAGAAGGAAAGCTGCCCTGCACGAGTAACAAGCTGTGCTTCTCTGAGTGATATGTCCGGCTCTTGATCATTTGTGCCCTTGGGCAAGCAAGCTCCTCTTTCAAGCCCTGTCTCAACTCCCCTGCAAAGAGGGAGGATTCATCATAAAGGAGTCCCTCCTCACTCTGGCGGTCTTTTAGCAGAATTGCTTCCCTGGCGCTCCACCGACCTTATACCAGCTTTGGCCTCTCTTAAGAGTCACTCATTCTTTTCATTCGTTTTTTTCATCAAAGCTCTAATGAGTGTCAAATATATTCTGGGCATGGTTAGGTAGGCACTGCTGATAAAAGATAAATGCGCTCCCCATTGCTACCCCTGAGCTCACGGTGCAAGAGAAGAGATAAACAAATAAACAGCTGTGGCACACACCACTCAGTGTGGGGAGCGCCAATGTAGAGTCATAAAAAACTTACTGGGGGATCTCTGAGGAAGGAGGGAGCAAGGGCCCCTATCCCAGGGAACCTGGGAGGAATTCAGAGAGGAGGGGACTCCTGAACTGGGTCATGAAAAGTGAGTAGGGTTTCACTGATCAGGTGGAGAGCCTGGTGTGTTCAGGGAGCCATGAGAGGCTCCACGTGGACAGAGAGAAGGTGCATGATGGTAACTGATAATGAAGACATGTAGGGGACCTGCTTCCCTGCAACGGGAGTAAAAGAGCAGGATGCTCTCAGTGAGTTTGGTGAGCACCTAGAAGAAAATTATTTTTAATGCATCCATTCTTAAAATGCCTTTGCTGGCAACATTAAATCACTTAGGTGATATTGAAGCTTCTTGATAAATAGGGTTGCCGGCATTGCATTTCATAGCAATGTCCCACAGGATCCTAGAGCAGTGCTTGAACACAGTGAGAATGTGTCTGCCACCCCTAGGGTATTTACTTCATCCATAACGTGGATCTCTGTGGAATGGCCAAGTTCCACAAGCAGCGTTTACCCTGCCTTTCCGTCTCATAGTGTTTTATAACATCATCAACCTAAATGAGGCACCTAGAACGATGAGCGGTGGTTTTCAGGTTGAAAATCGGTGTCTATTCCTTTCCATGGGAAGCTGACATCTCATTTTTTAAGGGTGACATGCCATTACAAAGACGCGTTGAAAGGTTAAAATTCGAGCACACTGTTGAACATCCTAAGTGGCACACGAGCTGGAAAGAAACTCTCATTAGGTGTAATGGCTCTTCTACCTTGAAATTCAGGGGAAGGACGTACGCAACAGGAAAATAGAATACAGGTTGGGTAAATATAAATACATGCTCCAAGAAACCAGAGCAGACAGAGCATTAAGCTTCAAAATGACATAGCCCTGCACATCTATGGGAATGTGAACCAAAATGGAATATGAAGCCATGTACAGATGGGGTTGGGTTTTGTTAGAAGCCTCTTTTCAAAAATGGCCATGGTGCTGTGCAAGAAGTGTGTGTATCAGGAGGGCACTCTGATTTTTGGCGCCTGCCATTTAGTGATCGTTGTCACTCGTGGTTGGCAGTGTCTGGGAATGACATTCATCTGCCTTGAGTGAGTTAAGAGCTCACCCCAATGAGGGTGGCTTTATAATCTCCACTTTAGGACATCGCACCCAAGGTTACACAGCTGGAGACTGACAGTGCCTCCGTAAATCCAGGCTTCCCTGAAACCAAATGGAGCATCTTTCCACCGAAGCTCAGAGGAAGCAAATGATTTTCTCAAGTTCACTAGACCCTGGAGGGATTGCAACTTGAACCAAGAACCCCGGTTTTCTGGCTGAGTTCAGGTCATGCCCTTTCAGTATGCTGAGAATAGCTTTCTCTCTTAAACTTCTTGGCCACTTTCAACTTTTGGTCAACTTTCCTCCAACAACTATAGTCTCTGGTATTTCTGCTTTCTATTTGAAAGGGAATAACTTGATAACCTTTAAAATCCTTCTTTAGAAGAGGGAAAAAAAACCAGAAATACCTATTTATATTCCTGCTGCAATCCTCTGGCTCGGGCTGCCTCTGACCGGGCTTTCTTCATTCCTGTGCTCCTTAGGCTTTGTGAATAACCTCTCTTTGAGGTTAGGGTGAGGAATGGTAATGCAGCTGTTCGCAGGGGCTGCTGGAGGCAAGCCCGAAAGGTTTCCAAAGAGCCAAAAGGCATGGGCCACATTTTCAATGGACCAGGGCAAGAGTCAAGAGTCATTTTCCCCATGTGGTACGTGTGTGAGCTAGAGAGAGAGAGAGAGAGAATATGGTGGGGGCAGGAAAACATCAGTAGCAGCTCTTTCAAAATAAATTTAACTTCCAGGCAGAATCTTAGTTTCCAAATAGGCTTATAGAATCTCCATTTTTCCAATTTCAAAGCTTGCTGTTGCATCCAGCATTTCTAGCAATATTCCTTTGTAGAACAGTAGCACTGGAAGCACAGAGAGCCGCCGTAAAATAAAAATTGGGACACAACGCATTCCTTTCCAAGCAGCAATATATCAAAGGCCTGGTTCTGATCCTCTGAGGGGAAAGGCTCCCAAGGTGAGGTGTGGTTTGAGGATTCTCTCCCCACCTGCAAGCCCACCAGCTGAGGAGTATAAAAACCCAGCATCGAATCTCCCTCATTCTGAGAGTACAAGGAAGACCAGGAGCCAAATCCTAGTCATCCCTGAGGGTGGGTGGGATGTCAGGACTCCAGAGCCCCCATGCTCTGACTTCGGTTCTCCATTTTCCCTTTGGGGCAACTCAGTTTGGTCCCATTGATACCATAACAACAGACACCAGGGGGTGGTGTCCCATTTCCCATTTAAGGTCTTAGTCTGGCATCAATCCCTTCCTTTGTTCCCCTCCACATAGTTAAGACAGGCCCTGGTTTCCAGAAGACTTTACTGAATCCTAAAGGAGAAAGAATTGAAAATAAACCCAGTGAACATAAAGGCCATAAAGATGGGCATGGATTTTTAGAGGAATCTACTTTTAATTATTTCCTTTTCTTTAGAGTCTCACCCTGTCACCCAGGCTGGAGTACAGTGGCCCAATCACACCTCATTGTAACCTCGAACTCCTGGGCTTAAGCAGTCCTCCTGCCTCAGCCTCCCTGGTAGCTGGGACTACAGGCGTGCACCACTATGCCTGGCTTATTTTCTTTTTTTATTTTCTTTATTTTTTTAAGAGACAAAGACTCACTATGTTGCCCAGGCTCGTCTCAAACTCCCGGCCTCAAGCAATCCTCCCACCTCATCCTCCCAAAGTGCTGGGATTACAGGCATGAGCCACCATGCCCAGCCAGGGGAAATCTACTTTTAAACCTGTATGTTTCTTTCCTGTAAAACTCCTTTAAGCTATGGTACTCACATCTAGAACACAAAAGAAGACCTCAAGCCAAGTACCAACTTGAAGTTCATGAGTTAAAATCTGGGTGCGTGATATGCATATACTATGAACTATTATCGAGCCTTAAAAAGGAAGGAAATTTTGACACATTCTACAATGTGGATGGACCTTGAGGATATTATGCTAAGTGATATAAGCCATTCATAAAAAGACAAATACTGTATGATTCCACTTACATGAAATACCCAGAGTAGTCAAATTCACAGAGATGGAAAGTAGAATGGTGGTTGTCAGGGGCTGGGGGGAGAAGGAGGAGAGGGGAGTTATAATTGAATGGGTACAGTTTCACTGAACTCACTTAAACATGACTGTCAGTTAACCATCTTAACACTGAAAAAGTAGTTAAAATAGTATATCTTATGTTAAGTGAATTTTATCAAAATTCAATTTTTTAAAAAAAAGTTGAAAAGCCTGAGAATATTTCAACAACAATTTTGACTTTTCAGCCTTAGTTCCATGGCCTTCATTGACCTTGGAATCTTTAGTTGTCACCAAAGGGGCTAATAAACCACAAGATATTTTTTGACCTTGTTGGAGACAAATGAGATTCTATATTAAACTTATTAAACTGATTTTTTTCAACTAACATCTATATTTAAACAGACCAAACTAACTCATCCCAATGAGTGTTAGTCATTCAAATTAAGAATTAAGAATGTCTGTCGGGGTGAGCAAAAGACAGAACCGAGACACTACAGCATGAATAGCTTTCAAGAAGACAACACCAACAGATGAGTGGCTGGTTGGTGCGATTTCAATTTCTTTCTGTTAATTAATTATCTCATCCATTTATTCTCCTCGTCATTCAATAAATAATATTTTGCTCGTTGACCTTTTTCAAACTCTTGGAACAATAAGAGATGTACTCTCATCCCTTCATCTCATAGGAGGGGAAAAAAGGGTATAAGCGCAACTAAGTAATCAACAATAGATTCTGAGGACATTTATTAATCTCCCACAATAGGCTAGGAAGCAGGCAAATGAAGCTATATGGCCATGAGTTTCTAATTTAACTCTGTTTCCCAAACAAACTGGATGAAAATGGCCCTCTCCTTCCCATTTAGCCCCAGACTGAGTCCCCCGGACATCTGCCTACCCAGAGAGAAAGCCCTTCCTTCCTTCTGTCGGGTCAGCATCAGAAATGTCGGTTCTTGGTGTGCTCTTGTCTAAAGAATGACCAGACACACCGAAAGCAAGGTAAGCACGAAACAAGGTTTATTAAGGAGAAAAAGGATTATAGAGCAAGAGCAAGACATGGGTATACAGAGTAAGAGCAAGATACGTTCTCCACAGAACGATGAACAAGCCCCTTGTTGTACCAAAAAGGCCTTGGTCATGGTCTGGGGTCTTGTTTTATAGTGTCTGGATTGGGCCCTCCTCATTGTTCCGACGTCACCATGGAACCACTCTGATGGACAGCGGGAGTTACAGGACCTGAATCTTATTGTGGATGCGGATCTCCCATGAGCCTCTCTGAAAGCCCATTTGGAGGGTGAACCACAATGTATATTTAAGCTAATGACATGATAATTAGCCTTAGGTTGTTCTAGGTCACCTTCCAGACCCTACTGTACCTCTGCATTCTTTTGCAGTTGGCGCGCTAAGTTCTGACTGGCAGATCAGTAGGGAGTTCCCTCCTCCCCTCAGGTGTGGCAACTGCTCTCTCGGGGCACCTGCTTTTGTCCCCAGAAGGGACCAGAGGTCCCTGGCTGTCTACCTAACACTTCCCCTCTTCTGTCCCCTCTGTAAGAAGTGCATCCTGCCCCTACTGGCCAGCCCATTCAGGAGTCCCTGTCCCTGCTGCTTCAGGTCCCAGTCCACAGCCCAGAGCGCAGTCTCCTCCTGCATTTGCCTTACAGGCAGCGGGGGCACCATCCTATCCCCTGGAGGACCTCCCAGTGCTGGCCACCCACCTGAGCTTCCTGAGTCCACATGGGCCTCAGTTTCTTCCTTTGTAAAATGGGCACAATGATCGCACCCACTCCACCAGGTGGGCGGGAGGTTTTGGTGAGAGAGAGAGGAGGAACGAGCCTCAGACGCATGGCGCACCTCAAGGGGGGTACTGTTGCTGTGGCTCATGTTTTACTCTCCTTTTTGAAAGCAGATTTGGCAGCCACCTCTTCCTAGCCCCCAGCTCCTACTTTAATCCTGGAGCACTCAGCATGCCCCCTAGGAGGCTGCCCAGCTGGAGACAGGCAGGCAGGCACTGGTTGGAGTCCAGACAGACCGGAGTTTGAATCTAAGCCCCAGTACTCATTATCTGTGTGCCTTAGAGCTAAATCACTTAACCCCCTGGAGCCTCCACTTGTTCATCTCTAAAGCCTCCCTGGGGAGGTTTCCTGGGATAATGAAAGGAGATGAGGCAGGAAACACACCTGGCATTTGTAGGCATTGAATAGAACTCTCTGCTCCTGCCTGTCCTGTCTTCTGAACAAGTAGGCAGGGCCACCCGGCTTTGATCCAAGACCACCCTGGGTTTCCCCAGGAAAAGGTTCTGGATCCTTTCGCCAAAGGAAAGCTTGCGTACTGGCTACACACCAGTGTCCGCCTCCTCCACAGGCCTGGGGACGTGTTTGATGTAATCAACAACCGTCCACGCCTGTTAGCCGAATCCCGACATGCAGGCGTGTTCCGAGGAGCGTGCATATGTTCCTCCAAATTAAATGGGAGCCCAGGGAGCAAATGACTTTTGTCAGGATGTGGGGTCAAGCACCACCCTCCTGTTCTCCTACAAGGGGTTATTTACAACTCTGTTTCTCCCAGTGCTGCTTGTCAGCTGCTAACGGTGTCCTATTAAAGAAGAACTGCAAGGAAGAACAGAGGCCTCCGCCAGCCACCGCCCGCTGAGCAGGGCTGGGAGGAGGAGCCAGGCGCTGGCACTCTGGACTCAGACTGCTAAGGCTTATGATTCCTAGTTCACTAGTTGGGACTCTGGGCAAGCAACTTTCTCTCTTTGAGCCTCTATTTCCTCATCTGTAAAATGGGCGTTATAATATCACAAGAGAAGGCAGTGTGGCAAAGTGAATGGCGTGGCGCTGCCATTCTGTGAGTGTTGAGCATCATTGCAATTCGCTGGAGTAGAGCGAGCAGTACATGAGCTCTGGGTGTTCTGCCATGGAAAGGAAAGGAAGGCCACGGTGGGAGAAAGCACTTACTCTGTGTTACCCTTACATATGCCGTTGTATTGAGTCCTCAAAGCAAGCCAGGGAAGTGGGTGCATTATTGCTATTCTAAGGGAGAAGCCCGAAAGGCTCAGAGAGGTTAAGTGACAGGATGAAATCTGCATCAATAGCAAGGGATGTGCAGTCACATGCACCGGCCTCCCCGTTATGCCAGTGGATCTGGGGGGCTGCAGGAGGATCGGGGATTCACAGCCCGGCCAGGCTGCTGCCTGAACAACACTCAGAGAAGGAGACAGGACATCGGAAAATGGGGCTGATTCATTGAGTAGGAGGGCACCCCTCCAGGACATGCCCTAGAGGGGTAGCACCCCATTCCCACATCCCCAGCGTGGAGCAGACAGAAGCAAGGGGAAGCATCTGGAGGTAAGGTCAATGCAGCTAGCTCTGCCAGAACCATCCAGATCAAAAAAGCCTGCATCCCTCCATCTTCTGTAGACCAGAGTCTACCCAGGCCTCCAGCCCTTCCTATATTCTGTTCCCTGTGCTTGGAATACTCTTGACTGTTTTTGCTTTGGCTAAGTCCTACCTGTGCTCAGGTCTTATTAATTCACCCATTAATAATTTTATATCAATTGCATGCTTAGTCCAGTCGTTAGTCCATAGAGGACCTAGCAATAGAAGATATATAAATAGAAGACCATGTTTCCTCAGATTTCTTTCATGTAATACAGGAGATATTAACTAATATCAGTAGATACTATAGAACTACGGTCTCCAAACCCTGGGCCATGCCCAGTACCAGTCCATGGGCCTGTTAGGAGCTGGGCTGTGCTCAGCCTGAGGAAATAGTGTATAACATGCACTTCCCTGAGACTCCTTACTGGAATATTTAATGTGGATAAGATACCTTGTCCTGCACTCCCATAATGACCTGCATTCTGCCTGTCCTACAGACCTGTACTCTGCCTAACTGGGTGCCTTCTGCCCAGGCTATATGCCCAAGAGGAGGAAAGGGATTGTGTCTGTCTACTACCTTGTTGCAGTCAGTCCCAAACCTGGCCACACAGAGCTGTTGACATCACGATCTAATGATTCCATCATTACATGAGATGACATATGTGAAATCCTGAGGACCCTCAGCACAGTGATGTGCACACCGGCAAGGGGTGAGGACAGATGTGGGTGCCATGCTGCTGAGATGATTCATTCAATTGTTCATTCGTTCAGCACGCATTTTTGGTACCAGGCATTGCTATATGCACACCAAAAAAAAAAAAAAAACAACAAAGTTTGGTAAGACAGAGGAGACTGTGGTGGCATTGGGCACGCAAACACATGAATACCAGATACTGGGACAGGTGCCGTGCTGGAGGGACAGGTACGTGGGGAGCTCAAAGGCAGGATGTGGAGAATTCTACCTGGGACCAGCAGGAAAGCCTTGCCTGGCAAACGAGGAGAAGGCAGGATTTTCTGGGCATGGGAGAATCATTAGGGATTAAGGACAGAGGTACAATTGGTGGAATTTAAAGCAGTTTGGTTCAGAATTATGGTGTATTCAGACATTTTGCAAAATCCCCAAGAGCACTGACATCTTGACTATAGAGAGAGTGTAGGGACAAGGACACAAGGCCCCAGCCCTGGCCCTATTTCTTTCTAGGCTGGGTCTCCTCGTAGCCTTCACCAATGTTGAAGCCCTAAGTCTTGGCGAGTGTCAATATTATTGACAGTTGCTACGGCACCCACGGCTGCAGCACTCAGCTTCCTGATGTGGCTGAGACGTGACAAATAGAGACCTTGGTCTGGGAGGCGGCTGCTTCCAGGGACCCCTCCCCAAGTGGAAACTGTCTTCATCAAACCACCTACCTCCCCGCAAAATACCCTTCCTTCTTACTCAGGTATGATTAGAAAAATGACCAGGCTCTGAGCTAAAAATACAAATGCTTTATGTTCCTCCACAGGCGGAAAAAATAAGACAAGAGAATCTATGAAAGTAACAAGGAATTTCATCCCTCAGTGGCCTTCAGAATGGATATTTTAGATTCAGCCATCCATAAACTTTGGGTAATATCATACTCTTGTAGTGCAGAATGAATTCCACAGAACAAGCCACAAATCTGCATTAGACCAGCGAGGGGGCCGCTCTATGAGCATTTAAAACTCTAAGTGGTGGCTGGCATCCTCTGCGCCCAGGTGAACAGATCCCAACTCTCCAATAGCACCAAATGCAGGCCACGTGCTGCTGGGCGGGGGTGGGTGATTACAGGCCATGAGTTTTGAGCTGAAATCCTGCCCAGGTCAGACCCTGGGTGTGGCCTGTCTTCAACTAGTGACTGCCAGTACACGATCTCCTAACACCATTCTCCTAACGCCTACCCTTTCTCAGCCCAACTTGGGCTGAAGGGGCAAGGCCATCCATCTCTCTGTCTGTCCTCCTTCCCCCAACCTCTGCAAGCCTTGGAACTCTGCAGCTGCCATTCATCTGGCCTGGCGCAGTCACTGCCCAGACTTTCAGTGCTCAGCTTAATCATCTCACCCTCGAGGAAGCTTCCCTGGTCCCTGGTATGGATTAGCTGCCTCTTCTGCAGTGACGTAGATTCCAGGCAATGAATGCCAGGCCTTTGACACGCTCAATGCCACCTTTCTCTCCGGCCCCATCCCCACCCCGGCATCCTCTGCGGCTGCATTAACCAAGCCCACCCTGCTCACGCACACTCACGGCAAGGACCCCTGCCGGACCCACGAGTCCCTCTTCCCTGAGCCTGCAAAGACCCTTCTCAGGTTTGAGCCGCCGTCCATGCAGCATCTCCAGTGATATTCTCATCTTCGTCAAATAGAACTAAACAACGAAAACCTCCTGCCCCTCCTCATCCTCCTTCAAGGATCAGCTCAAATGTTACCTCCTCTCTGAAGCCTCCCCATCCGGAACCTGCAGGACAGCTCTCTCACACTCATGCCCCTCGGATCCCCTCTGCCCCCCTCAGCGGTGCGCCCACAAGCATGTTCCCTGCTGGAAGGAAGAGCAGTTATCTCAGCTGAGTCTGCAGGGCAATGCCTGGGTCGAAACGACCCTTAGTATCCCTGGCGTCTGCATAGCTCCCAACGCACAAGAACCTACCTCCTTCTGAAGCAATCAACAAGAAAAATAAATTAAAAGTACTTCTTTCCCCTCTTTTTAAGAGCAAGTAGCCTAGGTCCCAAGAGGAAGAGGTTTGCTGTGGTTGAGGTGCCCTGGCCTCTACTCCAACCCCTGCTCTCTCTTTAGGAGCACACATCTGCCGTTATCAAAGAGCAAGGCAGGTACTGCCCCCGGGTCATCCTGCCCACAAGCAACCAGCTCTGTGCTAGATTTGGGAAAAGAAGGCACAGCCAGAGTGTTTAATAAAGCCAGCATTATGGAGGATTTGCACTGTATCCACAAAGCCCTGTGGGCTGATTGTTTGGCATTCCTTATCTCTTAAACCTCAGGACAACCTGCTGAGCTAAGTTCAATTGTTCCCATTTTACAGAACAGAAACCAGAGAAAGTGAGAAGTTACATCTCTGCCTGGTCAGGTCACAAGGACACCAAGCAGTCGAGCTGGATTTCAGGGTTTGGGCTCCGGAGGCCTGGGTCGAAAACTGCCGTGCTGTCCCCACAGCTCTGCACTGGGATTATTTTTGGCACATACTCGGATTCTGTTGGAGTTGGAGAGACTGCCCAGCCTGTTTAGATCAACTCGTCAACGGCAGGCTCACCCACAACAGATCTTTTTCATCTCCCCTGACTCACGCGGCTGACAGAGTGGTATATCGGATTTCCAAAGGCATCTTTCATTAGAAAAATATATTCTTTTGATCACCCTCTCTCTTCCCGAAGTTGCAAAGGCTGAAGATCAAGTTGCCAACCAGAATTCCATTCATCAAGGAGATAGACATCAGCCACCCGCTCCCCCCACTGCCACCATCAAAGAGCACACGTCAGCTGGTTGGCAGCTGGCGGCAGGACTCACACTGGGGAGGCCTGGGTTTGAATCCAACCTCTGCTGCCACCCTGCCGGTGACCTTGGCCAAGGCACATTTCTTCTTTCAGCTTTTGTTTCCACATCTGGAAAGCAAGTGTGTGCCTCCATGAACTGCTAATCGACTGAATAAATGAAGTGATGAAGTAATGAATTATGTAATATGCCAGCCGTGTTCCTGCTCTAAGGAACTATGGCTCTAAAGCAGTTTTCTAAAGCATACTCCATACAGTTGGCCAAGCTGGAACTCAGATCATCCGAGGTTGGGCCACCATCTGAGTTTAGCATCCTCCCCACAGACCCCCTTTGATTAAGAAGGTGACTTAAAGCATCGGGACTTTAGAGCCAAAACACGATGTGAGGTTTGTGGATGTTGGGCCTCCCCTCCTTCTCTCCCCATTCGAACCCAGCTCTGCCCACCACGGGCAGCCAGCACGGAGCCGGGAGCTGTCAGAGCCGGGGCAGCTGCGTCGGGCACAGCTGACCTCTAAAGGTCTCTCCTAGCCCCGGATCCTCTGATTCAATAACGGCCCCTGTGAATAATAGATCTGCTCCCCGACACTGTGCATGATAAAGTGACCTGGCACAAAGTCCTATTAAGATAAATCACATTTAAGTTTAGGAAATTATATGTTTGAATCCTATAATTTAATGTCAGGGTGATGCCTGAGAGGAAGGAGAGGGAACTCAATTAGAGGCTAATTAGACCAGGTGACTCACGAGGCCTCTGTGGCCTTCCTGACTCTGCTGAAGGGAGCTAAGCAGAGCACCCCACAGCCCCAGCCCCTCTGCCTTAGTTTCCCCACCTGTAAGATGGGGGTTGTCCTTATGAGGGAAGGAAAGGACCTTGAGTAAGACAGAACAGGAAGCGAGGAAGCCAAGGGAATGTCCAAAAGCCCCAGTTCCGTGTCCCCCAGCACCTTCTGTGTCCTGACCCCACTGGCTTCTGCTGGGTCCATGGACAGGCTTCAGGGCGTCCGTGAAGTCTGCACCACCGGATGCGAAGTCTGTGCGTGGGTCATGTTTGCAGAGGAGTGGGTCTCTCAGGCTTTGTCTGGTCTTCAGAAGGTGGGCAGAGCTCAGAACATTCCAAACCACTGCCTCCCTCCACCCTTTCCTCCGGCATAAATTCTTCTATCATCTCGCCTTTTCCGCCTTCACTTCTTTCACGTCTAGGCTGTTTTGCTACTTGCTGTGGTGACTCCTCTTGCTGAAATGGCTGGCTATGATCACTACCCTGCTTCCTCCCTCCTAAAATCCTGCCACCAGCAGCTCTCTTGCCAGGGTATCATTGGCCTCCTAAGAGCCACCAGTGTCAGTCCTTGTCCTTGACATTTCTCCAGCATCAGCCCCTGTTTGCAACAGTGTTGAACCCCTGACCTTTTCTGGCTTCCGTAACCCCAGGTGTTGTCCCTCCATATCATGGCCAGCAAGGCACATCTCATCTCTCTCTTGAGCTCTGTCCTCTTCCTGCCCCGCCTAGCTGCACAGACTTCCCTGGCCAGCCCCTCCAGCCCTTCCAGCCCCTCTAGGGTGGGGATGCCCAGGTTCAGTGCCCATCTGGAATTCCTCACAATTCAGACCCATATATCCAACTACCTCCCAGATTCCACTGAGCCCCCTGAAATGCAACATTCAAGAACAAACTCATTCCTGTCCTACCCCATCTCGCATAGCTGAGATAACTATAAACTCAGTTGCTACAACAGGACATTTTCTCCTAAACTTCTCTCTCTTTCATCCCTGATACCCTATTAGACATCAAATCCTGGGACTTGCAAGATTTTCCACGGAGTAAAAAGGTCCCCAGAGAGAGGAATGTTCTATCAGGGCCATCACAAGATCCAGAGTCCCCTTGGAGAAGTGAATGCTTTGCAGAAGGGTCTGCATTGGAGTGGAAGTTCCAGAATGCACAATAGAAACAAAAAGGTGTGGGAGGAAGACGGCTATGAAAGTTCTCAACCCAGGAAAACTTGCTCTTTGCATGGCAGTGGTGATGAGTAGAGCCCAGGGCAGGCTGGGGTTTGGGGAAAGAATGCAGATGGGATGAACTAGAGTCCAAGTTCGAAGTGGAATATGGGTACAAGCTGTCTATAGAGCTGCCATGGGTGTTCTGCACGCTTGTCCTCCCACCCCCTTATCCTGCCAAGGTCTAAAGCTCACTTGGTGCGCTAGCGAGGGGATGAGAAGACCACACTTGGTAAGGGATGTAAGCCCATAATAGCAGGGCAACCGCCAGAGCTGGAGGAAGGGGACTTTGAGACAGAGTGTGGGCAGAATGCAGAGGCAGAGGAGACATGATAGAAACAGGACACGCTTTCTTAGTCTCTAGTATTTAATACCCGTTAAAGAAAGTCTTCCTTTATGACTGTTTTCGCCAAATGGTGCTGATGATAATGGCCACTGTGATGGAAATTACAAAAAGAGAAGACCACCTCTTTGCACAGCGCTTGCTTAGGCTTTCGTGCAGCTTTTAGCTTTAATACCGTCAGACAGATAAATGCTACAAATAGACAAAAAAAAAAAATCAGTTGAAAATATATTTGAATCTTTTCTACATTTATTCACTTCTGTGAATTTTTTAAAAAGTATAATTCTTTAAGTTTTCATTTTTTTCAGCCTCTCTGGCTGAACGCGGCAAATATTGACTAAAACAAAAATTAAAATTAAAAATTTATAAATTCACAAAACTAAAGATTTTTAGGACATGGAAATACTTCAACGTCCAAACGATGTGTTTTTGTTAAGTGCATAGCATTTATGGTTTCTGCAGTTATTAAAGCTCCAAATTGCACTCAGGCTTTCGGAGCACTTTGCATTTGAAAAAACATCATGTTATTTAATCCTCACAAAAAGCCCCTAAAGGGAGGTAACTAATTCCACTCCCATTTTACAGACAGAAACCCAGAGGCTCAGTGAGGTTTAAAGACGTGCCAGAGATTGCTGGGGGAGTGATTCTGGAGCTCAGGCTACGGTCCCTTGTGACCAAAATAAACTGTAACCTAAGGAGAGGTTTGGGAAGAAAGCTGCCAGCTCAGGCATGGCGTCTCGTGTGCGCCTGACAAGCAAGTTGCCTTATAAAATAGTAAGGAGTGGTCAGGGCAGACCACAGCATGAACAAAATGCAAACCCGGGAAATGCAGCAAGTTGGCCTACGGGAAGATTATCTGGCAGACAGAGGAGCGCTCCAGGGTGTAATCAGAGACAGCTCCGGCCAGGACGGGACTGTTTATCTCTGTCCATATGGGCCTCTGGTGATGTTTACACAGACCACATGGAGCTTTTCGGGGAGGCTTTCCTTGGGGGTGTGTGAACTAGGTGGGGAAGGACTTCGGGAGGGTACAAGAAATCCACAGGGAGACCTGAGCGTTGCAGGGAGCAGAAACGGATGAGAAATGCAGTACTTGGTGAGACGTAAGCTATGTGTGGCTGCTCAAATATTAATCAACAATATATTTTAATGACATAAAACACCAGTGAGCATTTGAAGACACATGAAGGGCTTTGGATACTTGAATAATGGTATTGTCACTCTGAGTTTTTATGGTCTCATTTTGGCAAGAGCTTCAGCAAAACCCTAAGCAAATAGTCAAGGGGCTGGACGTGAGGTTTGGAATGTGAGTCAGCGGCGGCCCAGCAGCTCGCTCAGTGGCAGAGCATCGCCACCCGCAAAGTCTCGGCTCCCTTACCTTCATAAGTCATCTGTACATCCCCAAATCCCGAAGCTATGTGGCCTTTCCTAATGGGACCGGGTCAGGTCTGGGGGCCGAAAGCCCCACGAAGCCCTGCTCATAGATTAGCCGCCACGTGACCTTGAGCATGGGTATGACCACTGGAATTCAGTGTGGACATCTGTGATGTGGGATGACTTTAGGTTCGTGGTGAACATTAAGGAAGATATGCCTTGTGGTAGGAGCTACCCCGGCTCAGGCACAGGGTGAGCCAGGGTAAACCAGCCTTAGAACCTCACTGCTGTTCCCAGCTGTTCCCCAACTTGTCTGTTTGGGATTGAGGCATCTGGCCACACAGCTCATGGTCGGTGGACGGGGCCTAGAGCCTGGGTCTCAGCAGCAGACCAGTTGCTTCCTCCTAGCTCTGCACTGACTCCTCCCAGAAGGGCCAACCAGCCCTGGGTTAGCAGTGGAAACTTGTCTCATTCCATGTACGATCTGGGGAGATCACCCCTCACCTTATGAAGAAAAAAGGGATAAAATGCCAGCCTTACAAGACCCATGGTATGAGGCTCCTAACATTGAGATGAACAGAAACAAGATTTAGGGGCTGCCTCTGAAGCTGCTTGTTCCTGAGGGACATACAAGACAGCAAGCATGGCCACGGGTCATGAGAAGGAAGAAAGACACCACCACCCTTTGAACACACGCAGTGTTCAGAGGGCTTTTATCTGCAATGCCTTTGTCCTCCAAGGATAGACTCCAAGGAGAGGCTCAGAATGCTTAAATTCATCACCTAGAGTCACCAGGCTTGACGTGTCTGATTCCAAAGGCCCCATCTATGCTCTACAGAGCCACCTCTCTGTGTTCAGTATCAGGTCAAAGTGATGAAAAGACTCCAGCTCAGGACACCTAAAGGCCATTCACAATCTAATCCTCCTGCCGGGATAAAGTGAGTAGGAGACACACCTGGAAGGAAAGGGATGGTGGGTAGGGGAGGCTCATGGCTTTTGGCCTCACTTTCCACACCAGAATAGCGGGGATAGTAATGGTAGGTGCCATACAGGAGGGACCACCAGAGACAGCTGCTCAGGCAGTGCACTGCACAATTCCAGGAGGCATCACATGTGAGAGATACCCTTGGAGTTGAGCAGACCTTTGACCTGTCATACACAGGGGTGTAGTGAGAATTCCATGAGATTTTATTAAACCACTTTGGAAAATGCCAAAGACTATGCAAATATTAGCCACCATCACAACAGTTATCAAAAGGAGTTTGACAATTACCTCTCTACACTGATCTTCTCTACATGGAGCCTAAATGTCTGTAGCACTTTCTCTGCTGTCCAGTTAGCAATGACAACAACAAACACACACAGTATTTAAACATAAGTATTCATCACCATTCCCCAAGCCTCCTCTCTTCCGCTCTCGTAATTCAGTATTTATGGAACTTACATGTGTATGTGAATCATCTGAAAAAGTTTGTTACAGTGAAAATTCCAATGATGGGAGGTAGGTTTGGGGGCAGGAGGGAAGAGGGGTGCTGAGATTCTGACAAGCTCTATGGGCCTTGTGACACCGAGCCTGATGCCGCTGTTTCACGGACTGCACGTTGGGGAGAACGCTTCTAACTCCGCAGTGCCTAATGTGAACAGAAAGGATGTTCGTTTGATTTTTCCTAGTTTGTTGAGCACTAGCTAGAAATGATGGGTCGGCCAGCTAAGACCTGAAGGCCAGATCCAGCCTGCTGCCTCTTTGTGTAAGTAAAATTTCACAGGTGCAGCCACACTCACTTACTTACATGTCCTCTCTCCCCGTCTTTGCGCTGTCACACCAGGGTTGTGGCAGAGACTGCAGGGCGTGCAAAGTTGGAAATATTTTCTACCTAGTCCTTCAAGAAGAGGCTGTCTGACCCCCGAGCTAGAGGACCGAGCAGTCAAGGTGACACAAACTTGGGCTGAGTGGGAGCAGGGGGCAGAGTGGGAGAGACAGGAGAGAGGAAAATGCTAAATTGGAAGTCAGACACACCTCATCGCACGGTGACTTCAGCCTCAGCACCCAGCCCCTGACTCGCGGCCTTGGTATCAGGGCTGCGATAATCTCCGCTTCCAAGGAGAGTTATTTACGGTCAGTCCTCTCCACAGCAAGAGGGCAGGTTAGGCCTCCCTGGGTCTCCCTGTTGGTGGAGAAACCAGACACATCCCAGGAAGTCACGGAGAATCCCTCTTGGCCTCCAATACAGAGGTATGTCGTACTTGGCCGAGGCCAATGTCTCTGCAGGTAACACGCTGGGATTCAGATCACCGAGTCCAAGGTGCTCTGAGAAACCCAGCTGGCCCAGGCTGAGTCCGGAGATGTGTCCAACCAGCCCCCCAGAGAGCCAATTCATCCTGACACTGGGCCACCAAGTGAAGGATCCACTGTTGAGAAGTTGGCCATAAATAACTAGAACAACCACTTGTGGTTATTTCAGTATTTATTCCTAAAATATATGTTTTTTGTCACTGTAGATTCTCAGAGCTGCAGCATATCTTAGAGGTTATCCACTCTGATCTAACACGAGAGTCAAGAGTTCCCTCAAGCATGGTTTTGACCAGGTGACTCCAGCCTCTGCTTGAATGCTTCTGATGATGGGGAGCTCACTACCTGTCTTCATCTGTTTTGTGTCACTGTAAAAATATACCTGATACTGGGTAATTTATAAAGCAAAGAGGTTTATTTAGTTCATGGTTCTGGATGTTGAGAAGTTCAAGAACATAGGCCTGGCTTCTGGCTTTCATGCTGTCTCCCAACCTGGCAGAGAAGGTCAAAGGGGAAGTGAACATGTGTGAAGAGGTGAAAACCCCGGGGGGCGTCCTGGCTTGGTAACGAATCACTCTCCCGGGAACTAATCCATTCCTGGAGAACGAATGCAGTCTCACGCGAGCAAGAACTCACTCCCGACCCCAAGAAGAGCACTGAGCCATTCATGAGGGATCCACCCCCGTGACCCAAACACCTCCCACCAGGCCCCACCTCCCAACACCGCCACAATTGGGCATCACACTCCAATGTGAGTTTAGTTGGGGACAAACAAACTATCCAAACCACAGCACTTCCCCCCACACACAAATTCTTATGTCACTCCATTTGCAAGAAAGTTACTCTTTGAACTGAGTTCAAACCTGCTTCCACGCAGTGTCCATCCACTGGTCAGAGTGCTGTGTGTTACAGAGCCACAGAGAACAAGTCTCACTCCTGCCATTAGCACAGAACTTCAAACCTCTTTTCTGGGGTGACTCTGGATAAGTCGCTTTACCCCTTGGAGCCCCTGTTCCCTCACATCTAAACTGGGGAGGACCCTGCTGACACACGGAATGTTTGTGGGGGTCACATAAGCAGGACTGGCCAAGCTTTCATCCACGGCATCCGTGGTATCTCACATGATGCTCGTGCCAGCTCTGTGAGGTGGAAATCAGTCGTTCTCATTTTTAAAATAAGGAAAATGAAGTTCAGAAAGGGGAAGCAGCTCAGCTGGTGACAGCAGGGGAGGGCTTCGAGTCTAAGCACATCTAAGGCAGCCCCACTGCTCAGTGGGACTCAACATTTGCCTCTCAGGAAAGTAGGGAACCAGTCTGGGGACAAAGAAACCCTCCGACCTCTCAAGTTCTGGACTTTGAGATTCCAAAATGAGCCCCTGAAAGCTGGAAATAAATCAGGTCAATCCCGAGCTCCCTTTGTTTAGAGAAATGAAATGTTTTTATCAACTTCTCCAACAGGAAATCTGATTTCCGTGCTTGTTGCCACTTTATCATTCCCTCCCAGCTGTTATCGAGATCACTGCTTCAGAGATGGTTAAATGTTTGTCACATTTAATATTATTGTTCCCATTTTTCACATATGGGGAGCTGGCTCATGCTCCTTGTAAATGTGGGGATGAAAACACAGCTGCCTGTGCAACTGTATGCCCAGGGCTGAGCATCCACGGAGATGCCCAGACATCTGCCTTGGAGATGGTGGCATCAGATGGGGTCTTCTGATCCTCAGGGACAGTGGGGGACATGCAGGAGCTGAGGCTGGACAGCAGGAGACAGGGCCTGTGGGAGTGGTGAGCCCTCCTGTGATTCAGCTTACTGGTGCCTCCGTCTGTCTCATTCTTGCCACCCCACAACTCTTCTCCTCTTTGAAGGCAACGGCATCTCTGGTCTATTTCAAGCTCCTCTTCCACGCCAGTGTCTGTGGCTCCAGACAGACCCTCTGCAAACCTTTACACACATTCTCCACACATCCACTAGAGTGATGTTTCTAAATCCCAAGCCTGATCCTTCACGTCCCTGCTCAAAATCCTTCAGTGCCTCCCCGTCATCCTCAGACTCAACAGCACATCTCCACAGGGTCTGCTCTGCTCGACTTTGCCTCCTCTGAAGCCCTGTCTGTTATTCAGCCCCTGCTGTCTAAACTCCAGCCTCTGAGGCCCCATTTCTGGTACCACACTAGCCAAGCTCCTCTAACATCCACACTCAGCTCCCTCTGCCTGAAGCCCTCTTTCCAACTCTACGAGATGGCAGATTAAAAATGGTCACAGATTCTTTGACACTTCTCCATCAATAGGTGGGAATATGTGTCCCCTCCCCTTGAATCTGGGAAGGATCTGTGAAAAGCGGGGTCCATGGAACATAACACCCTGCCAGTTTGTGGCTCCTAGGCCCTAAAAGACGGGAAGCTGCCACCTGTTTCTCTCTCTTTCTCAGTCCTGAGTTGCCGTGTAAAAAGTGCAACTGCCTTGTTAGAGAGATAAGAGCCCCTGAGACTATTTAGAGAAGAGGGCCCAGCCTCTCAACAGTCCCCAACAAGGCAATATTATCAAATTATCACAATGGACACCACGTGGAGCAGAAGAATCACCCAGCAGAGCCCTATCCAAACTCCTGGCCCAAACTCTTACAATATATCACAAAATGGTTGTTGTTTTATACTACTAAATTGAGATCATCTAGGAGAGAATACCAGGATTCCACCAGAGAAGGAATGGAAACACCAAAAGAGGGTAAGGAGACAGTTCAGGGCAACATGCCTGGCTGAGGACTGGCTAACAGCTGGGAGAAGCTCCTAGACACAGGGAGACAGTAAGAGAGAAGCCCCCCCAGAGCTCCACTCTCCAAGATGAGCTTTTACAATTTTGGCTATAAGAGAACTCCCCAATCCATGCAGGTCTTGAGCCTAAAATAGGGAGCTGCTTGGAGATTGCACAGAGACATTGTCCCAGAAAGGGAACTCACACAATCCCATAGGCATCAAGCCTAGAGCAGCTTGAGCTGGGTACCATCCTGAAAGCCTGGGCATGCACTGGCAGCCACTGCACAGCTCCAAGGAGAGATAGAGGAGCCTAGGCATTCCTACCCACCCCTGGGAAGGTCCTCATTGTTCTGCTGCTGGCTGCTGTGGAGACTAATATGTGAGCAGACAGCATTTCCCACAGTTTCTCACCCACACTGCCTGCCTGGGTGGGGTCCCAGCCTTTCGGGTTGCAAGTCCACGCACCATTTTGAGTTTGATACTGGGCTGCACCCTGGCCCTCAGGCTGAGTTTGGGCTCAACTTGGCTGCAGCCCTTGTCTGGCTGGGGTGGGGCAGGGAAACCAGGCTTTCCAGGATGTATCTAGGATGGTGCCACCATCCTGCAGCTGGCTGCTGTGGGACTGAGTCGTGAGTTTACTGCACTTGCACAGTTTCCTGACAGCACAGCCTGCCCGAGAAGGGCCCTGCCCTCTCTTGTCACAGGCCCAGGGCACTATTTTGGGATTTTGAATCTGGGCAGTGCCCTGCCCTCAGGCTGAATTAGGGCTGATGCAGCCATAGCCCTGTCCAGCTGAGGAAGGACGAGCTGTCCTACACATACCCAGGACAATTCCCACCACCCTGCCACGAACTGCTGTGGGACTGAGTTGGGAGCAGACAGCACTCCTCCCAGCATCTTACAGATGCTGTTTGCCTGAAAGGGGCCATACTGTCTCTGATCACAGGCACAAGGTGCCAGTTTGGGGGTTTAAAGCCGGTCAGTGTCCCACCCTCAGACTGAGATCAGGCTGATGCAGCTGTAGCCCTGCCCAGCTGAGGACGACCAGGGGAGCCCAAGCTCTCCCAACTACTCCTGCTACAATTCCCACCATCCTGCTTCAGTGAGATTGAGACGTGAGCAGATGGCACTCCACCTGGAATCTTGCCTATGAAGTTTGCCAGAAAGAGGATCCACCCTTTCTGGTCTCAGGCCCCGGATGCCATTTTGAGAGTTTAAAGCTGGGTAGTGTCCAGCCCTTGGGCTGAGTTTAGGCTAAAGCAGTTGCAGCCCTGCCTAGCTGAGGAGGGACAAGGACAAGAAAGCCCAAGCTCTACTACACATACCTAGGACAATTACCACCACCCTGCCACGCACTCCCATGAGACTGAGATGCAAGTAGATAGCACTCCCCAGTTTCTTGCCCATGCCACTTGCCTAGAAGGGGCTCTTCCTGTATGATTGCAAGCCCACACCATACAGCCTCCCAAGTTTGAACCAGGAAGAAATAGAATTCCTGAATAAACCAATAATGAGTAGCGAGATTGAATCAGTAATAACCTCCCCCCTCCAACAAAAAGCTCAGGACCAGATGGATTCATAGCTGAATTCTACCAGACATACAACGAAGAACTGGTGCCAATCCTCCTGAAACTGTTCCGAAAGATTCAGTACCCCCTAAATCTATTAAAACAAACAACAAAAAAAAATCTGAATAAACTACTAAATTTTAGCAGCTAGCTATACAATCACAGATAACCTGAACACTTTCCCTCCTTTCTGTTGACTAACTCACATGCATCTTTTGGCTGACATGTCACTTCATCTGGAAAGCTTTGCTGATGGCCCAAGTCCATTCTAGGTGCCCCTACTGCGTGCCCATATAGAAATCCACACTTCTCTTATCTTAGTGTGGCCCGTTGCTAGTTTCTCTCTCCCACTACCCTGCAAGGTTCCCAGAGGCCAGAACCCCAAGTCATTCTGCCTCAACACGTATCTCTCTCAGGGAGCACATTCATTGCTCAATAAATATCTCCCAGATGAGTGAGTGAATGAACAAATAGGTGAAATCACCTAGGACAACTAAAAGGGTCCTCATTAATCCTGAGAGTTAAGGCAAGGACTGGAATCAAGTTCCTAAAGTATTTAATAGTTCCACCAAGTAGGGTTAAATAACTGTCTACCAAGGCTGCGAAGGAAGATGCATACCTTACGTCCATCTTGAAGAGTTATTCCAACAAAAACATGATGAGTTACCATGCGACCACTCGATATCATTCACCATCTCAATATGTGAAAATTAGTACCTAACAATATTATGGGATAAGACAGTTGACAATTCCTCACCCCCGAGTCCCCACCCAGACACTTAACACTGACCCGAACACAAGGCATAGTTTATTTGTTCACGCTTTCCTTCACGCATTCGTTTGCTCAAGAAGCATTTATCAAGTACATAGGTGTATGTACCTTACTCTTTGCTGGTAGCTGGAGATATAAAGCCAAAAAGCACAAGTCACAGGAGCCTTGGTAGACAGATGGGCAACACCCAGCACAGACCCAGCGCTGATCAGGGAAGCCTGCTTCCGGCATATGACTTGAGATGAGTTTTCAAGGAAGGGTAAGAGGGGAGCTGGGGTGGAGGGGAGGAAGGAGGTCCAGGCAGCTGCATCTTTTGCCCCTGAGTCACCAAGGAACCTAAGGCTCATGGCTGGTAACAATGAAATTAAAAACAGCAGGGGATTGGGATAAGAAAGGGGAAGTGTCCTCAGTGGTGGTACAGGAGCAGATGCTTCTTAGAGGAGAGAAAGCAAACAGAGGCAGAGCCCTCCAGGGCCCAGAGCATGCAGTGTGGAGGAAGGCTGGAGGCAAGACCCCGAGTTAAGGCTTAATTAAGAAAGCAGGCATTCGAGGTTCACACAAATAAGCAAACAGAATCCCCTTGGCCTCTCCCAATCATCGCCAAGTAATTGCTTTAAAGCTGTGGTTTGCTCTGCTTGGACGATCCTTAAATACATGTTGATAAAAGTAATGAAGACACGAGTGAGTGGAGAGCAGGCTGCTCCCTGACAGTCCAGCTCCTGGTTTGTCCTTGGCTGTGTGTGACCTGAGCAGATCGCTGCTCAGCTGCTGGGTCTCTACTTCCCTTCCTGACCCACCCCAAAATACCCAAGGATGGGGACTTGGGGGGGCATTAAATCAGATGGATCCTGAGTCTCCTCTGGTCCGGGGACGGGGGGCGGTGACCCAGTTTGTTGTCATGGCACAAACTCTCACGTTGAGTCAGACCCATTGGAGTTCACGTTTCACCTTCATCATTCGATACCCGTATGACCTTGGGCACAGCAGGGGAGCACTTTGAACCTTGTTTTCTCTTACCTTAAAATGAAAGATTTTATTGCCACCCTCTAATTTCATAAGAATTAGGGAAAACAAAGACCAAAGTAGGAAGACCTAAGAAAGTTAATCATTTTCTCCACGGGACAGCTGCGGATGTCCACCAAATGGGACAGCTGAAACCAGTCACCAGGAGTGTCTCGAGAAGACGGAGGGATAGCCTCACAGAATGGCCAGGTGTTTTTGTGCTTGCTGTTCCTGCTGCCTGGCACACTCTCCTTCCTCCTATTTCACTTGCTTAACTAACAGCCCCTTCCCACTCTTCAGACCACAGCCTGGGAGCCTCTTCCTCTTGCATGAGGCCCGTCGTAGCCCCAAGGCAGGCAATGCTCTTGCAGCATTGTAGGGCACTTGTCGCCTTACAGGCCACTTATAGACCACTAAGAAAAAGAGATAGTTCGAAATAACCTTGACCCAGTGTTTTTAATCTCTTGGAATTTTTATTTTAGAGTTATTTCAAAAGCTCTTTTGGATTAATTGGCATAGATTTCATCACATGTTACTCTTAGGCACATGTAAAAAAGAAAAATTATGAATGAATTAAATTGGTTGAAGTATTCTTAAGCCTTTTTCATATTCAGAGTCACTTTTCAACTCAAAATCATCAGATAGGTATTTTTCCAACCAATACTACCCTCTGTGTCATCAAGATTATTGGTGATGCGGCATTTCTTGAAAGAATCCTTAAAAGAACCAAAAGTCATGTTTTCTGGGTGATTAATCTGGCCTTGCAATTATGGAGTGCCAGCCTACTATTGACGTCTGCTTTTGAAATATTGCTAAATACTTCTGATCTGCAAGCTCTGCCAACCTTTCTCTGCAATCATTTGATTCCTAGGGACCAAAAAAATACCCTATTGTTTCTAGGATTTTCTCCCAAGCTACTGACACTTAAATGCTGTGTGTTTTGACACGGGTACATGCAAAGACAGTGACAGGTGCATCACAATGCTTCATGGCCAACAACACTTACAAGATGACATCAGTTATACAGCTCAACCCAATTTTGAGATATTAATGAGTGAAAAAAGTGCACATCTTGAAATTAACAAATTATAGTACTTCATGGGATTGTTCTTGAAATAAAAGCCTGACTTTCTTGAAAAAGCCTCTAGCATAGTGCCTTGCACATGGAGGGAACTAGAATCATATTTTTTTCCTTCCTTTTTTTTTTCTTCTGCCTGGAAATGTTGCCTCTGACTGTAAGTCTCCTGACTATGATCAGTGGTTGATGTATGGGAAAGGAGTTTCCAATACACAGAATGAGAATCTGATGGGGAATGGGAAAAAACTAGAGGCAATACGAAGCACTGTGTTTCTCAGTCACCTGCAGTGACCAAATAATTTATTATCCCAACCAGGACACTTCTGAGAGTGAACAATGTCACGCTCAGTAATGCAACTGGGACCACAGGCATGAACTGGGGCCAACTCAGAGGAGCCAGGATGTACAACCACCTACCAAATCGCATCTTCCATCCAGCAAGTGGAGCTCAGATCAGATGAAAATTTCTCTACGCCTGGACTTGGAGTGGTTTTGTCCAAAACCAGGAAGACCATGAGATAACTGATGGGCATGCAAGTACTCTTGGCTCCCAAACCAAGAAGGCGTAACAATAAATTCCAAAATTGGTTAAAATCTGATGCCGCTGTTGTGGGAGATGCCCCCCTTCCCCAGCTGTTATTTATGGTGCAGAGAAAAGGAACCACGCTGATGATGGATCTGCTTTTATCAGATAAAAATGGGAGGAACAGTGAAAGATCATGGTGAGATATTGTGCAGAATTTCAGCAGGACACTTTAAAAACGTATATTAGAGAAAATGAATTTTTCACCGGCTAAAACGTATCCATTTACAGTTGGAGCCTCCATATATTTATGAGCGTTTTAGCCCTTAAAATTGTAACCCAGGACAGAATAACAAACAGTCTCTTAATAGCCCTAATTTATCAGACTCAGCAGTTTAAAAAAATAAATAAAAAGAAATAGGAATGTAAGAGAGAGAGAAAGATGAAAGCTGGAATCTGAAATACTGGAAATGGTACTGCTCAAAAGATTATGCCATGTCTGCCTTCTTTTTTTCTTTATTTTGGCATATTATGGGGGTACAAATGTTTAGGTTACATATATTGCCTTTGCCCCACCTGAATCAGAGCTTCAAGCATGCCCATCCCCTAGACAGTGTGCACCGCAGCCATTAGGTGTGAATATACCCATCCCCTCCTCCCCTCTCCCACCTGCCCAACACCTGATGAATGTTACTACTATACGTGCACCTAAGTGTTGATCAGTTAATAACAATTTGATGTCTTCTTGAGAGAACACATCTTGGAGAGCGCTAAGCCCAGTGAAAGCCAAGAGTGGCTTTAAAAGCACCTGAGGTTGGACCCTGAATGGGTGATGAAAGGTGAGGGTGAATAAAGCACCTTAACCCTTGTGATGGGCCATTTTATTTGGTTAAAAGTTATTCTGGCTGTTTCTGGATGGATTAACATTTGAATTGGTAAACTGAGCAGAGCAGACTGTCCTCTGCAATGTAGGTGGGCCTCATCCAATCTGTTGAAGGACTGAATAGAGCAAAACTTATGATTTCAATCTAAGGAAAAACATTATTTGCAATGTAAGTGTCAGTTTCCTTAATATATAAATGTTTCTAAGAAATAAATAAGAAAAGTATAGCCCAATTAAAGTAACGACAATATCAATAATAATAGGCAAAGGACATGAGCAAGAAATTGACAAGAAAAGAAAAATGACAAAGCATGAATAAATATTCAAAAAAACAAAAATCACCTAAACCAATAAGCAAAGATGTAGCAATTAAAACAATGCATGTGAAATTTTAAAAGGTTAAAACATAGTTCTTCATGGGGGCCTTTGAAATTGGTAAAACTTTTATAGATAGCAGTGTTAGAATATCTATCAAAAGTCTTTATATACATGGAAACCCTTCGATTCTGAAATTTCACTCAAGAAATTTATCTCAAGGACGAGGTTTTTAAAAGTACACAGAGATTTCTGTGTAATGATGTTTACCATACTATTTAAATTTTAGAAAGAAAATGTGAAAGTATTCTAAATGCCCAACAATAAAAGACAGGTGATGTAAAGAAAAATAAAACATAGTTCTTTGCAGACATTTAAAATGATGCTTTGGAGAAAGTTTAGTAACAGGAAAATGTGCATAAAACAATTACTAGAATCAAATATACAGTGGTTCTCTCTGGATAGTGTGGAATTATGGACGATTGGTCCCTTTTCTTTGAGTATTTCTGTATTTTGAAATTTTCATTTTAAAGGAAGGAAGGAGGGGAAAACAGAAGGGAGAAGGAGGAAGGGAAGAGTAGACACTGGCAAAAGAAAGCTTTGTTTCTCTCATGCTCTCTAACAATGCCAATCCAAACATTAGAACTAGTCTGGAGAGAAGAGGCAGAATCGGATGACTGGCTTGCTCACTGACTTACTGTACAAGTTTTTGCTCTATTCCTAACCTCTCTGCAGCTCGGTTTTCTCTCTTGTCAGATGAGGATAAAAATTGCCAGCCCGGCTTGTGAGTTAAGTCGCTGTGATGATCAGAAGGGATAGCATGTGCGAAAGCGCTCATAAAACCACAAAGGGCTCTACAATTCCTGGATAGTGTAATCACCGCCTTCGTTAGTGTGATCATTCTCTCGTGCTTTATTATCCTTTGCTGGAGAGCTGCTTGTCGGGCTATGAAGTGTACTCAGTATTTCCACATACACAAAGTGAAGTGCATGCGTCTGCCCAGACCTATTTCAACAGATCTGGTATCAAGAGCGAACCGAGCAGAGACCAAAGACCTCTGTGGCCGTGTGGCGGGAGCATGCATGGTTCTGAGAGAGCCCACTTGGCATTGGAAGACCTAGGCTGGAGTCTGACTTGCCCACGGTAAGCTGTGTGAACTCAGACAACTCACCCACCCTCCTGAGTCCCATTCACTCATCTGCGAAATGGAGATGGGGATGTCGGTACTAATTCTATCACAGGATCACTTGGGGGAAGTATGAGTGGGACACCTGACATCCACCGACCCATACAAATGGACCCAGCATTGGGAGGGCTCTGCAACCTTGAACATGGTGCATAAAATGCAAACACTACAGTGTAGCTCCTCTTGAAGTCAATAAGGAGTACGGGACAGGCTCTGTGAGCGACGTTTTTCAGAATTACTGGATTTTAAATAATAATAACTATTATTATCATATATTATTATTAAGTCTGTAAGACTTCTCACAGGCTTTAAGGTGCTCTTGTATATGTGCGTCTCTAAGAGCAGCTTAAATTTTCCAAACACCTTTGACCATGCAACCCTCTTTTTATGGAGTGTCATATTCTTTGGCACAAAATGGTAAATGCTGACCTGAGACAAAAGTGACTGAAAAGGCAGGGAAGCTGGGCACTAACCTCGTTTCTCTGCTGTCTGGCACTCCCAGGCCCTTTCATGCTGAACGATATGTAGCATCTCATTCTTTTGAAAGCAACTATCACTCTTACCCATTTTCACGTGTTAATGCCAACAGGCCTTACCCATCACCTTCACATCGACGATTTGTTTTGAATTAATCCATCCATCTCTCCTCTTTCATTCATCCATCCATCAGTCTGTCTATCCATACATTTATTCCCATTTAACAGATTGAAAAACTGAGGGTCAGGAATATGAAGCACTTTATAGACCTGATTCCAAGGTCTACTGTCTCTTCATTGTATCACATCCCCCTCCTTCCCCAGCACTACCCCTATGCCCCATAGCCCAGAGAGCCAGGAAGTCAAATAGAGAAGTAGAAGAGGAGAAGGAAGCCACACCTAGACAACGACATCTAAGAGCGTTGTGAGTCCTGGACTAGTATAGAGAAATCTGGTGAGGGAAGGGGATATTGGAATCCCTCCACCCCATCCTGACGGTGAGAGCTGAGCCTGGGAGATGCCGTTCATCACTCTAGCATACCAGGATGATAACTAGACAATCAACTTTGGAGCCAATAAGATTTGAGTTTGGATCCAAGATCCAAAATTTACTAGCCACATGCCTTGACTGAGCCTCGGTTTTCTTCCCAATAAATTGTGATAATAATACCCGTTTTGTCAGAATGCTATGAGCATTCATTGAGCCAATGTATCTTTTATAGGCCTTAATGGCTATTCTGGCCAAATGTTCAGTAGATGATACCTTGATGCATTTTATCCCCAAGCTGATAGGGTCTGGAGAAAGACCCAGCCCCACTCATGGTGTCACCATGCTCTGGGTGCTCACCACACACCAAGGGTATTTTATGGAAAAGAAAAAGCAGATTCCTTCCCTGGAGGAGCCCCAAGCCTACTTGACCTCATTTATATTTCTACTTCTCTTGGTGGGGCTTGGTACCTAAAGAGACACTTCTTTACATGCTCTATAAAATCAGCTGAAATTCCAAGGCTTGCCCATGTCTGATGCGGACTGTGAGAGCACAGCTTCATCAGCTCTGTGGAAAGAGCAACCAAGTCTGAAGAAATTTGACGGCTAACGCTGAGTACGACAGCAGCAGAAACAGCCATCTTGACCAAAGCCACGTTATGTGCTTCCTAAGGTTATCTTTTCTCAAGCCTGATTTTTATTTGCTAATCCATACCAAGGGGGCAGCCTTTCTGAGGCAGCCCTGAGAGCCCCTGCATATTTTTTCCTTTTCTCTCTTTAATCACTAAAAAAAAGAAAAAAAAAAAAAAAAAGAAGAAGAAAGTGTCCCTTGTTAAAGATTGTCCTACCCTGCAAAGGGCACTGGATGTAAGGATTGTGTTTTAGTGGAGAACACAGAGAGCAGAAAACCTTGACTAATTACTTTACTAATTACTTGGAAGCATCTTCCGTTTAACAACGTAATTATGTCAGAGTAAGGTGAAATATCTCAATTACTTTGGAAAAATGAAGGAGAAGCCCCCTCCTCACTACTCTTTGTCTTTCTGTTACTCAGGCTGGATTTTTAAATGTTCTCTCAAATCTCTGATCATTTACAAAAAATGAGGCCACACTTCTCCCTCTCTCTCTCTTTCTCTCTCTCTCTTAAGCCACAACAGGCCATGTAATGTCTGTTTTCCCTCCAACAGCAGGATTTTGGTGAACAAATGAGGTTTGCTAGAATGAAATAGACTTGTCAAGTGTTTGCCCACCCACTCTATTGTCCTTGGTTAAGGTTCAGTTGTCAGAGGGGCGTGACCTCCAGCAGCATCCTTAAGTATGTTCCAAAAGGATCAAAAATGCAAAGGCAAATCATAGTTCTTTCTTGGGGTCAGGGTCCGAACACACCAGATTTGGAGTAGACATCAGTTCTGAGGGGCCTGAGATGAATCCGCAGTAGATGCAAGACTGATGCAGGAGCAAGGAAGTTGGCAAAAGTTGGCAGAAAGACGTAGAGCAGGATGAGCAAGGTTAATGGAACCCTCACACCGAGCAGCTTGGAAAGCTGGTGATGAAACAGCCCTGACTCTCTCTCCCTCATCCTCTTGGAACCATGGTTTCCTAAATGGTAAAATAACTGGTTGGATGAGCATAATTAATATTCAGTAGATGGTCCATAGACCAGCCACATCAGCATCACCTGGAAGCTTGTTAGAACTGCAGAAGCTCAGGTCTCTCCCCAGACCTACTGCATTTCAGAAAGATTTTCCCTGACTCCCCACCCCCAGGTAATTCATGCGCACATTAAAGTTTGAGATGCCCTGAAATGGCCTATACTCCTGACACATTTCCTTTGCCCCTTTCTCTAAAGACAGTTTTCAATTGACAAGGACCACTGGTAGCCTCACATTCTTCTCTAAAATACTCACCAAAATTCTTCTCATCTTAACTGTCACCAAAGAAAACACATTCCCCAGGCCCTTGCTTCCATTCATCTCTAGAAAGATCCTAAAAGGCCAAGTCACTGGCAGGTGTGGCAAATATGTGCCATCTCTGATTGATGGGTGCCACCTACCTGGGGTACTGTTTGGAAAAAGGATCATTAGGCAGCATCAAGCCCAGCAGGAAAGAGCTCCGTGATCAATTAGTGATGTCTGCTGCAGGAGCAGGCTGGGTATCACAAATGTGCTCACTTACAGCTTAATGAGTTTATATCTTAAAAGAGGACATGGAGGCAGGGGGTGGTGAGTGAAAGCCATGAGAATCAACCGGCCGGGGCTCCTGGATTCCATTCTCGATGTCAAAACTCAGCTTCTCCATCTTTAAGATGAAGATGTTAAACTTGGACCACAAAAAGCCCTTCTTACCCCAATATTCTTTGAGCCCACTGATCTATGATCATGTGTGTACATGGTCATGTCACATGTGAGAGCAGATTTTGTTCCTATGTCACAAAAACCCCAGCTTCCCTTAAACCAGAGCCCTCCTCTTAAATAATAGCCTGGTGGTGCTTGCAGGGCTGTGGAGGAGGAGAGGGAAGGTTGAGGGATAGGGGAGGAGAAGTGGCCAAGCCCTCTGGCCTGAGGTGGGACCCCAGCCCACCACCTCCGCCAGGCATCTGTTTCCAATGAAACTAAAGAAATGTCTAACCCCACTCCTGCATTCTCTCATTGCTTCCCTGCTCTCGCCTCCACACTGGCCTCTCCTGTCCGTGGGTTCTAAGCCAAGCCCCAAATCCCCACGGGCTCTCAGGGTCCAGGAAGCAGGACAAGGCGTGGTGCCCTGACTCCCCTGGCGGTGGCCAGCTGCCAGCTTTGATTCTCTGAGGCTGTCTAAATGTACCTAAAAGGAAACTAATGCCCTTGCAGGATGTTTGAAGTCTGCCAGAGGTGAGCCAGGACTCTAAACATGGCTGTGTGATGGGAGGAGAGTTCTGAACTGGACCAGGTCTCAGTAGTGTGGCTTTTGTATAGATACCTGCCCACAAGTATCCAGAAACTGGATGTCACTGCCCAACACTGAAAAGAAGAAGGTGGAAATGCACCTAGAAAGTCATAAATGCAAGGCAGTTGGTCTCTAGTGGGGGAAATTTTCCCCCTTCCCCCAGGGGCATTTGGCAATGTCTGGAGACATATTTGGTTGCCACAAGTAGAGAAGGTGGTGCTACTGGCATCTAGGGGGTAGAGGCCAGGGGAGCTGACAAAAATCCTAGAACATACAGGAAGCCCTCCACAACAAAAATTATCAAATCCAAAATGTCAGTAAGTTGTGAAATCCTGGTATCAGATAACCTTGGATTACCAATCCCTTGCCCCTAGTTTACAGACTAGGAAACTTCAGTCCAGAAAGGGATAGAGACTTGCTTCAGGTGGCACAGTGAGCTAGTAGTATGGCTGGAGAGGTCCTCTGGCCCACCATCAACCCAGCTGTATGCTCAGGACAGATGGACAGGAAAGAAGACACTTGGCCCCAAGGATAGGCTCTGCTCAAGCTTGGAGTAGGAGCTGGAGAGAAAGAATGGAATGAGGAAATGAGGAGCTTTAAGGTAGAGTCACCACACCTACTGGCAAAATGTATCTCAGTGATGCTCCTGGGCTCATCCAGGTTAGTAACTTCTTCCTTATCATTGGTAATAAAAACAGCAGTGGGGCAGAGGGATAAACATGGAGAGAGGAAGCTGAGGAGATACCTTCCAACCTACACTTAACTGTTTGCCACAAATAAACACAAAAAATATGTCAATTTTTGGAGTGATTTGCGGGGAAATTTGTTCCTTTAAAATGTGGTTCCTGTTGCACCACAAAACAGATGCACTGTTTTGAGGTGCATCCAGGTATATCACTGGAGGGTCTCAGGAAGTAAGTGCATTGTCACTTCATGCTGCTAACATGGATCTTCTATCATGAATCACACAAGTGGAGATCATATTCATGATCCTGATTCAGAAAAGCAGTATTGAAGTCTGAAGGCTGGGTCACAGCAACTTCTTTGTGATCTTGCTTCAAATTTATTCTAATGACTCACCTATTAGGACAGCAGTACCTTCCAAAATAGACAGAGCAAATGGAAGCATTGGCACGAGCCTCTGTTCCATAATCTCCACTTGGGTAGACTTTGCATAGTCTGTCTGTCCAACCCAACCAACCATCCCAGGTCACCCAAGGGGATCCATTTATCACAACCACCTTCAACCTTACATACACAGATGCACTTGAAATGTCCATTTCTAAGTGGTTCCAAATGATGTCAAGATCATGGCTCGTTCTGGGGGGACTTTTTGAAGCTTGTAACCTCAAAATCTCTCACACAGTTCTGCCAACCAGTCCTCACCTTGATATTCCCACAACATATCCAGAAATCAGTCTCATTTTTTAAAATCCATATATATTCTGATTTTAAAAGCAATCCACTTACACTGCAGAATATATGCAGGAAAGAAAATAAAACTCCTGAAATAGCCCCACCAAGAAATTACCAGTGTTAAATAGTAGTGTACATCCTCCCATATTTTTTCAATATATATGTATACATGCATCTATATCTACCACTATATAGCATACACAATGGGATATATTTTAAATTTAGTCTCATTGCCTATGGAATTTTATCACTTGCTATTTTATTAATCTTTGTATCACAAGTTTCTTTTCCTGTCATTAAGCTCTTTTATATATCATGGCTCCATGACATCCCATCATATCAACTTACTACAATTCATATCTTAGAAGATATTTTCTTCTTTTAATATTATATATGACACTGTAATGAAAATCTTTACAATACACCTTTGAGTGACTTTATAACTCATTAGGGTGACTTGCTTAAAGAGAAACTGCTGGGACAAAGTGCATGTACCATTTTTATGACTTTTGAGACATATCTACAAATTGGAAGATCAATGCTTTGAAAATACTGAGAGACTATTTCAGAATGCAGGTGTACAAGCCCCCACATTGGAAAAATAAGTGGAGTAGCTCTTTTCGCTAAGAATTTGGAGAATTAAGATTGAATTCTAATTCTAAATTCTTGTAGCTCACTCCTTATTGGTTCTATACCTGCAATTCAGTAAGTGACCACTAGCAGCCACCTTTGGCTTTGGAGGATGAAGGCAATACTCCCAACAGTCACAGAGGTAACAAATACTGTAAATCTGCTAATGTTATACTATTTATTGTGCCATTGTGCTAAATGTGTGTTCACAATTCTGTTTCTCCTATCAGATTTGAGATCCTCAAGGGAAGGGGATTACATATCTTTAATCTCAGAAAACCTCAGGATAAAAGCAAAGTGTCTGCCATAGAATATACATTTATTTTATGGGTTGATAAGTCACCACCAACATCTAAACAACAGCCACAATAAAATTCACATAGCAAGGCTACTGCTGAGGGTGAGATTTTGCTGAATAAAATAGAAGCCACCATCTCCAATGTAGATCTTAGTGTCAGCCCAGGAATAAGTGCACTTTTTCATTCTCCCAGAGAGAGGAATATATTTAATTGAAGCTATTTCTTAGAAGAAAATGATAATTTAAAATAAATAAAACATTTTTAAAAATATACAGAAAGTGGTTAGTGGTATCTTAGGGTAACCAGCCAAAGGATGACATTTCTTTCCTGGTTTCCAGTGCATATTTCTGGGAACAGATTAGTCTGCACATGGAAATAAAAGTGTGTTTCATTCCAGGTCCTCGAAAACAGACGGTGAGAGGCAAGTTGGTTCATTTCAAAAACAGAGGGTCTGACTTTGAACTGCTTGATGGTGAACAAACCAACCTTCTCTGTGATGTCTGGCTAAGACTTCTGTCTACACCAACTGCCAAGGACATTTAATGTGTGATATTTGATTTGCTGGGTGCAAAGCTCAGATGGGACCTGGAAAATCCATCTGTACTCTCTTAGCTTTTCACAGAGAAACAAGGTTATTAACATTTATGCAGGCTTTAATATCATGGATCAGGCATGGGGCATGTAAGAACTCGTCAACTCAATGGGATGCATCCCACGGATATGCTCTCAGAACAGTAGAGAGGGTGGTAAATTTTGGCCAGGGCTCAAAGGTTCATTAGAATAATACTCTCTACCATGGAGAAAGTGAGCCTCATGGAAAGAAAGTGATTCACCCCAAGAGCACACAGCTTGTTAGAAACCTAGCCAAAAAACAAAACAAAAAAAAGGAACAAAAATACATAAGTAATTGATTTGCAGGTTTTCGTGTCTGACTAAGCATCATTCTCTATAGGCCGAGTGACACGCAAGAAGGGCCTTTAAAGACCAATGATACTTGAGACTTAGTGGACATTATCCCAATGGTGGCATGTTATACTGGTGAGGAATATATTTTGGGTCAAGCAAACAAGGAATTGCAATTGTAGGTAGGATTGGGATTAAGGGTATCTCCAAACTTTCTCCTTTTTAACCCTGTGGCAACACCCTTACTTAGGCTTTCACATCTTTTATGGTGTTCAACTTCAATAGACTGCTGTCTCAGGCAGGGTCTGAACAAAATAGAATGGAACACAATAGAATAGAATGGAATACAATAGAATAATAGAAACCACCCTAACAGGAGGAACTGAATACAAGAATTCATGTTACAACAGTGTTAGCATAACTGAGAATCCAAATAAGTGAGATTATGTCGAGATTTAGAGCATCAGGAAGCTGTGAACTTCCTTAGATTTCAGGGTCAAAGGGATGAGATGGCATTACTAGAGTCCAGGATCTGGAATCATCAGGTGGAAGCTGAAACTGTGTCAGATAAGGGGAGAGAGAAAGAGAGGAAGAGAGAGAGAGAGAGAGAGAGAGAGAGAGAGAGAGAAGTACCCTGGCTTCTCTCTGAAGCTATGGAACAAAGATCAGAGGAAGGGGCAAAGGGATGGGTCTGAGTGCCAACAGATCCAAACCCAATTCACTCCTCTATTTCTCCCTTGTACGACCTGTCCGTCACAACAATGTCTGACTGATCTAATACATAAATCTGATATTGCCATCCCTTGCTTTAAAGTCTTCTGTGGGTCCTACTTCCCTCGCCTCCAGCACAACACGCAAGGTTCGTCTCTGTCTGGATGAATTTAAGTCAGACCAAAGCTACCAATAAAGTTTATTCTCTGAGAAGGCCCATCTATTGGCTTCAGGAAGGAGGTGGCACGTTGAGCTGCACCAGACTGACAACTGACATTGAAGGGTGTGGGCGGAGGCCGCCCAGCCGTAAGAAGACGCTCATGGCAGAGCAGGGAGAGCACACAAGCTATGGCTCAGAGAAGGCAAGAGCTGGACTTCAAGGCCAGGCCCTCTGCTTCCAAAGGCCTCCAATGAGAGAATGGATGTATTGAATCTTAGGAAGAGAAAATTCTTTCTTCGCACATTCCATGTGAATGTATCAAGCACCTCCCACATTCCAGGCATGTGACAGAGACAGTGTGAGGACAAAGCTGGAAATGCAACCAATGCCAAAGGACCTTGAGCACCGAACCTAGCAGCCTGGACTTCATTCGGGGACAGGTGACACAAGCCCATCTGGGCTAGTGAAAACTCACTCTCACCCCCTTGTGAAGCGAGGCCTGGAGGGGAGGAAGCTGGAGGGAGGGGCCTCCAGGGAAGCTGGGTGCTGTCCCCACCCAGCCCAAGGGAGCAAGGCCGGTGCCAGCTCCAGCTCCTGCTGCATCCACACCCCTGCACCGAGAGCTATACCTCATGCTCTTCAGAAGCAGAAAAGTCAATAAACTCATTTTCTCACAGAAAGAATATGTCCTTTGGAAGGCCCTGGGGAGTTTGGCTGAAAAGTTTAATTTCTGTTGAAGGATCCTGAGTAGTCCAAGAATAGGGAAGGGGGGAGAGTGAGGAGTAATTGAAGGAACTGACGTCTGTTTGCTGAGCACTTCCCTTGCACCAAGACTTTTAGGTGCATAACCTCATCCAGTGTTTGCAGCAGCCTCTGAGGTGGAGAGGAAATGAGGGCATGGGTAGAAATTGGAAGGGATCAGGGAGATCCTCTGATATCTGCCACTTGAATCATTCAACAGATAGTCATTGAGTGACTCGGTGCTTGGCGTTGAGCCAGGGGCTGGGGATCCAGGGTGGACATGACATTGTCCTTTTCTTCCAGGATCTTTCAATCTTGTATAGGAAACAGACACGTTGACGAGCCCCTAGAGCCTTTTCCAGGGCATTAACCTCCATTCCCATTTCTGCCTGATCCCTCCCGGAACCGGGAGCCTTGGCCTCTCACAGAATTTTCCAGACATCCTTAAACACATGGCAAATATTTATTTTCCATTTACATGATGTTTCGAAAATCTGAGCGCATCTTACAATTGATGCAGAAATTTAATGTAATTAATCTTTTTTTTTCCTTAAACAAACAAAACAAAACAAAAACTCAGTGTTGTTCAATCAATGGTGTGGATCGATACAATCTTAAATCTGAGTAAGCAACGAAATTGTTTATAACGGAGATATTAATACCTCCCAATTGGGAGGTAATATATAGAGTGTTTAGCGGGGAGGAAATGGGGGGTGAAATTGATATCCCCTCCGTCAGATGATGCAGTGATGTATGACTGTGTCATAACCGTGGTCCCTGCCACGTGCTCACTGTCCCTTGTGAGTCAATTAATGTCACCGTGAAAACCAAGCAAGAAAAGGAAATCTTCTCCTTACTTTTACTTAATATAAACACGTAGCAATCCCTGTACACCCTTGAAGGTGGGACAGTGGGGATCAGTCCAGACTGGAGACTCTGATCAATGGCTCAGTCAAGAGGGGAACATGGATACACGTGAGGGACTGTGCCAATGCTTCTCTCGGCAAGGGAACAACAGAGACCATCACAAAATACCCTGTTTTCTCATTTGTTAAGCCACAATCACACCTGAAAACATTTCAACTTCTTTCTTTGTTGAACCAACACTCGATTCCTTGCAACTCACACGAATTCCCCGAATCTCCTTGCGTCTGAAGATTGAGAACAATATGTAGGTTTAAAAAGGACGCAGCATTTTTTTTTCCAATTCCCCTCCGAAGTGGTTCTAAATTAAGTGCAACGAAAGGAAATTGAGATGAAATGCATGCTGCATACATTTGCAAGAGGTTACCTACAAGGCTGGATGCGTGTTTGGAGATGAGGTGCCGTCAGAAACGACGCGGGTTCAGCAGAACGTGAAATCACCCGCGTTAAGAGCGGGAGGGATGTGATCTGGGAAGGTGTGTGGCAGGCCCTCCTCCCTCCCCTGCGAAATGGGACAAGAGAAAATGTGACTCCAAAAAAAAAAAATTCTCAGCTTTGGGAGTCTCCAGGGGATGCTTGTTTTGATGAGATTTCAGGCCTGATTTTCAGGAATAAGGAGGTGCCAACTGTTTGTAAAAGCTCCTAAAACAGCATGATCTCTGGCCCTTAGGAGATTTATCTTTTATTTGTACAGAGTATTTGTAAAAGCCTGTTACTGAGACAAAGTGACTGAGAGGCTCCCTGTAAAAGGCAGCACAATGGTTTTTAGGGCCTACATCTAAAGAAAATATGTGCATACTATTATGAAACAAGTAAGTTGAAGAATAGGTAGAAGGTTTTAGTGGCTCACTTAAACACAAGTTTAACTCAGCGCTAGTATGCATGGGGGAAATGGCTCTGAGCACAAAATTTGTTATCAAGGAAAGAGCAGTCTGGAGAAGGAAACTGACTTGTAAAAATACAAATCTCAGTCTTACATGACATATGGTAGGATAAAGGAACCAGGACACAAAGGAAAGAGGAATAACTACCTTCCCCGATGGAATTCATTAAGGCTTTCCCAAGGCAGTGGCTAGAGTTCGGTCTGGAAAAAGTGCATCCTTTTGATTTAGCATCTATACTAATGCTACATAACATAGTACCATGAAATTTAGTGGCATGAAATAAAAATAAACATTATCGCACATTGTTTCTGGGGGTCAGGAATATGGGTGCAATTTTGATAATTGGTTCTGGTTGATGGACTCTCACAAATTTACATTGAAGATTAGGCCTGGGCTACAGTTCTCTACGGCAGGGGTCCCCACCAAAATAAATATGGTGAGTTGTAAAATTATTTCATTAGATATTATGATATAATAATAATAGAAATAAAGTACACATAATGTAATGTGCTTGAATCATCCCAAAACCATCCCCCTCTTCCCGGTCCATGGAAAAATTGTCTTCTATGAAAACGGTCCCTGGTGCCAAAAAGGTTGGGGACCCCTACTCCAGGGGGCTTGGTTGGGACTGAAGGACCTGCTTCCAAGGTGGCTCACTCACACGACTAGCAAGTTGGTACCGGTTGCTGGCGGGAGATCTCAGTACCAGCCCATGTGGAACTGTCCATAGTGCTGCTTAAGTATCCTTACAACATAGGTGCTGGCTTCCCCAGGTGATTCAAGAAAGGGCTAAGCAGAAACTGTGATATCTTTTGGGACTCTTAGCCCCTTCAAAAATCATTCTCCATTATACCCACAATATCCTATTGACTAGAGAGGTCACCCCTATTCAGCATGGGAGGGAGCTGCACAAGGGTAGAATACCAGGAGGTTTCAATTATCGGCAGCCATCGTGAAGGTTGGTTACCCCCAGTAATCATGACACCTAAGATGGCAGCATTATTATTATATTTGGTCTTTAGTGATCAGCGAGTAGGAATAATGTGGGTAGTTTGGTTGAATGTTTAGTTAACATCAGACTTCAGAATCACATAATCCTTGGTTCAAATCTGGGCTCTTCTCTGCTGGTTGGGAGATGACATGAACTGGAAAAGCCACTGGAAGCCATGTGTTGAGACAGGCCAGCCACCCCCAGCAGTCCTGGATCACCTTCCTGTGGACCAATATGTGAAAAGAAGTAAATTTCTACTGTATTTAAGCCATTGTATTTTAGGGGCTCTTTGTTATAAGACAGACTGTATCCTAATATCTTAGTTGGTACAAAACATTTAAACGCAGCAAATCTACTTTTTCTCATCTATAAAATACAGATACAAATACCACCCTCACGGGGTTCTCATAAAGAAAAATGAAAAGATGCATAAAAGCGTCTGCCCGGTGCCTGGCCCAGAGTTCACACACTCGTCCTTGTCACTCTTGTCCTGCTTTGAGTTTATGATCAATGTCAACAAACTGGATGAAACAGAAACATGTACTGAATTTGGCAAATATGTGGGTCCATTCACCAGCGGTGTTGCCCCAGGGAATTTAAAACAATTTGTTTTGCAGATCTCTTTAATGGATATTTGTGAGATTTAAATAAACAAGGCAGGGTTTTCACAGAAAGATCCTTCATTGGACTGCTTTTGGGCCAAAATCTGCCGCAGACATCTTTTCCTACGCCCTAGTCCTCAGTTTCCAACTCTGGAAAATAAAAGGGCAGGCGGGGAAGAAGAAAGAAGGAAAGAAGAAAGAAAAAGAAAGAAGAAAGAAAGAAAGAAAGAAAGAAAGAAAGAAAGAAAGAAAGAAAGAAAGAAAGAAAGAAAGAAAGAGGCAAGATCAATGTTTTCCAATTCCCAATTGTTCCAAAAAGCAACCACAATAGTTCCACTATTCCCTGAATTACATATTCGCCTCTCCATAACATTTTGCTGAGTAAAGTGTTTTACTGCTTCCAACAAGTTTGCAAACCACGAAATCAACAAGATGATCTACAAGGCACCCTCTGGCTCCATGAATTTTTCCTAACCCAGTTAGTTGCAGACACTTCACCTCCAGCAATAACTCCTGCTTCAAATGAAAGAATCCCCCAACTCCTTACACTCTCAAGGGCCCACCGTTTGTCCCAAATGAATTAACAAAGATGGTGGTATTTGGCTCAGGTTAGCCCAGCCGACTCTGTGCAACTCAGCTGGTCTGAGCCATGCCATCTAGTGAACAAATCAGGCAGTGACACATCCTCCAGCTCACGCAGGTTCCGAGATGAGCCAAGCATCCTCCTTCCAGATGCAATGGCAATTTTTTTTTTTTTTAAAGAATCAAAATGAGGAAACAAGTTAGAAAACTGAAATGTCATCTCAATCTAATGCCCTGGGCCTGAAACGGCTGAAATAATCAAAACTGTCATTTTATTTTGTCCTCTCTTGAAATTACTACTTTTAATTTAATTTCCCTACTGAAGTTTCTCTGGCCAACTCATCAAATTTTCTATCAAAATTACCCACACTTAATTTGTATGCATTGGAATATAAGAATGGGCTGACAAGACAGGCCACATCCAAATGGGGGAAAAATAAATGTGCCCACCCACTCTAGGAATACAGTAGGTGGAAGAACGGATGGTGAGTGCTGGATGTCCAAACAGCCCTGCACATGTTGGCTGAATCCTTGGCCTCCCTCTTGCCGGTTAGTGTCTCAGACTCACAGCCTCCAGGTACTGCCAGTTCCCCTTGCTGGAGATTTTCCTAGGAGGACCAGGGTCTGATGCCACACTTCTGTGACCCCTGGATCTTCCTTTTCACATAGAATCGGGCCTAGGAATGAACACCTAGGACAGCACTGGATGCGTCAGAAGTGCCAGAGGGCATGAAGACGCAAAGAAAAGCTGGTAGAAAAAAAAAGTCCTGCTAACATCATTTCAGTGATGAATCAGGAAACTCAGGGGCTCTGAGCCCTCCTGACTCATGCAGGCCACAGGCACCTGGACCCCTGGCCCGGGTGGTGGACAGAGAGGTGACCATTCATGGCCACCATGCAGAATCCTGTCCCAGCAATAGGGAGAACTGTTTCCTGGATTCTGTTCATTTTCCACCATTAGAAAATTCATCTTAAGAAAGCACATTCCTTCTGAGTTCACCCCCATGATTAAGATTTAATACAAAAAGAGAAAAAAAAAAAAAACCCAAGGCTGAATTTTCTTTCTTTGCCTCTGCCCAACTCAACTCCAGTTGGTTTTCATTTATTTCAATGTGTACTTTGGAATCGGAGCCCTCCGTGTTCCCAGTTAACTCCTACCACCTGGGTTATGTTATTTTGAGGGGGGCGGGGACGCTGGCTCTTCCCCTGCTCCTACTCTTTCTCCACATTGTAAAAACAGATTGTTAAAAAGGGGGGGGGTGCGGGTGAGCCTTCCTGCTGGGCTGAGTTATGGAGCAAAGGGCTTGGGGGAGAGTGACCACTTTCAGCCAGGAACTGCGACCCCCAGAGTCAGGCAGAGTGATGGTTCCCTGAAGCAAACCCCTCTGTTTGGATCACTTTGGGGGGTGAGTCTAATCAAGACAGGATGTGTGACTTCGAAACAGCTGGGAAGCATTACAGGTCAAAAGTTTAAATCAAGTTAAGAACCATCGGAATGTGCAAACCCCGTTGTTTCTAATCTCTGTTTCTTCCTTTAATCTGCGCAGTGCTCCTGGTGGATGAAATGTTGTGGTCAGGGCTGGTGCTGACACACGGGCCCATGAAGACACTTTGGTGAAGTCTGAGTTGGGGAGGCTGGTAGGAGAGGTAACCTTATTTGCTGGGTAAAATAAAGGAGGGGCAACCCCAGGTGAAAATATTTAAAAAAAGGCATGTAGAGTTAGAGAATACTAACGCTGAAAAGATCATTGCAAATCATTCAAACCCTCTCATTACAAATGTGGAAAATAAGCCCAGAGAGGTTAATGTCTGGCTCAAAGTCACACAGAATTTAGTGGCTAACCCACTAGAAGAATTAACATATTTAGATTGTGCCACACTTCTGCCCAAAGCCCAATGGCTTGTGCTGGTCATTAGGATGAAATGGAAACTCTCTGGCCTCTCGGGCCTTGGGTAGTGTGGTTCCTGACCATTGTTCCCTGGGACTACACCCCACCTATCCCACCACGCTCCTGGCACAGTGCTCTCTTCTTTGCTCCATAGATTCACAAAGTCCTTTTCCACTTCTGAGTTTAGGGATTTGTTATCTCTCCTTCCCAGAGGTGTGTTTTCCCCCTCTGTTCTTCTTTTAACAGGTAGGCGAAATTCCACAGCCTCCTGGATAAACCTATCCAGAGTGGCCTCCCTGTCACCCTCTCTCCCATCAGCTAGCTCATGTTGTCCCTGGCCCCCAGTCTCTGATTATCTTCTCCCTTTGTCGCTCATTCACGACGGCCCCTCCCATTAGAGGGTAAATACCTGGGTCTGGAGACCCCAGGTCCTGTCTTTTCTGCTGTTATATTCTGGTGTCCAGCACACGGCAGTTGTTTAATATATATTTGATGAACCAATCAATCAATCAGCCAATTAGACAATCAATGGATTCAAAGATAATCTCTGTCTTTGTGGTGGCTGAGCATTGGGACATGTGGTAGATTCGAGACGGCCACAAATTGTCTGAGTGGGGCTGGTCCATGTCCATCCCCTTGACTCTGGATTCTGTGACCATCGCTCAATAGAGAAATGTCAGAAGTGACCTGTGCCATTTTCCAAGCCTAGGCTTTAAGAGACCAGCAGCTTCTACCGGAGCCTCTTGTCTCTGGGAACCCTGAGCTGCCATGTAAGCAGCCTGCCCACCCTGAGAAGACCACCATCCTGGACAGGCCCCATGAAGGTGCTCCCATCAACAGCCCAGCTTGGCCCACCCTCCCAGCCACCCCCACCCAGGCACTGAGGAAGTAAATAGAATCATTTTGGACCCCACCTGCCCTGCCCCAAACAAGCCCAGCTACCAGCCTAATACCACTGAGTGATCTTAGCCACTGCCACAAGGGACAGAAGAAACACCCAGCCGAACCCTGCCTGAATTCCAAGCCCACAACATTCTGCCATGTAACAAAATGTGGGGTGCTTTAAGCTGCTAAATTTCAGGGTGGTTTGTCATGCAACAGCAGATGATTACAATGAGACTGTGATACTTCGAAATATGTATTTGGTCTTTGTAGCTGTTTCCTGACATACAGCTTCTAAAATCCTTGGAATCCCCTGAGTGATAGAGCATCTTTTTGTATGCTAATGAGTCAACTGCTGGCTGGGAGGCCCTGGTCTCTGCAAAGATCAAAGCCTGATTAGAGGGCTCTCAGGCCCAGCCCCCAACCTCCAAGGAAGAGAGAGGGTCTGAAGGTTAAGCTGATCACCAAAGGCCAATGATTTGATCAATATTGTCTATGTAATGAAGCTTCCATAAAACCCACAAAAGGAGAGGGTTTGCAGAGCTGCCAGATAGCTGAACACATAGAAGTTCCTGGAAGGCGGCACACCCAGGAAGGGCATGGAAGCTCCGCACCCCTCCCCTCATACCCTAACCCCATGCATCTCTTTGTCTGCGTCCTTTGTAATATTCTTTATAACAAACTGGTAAATGTAAAGTAAATGCTTCTCTGAGTTCTGTGAGCTGCTCTAGCAAATTAATTGAACCCAAGGGGGGATCATGGGATCCCCAATTTATAGCCAGTCAGACAGGAGCACAGGTCACAACCTGTGCTTGCAACTGGCATCTGAAGTGAGGGACAGTCTTGTGGAACTGAGCCCTCAACCTGTGGGATCTGACACTACCTCTAGGTATTGTCAGAATAGCGTCCAGGGAGATAATGTAGGAATTGAATTGTCCAGGTAGTGTCTAGGGAGATAGGGTCGGAATTGAATTGCAGTAGAGGATACCCTGTTGGTGTCCACTGCAGAATCCTCTGGAGGATTGCTCAGTGGGGAGAAATCGCCACACATTTTGGTGACAAGAGGGGACAGAAGTGTTGATTGTTGCGTGAGAGAATAGGGAAATCACTTTAGTGTTTTTGCATATCCACACAGGGCTCTACAGCCAGATGATCTGGGTTTAAAGCTTACTTCCACCATTCATTAGCTAGCTAGTGACCTTCTCTGTGTTGATTTATTTTTCTTAAGCATCAATAGCTGGGTCATCTGCAAAAGGGGAATAATGGGGTTTCCTACCCAAACAGGTGTTAGGAGATTAAATGGAGTCCATGTCAGATACTCAGCACAGTGCTTGACTAGTGATACCAAATGATCAATAGGCCTTTAATTGCTATTGTTTACACACTTCCAACTTTCATATAAGAGTCAGAAGAAGGAAGATTCCAAGGACTCACATTGCACCACTGCCTTAGCATTAATTCCTTCATGCATCCCATCACCACAGGGAAAAATCCAAAACTCGTTATGATTTGAACAACTCTCACCCGTGCTTATGACTGGAGCAATCTCCCACCCCTCTTTCTCTCAAACCCTGTTCTCAGCCATATACGCACACCCACAGCTGTGCATGCTCCCAGAAATGGCAGGAAGGAAATGGATAAATATTTCCACAGTGAATATTTCTGGTTAGGGAGATTATAGGCATATTTTCTTTCTTCTTTGTGATTCTTTCTTGTATTTTCCAAATCTTCTGCAACAAACACTTCATCTTCAGATAATGAAGTAAAGATTAAGAAACCCAGGAAGTGAGCATTTCTTCTACTTGAACACTATTTTATTTCTTTGTCGTTCTCGTGGGGTCTGCCTGAGCATCTCTTGCATTATTGAATAAATGAATGAGTTAAAATTAGACCAAAGTCCATTGTGCATGTTTAGGCAGAATAGCCTCTGTTTATACACTAAATATATTTGTAAAAATATAAAGTTTAAAAGTTTTGATTTTTTAAATCTTTAGTTGTTTTGTTTTTATAGAGATATTCATGCTGAAGTCTTTTTTTTTAAAAAATGAAGAAATCCTTTTGTGAAGGGAATAATCGCTCTGTAATTTATTTTTTTAAGGCCCAAATGCCAAAGTTTCTTAAAATGAGTTTCTCCTTCTGCATCTATGTTTATAAACTAATGACAGGCTCTTAAACATCCATTTAGCAATAGGAAAGTTCCAAGACAGTGCGCTATGTTCTGGTTAGAAGAATTCAGTTTCACCAAATAGATATAAATTGCTCACACTGAAGGGAGATGAGGACTCCAGGAACACGAAACTACCGAGTGCAGATTTGTAGCCACAAACATTTCTTCTCTCAGGGCAGCAAGTGAGCTGACTCTAACGCGACCACAGACTCCCGGGGCTCTGCCCAGACACAGTAGATAAACACCCATTTTTCCAGAAGTCCCTCTCTACTTCTGTGTTCCTTTTCAGCTGCCTCGCTTGCCGGACTCAAAGGAAAATCTGATTCTTTCACAAATTTTCTAAATAGGTTACTAGTTCATGCACTGGATTTTTATGCTCTTGTCAATTCACCAGCCAAGTGTAACCCAAATCAGTCCGGCCTGTGTGAGATGAATTCAGTGAATGTGGAAATTGCCTCCAAGTCCTTCATGCCTCCGAGACAGTACACAGGCTCCCCCAGAGCTCCTGTTTTGGATTCTCTGTGCATTAGCAGCTAAAGCGACCCTCTTCTAACACGCTAGCACCACCTGCTTCCCACATCCTGCCTGTGTCATCTCAGGAGATTTCCAGCTCTTTGTGTCACCCCAACAGGCTTCTTTTATGGTCATTTCTCATCTCTGGGATCTATAAATATTAATTACAAGCCTCATATTTTAAAACCCCTTTGAGCATATTAACTATTTAGCCACATAAATCAATCCTAAACTAATCTCAGTGGCTCATCCTACTTTCACATTTTCCAGAACTTTCCATTTCAGCTACCACTCTTCATTGGTTTTGCCAGCACAGTTATTTAATGACTTTTCAATCCGTTGGGCCCTTCTTTAGAGAGAAGGGAACAGAAAGGAAAGGAGCGATGGAGAGAGGGAGAGAAAGAAGATGGGAGAAGAAAAGGAAGGGGGAGATGCAGGGAAGAGGGATGAAGCCTGGAGGGGACTGGAATATCAGGACCTACTTGTGATTCCCTAACTGGGCCTGGGGGTCCTGAGAAAGTCACTTAACCTCTCTGGGCTTGGCTTTGTTTCCAGGATATCTCTGGCTTGTTGCTCACAAACTCTATCCTCCTACAGTAAGAGCCAGAGTTTTCTCTCTTTGTTTACTAGAACATGTTTCTAAAAGGATCCCCAGGTAGCACAGGAAAACATGAGGGTTGCTCTGACCTCTCTTCTCATTACTCACCAAAGCAGGTCAAGGGGCCCCGGGATTACTAATCAAGGCCAGTGCCCCAGTTCTTGCTTTAAGATTCATTCACAGGATGAATGAATGGCTGGCTCTATGGGAGTTGTCTTTTCTGTGTGTTTCTATGCAGCCCACACAGAGGATCCATTAATTTTTGGAGTGTACCTTCTAGATATATAAAAACCATGTTGCTACCCTAGGACTGCCTGGGAAATTTTAATAGTATTGGTTGCTTTGCACCAGCTACTCCAGAGGGCACCAGGGCAGGGGGAGGCGGAGTCAGACAGGCTGGATGGAGTTGCTTCTACGTGCTTCATAGGGTTGCTCTCCAGAATAAGAGATGATGCTACAACACAAACTGCTCAGGGCCTGACTCATTGTTAGTGTTCGATAAATGTGAGCTTTTATTATTACCATATTTCCTCTTTTCTGAGACAACATCGATCGGAAGTCAAAGCATCAATTTAATAACTTCTCAGGGGGAAAAACAATATATTAAACACACGTTTCCATTTTAAGACATCATGATTTCAACAATATTAAAAGGTGAAAGAGAAATGTGTCTTAAAAATCAATGACATATGGTCTGATTATCGTCGCATTTTGGAACCATTTTAAGTCATGCGCTTGTTTACTTCCCTTTTTCCTGTTCTGTCTGGCTTTCCCTGGTGACATATGAGTTCCATGAGAGTAAGGAAACAGATATCTGTTCACCAGTGTGTTCCCAGTGCCTAGCACAGGTACCAATTGAATATTTGTTTGATAAGATGGTTGGGTAGCATCTTAATTTGGGAGGGCTATTGATTAAAACCCACGAATGTTGCCATTGGCTCATATAATGACACTTTCCCTTATGTCATTCTCAATTTATGCAACTGAGTTCCCCAGCAGCCTTGGGAGAAGGATTTGCTTGAATGTGTGTCTGTTGAGGATTGGAATTTTCCTTGAACTGTAAAGGAAGGAATGAGAAGAGAAGCAGACAGGAAGTGTAGAGCGTCTGTCATGACCCCTGACACAGGAAGCAGTCAGAACTGAACACAAAGCAAGGGTAGAGTATAGGCCCTCGTCAGCATAAAGTGCACTGCCAGTGTGAATGTCCTCAGCACTGCAGGTATCCATTAGACATTAATAAATATCTGTTTATAGAACCAACTAGATTTTCTCCGTTCAATTTACAAACCAGAAAAATAAAACATCAAGGTCATCTCCCAAGTGCAAAAGACTTTTAGTTGCCCATTCAGAAATCAAGACATTCATTCATTCAATCCATAAGCACGGGTTGAGGGCCTTCTGCATGCTAGGTGTGTGCTAGGTGCTGAAAGTAAGAAGCCAGGTGAGAGGGCTTAGAGGATGGTACAGACTAATGAGGGGGACTCCCATAGGTACAGATAATTGCTCCGTATCAGGTAGCAAGAGACATTGGCTCACGGCTGTGGGGCCCCAAGGCGAGGGGCAGAGATGATGATTTCACAGAGGAGAGAGTGTCAGTCCCATTAAACTGATCGGGAGGAGAAATCTCCAGTTTCCCATGCCCCAGCCCTTTCAGAAAACTCCCTGAGACATGAACTAAGTGTGACACCAGGGGACTTGCCAGACTCCAAGTGATCTTCTAGGGACATGTTAAAAATGAAATGGCTTCTGATGAAGAAGGAAGCAAATTCTACTCAATTTCTTGGGCCAGGGGCAGGGGCGGGGGAGGTCATTACATAAATAAAAATTGCTTTTGACTCATCATGAAACAGCAACAGGGAAGTAATTAGTATAAAGAAGAAAGTGGGTCCACTTACGCTGATCTGATGAAACTGTCTGACAAGAGACTGTTCCAGGTCTTCTTTGATGAGGGTGAGCATGATTTATGACAGGACCCTGGAGGCAGCCTCATCGTCAGGACAAGACACAAGAGGGACCCAGCAATGGAGAAAGCAGTGAGCCCAGTTCCCAGACCCGGCACTCAACAGGTCAGAGCTGGACCGAATGGGATGGAGGACCCGAGGAGCCCCAGTTGTTGGATGTGGCTTCATGGAGCCTGGAGCAGGAGGTATTGCTGGAACATAATGGCCCTGGGCTGGTCTTCAACCACGGGAAGAAATTCAATATTGGCAGAAAGGGAGGAAGGTCACACCAGGCTGAGAGAACACAGGAGCAGAAAAGGGCTAATCCAATATGACACAAGGACACAGAGATAAAGTCAGTGATGAAAGGAGAGCTGTTGGCAAGAGCTTGTTCAAGCTGGATGCTGATTATATAAGGATCTCAGAGCTGTGTTATTGTTTTTGTTTTTTATTTAATTGGCATTGAAAATCCCAAAAGTTTTGAGCAGGGAAGTGATACAATCTGATGTGTGTTTCAGGAAGACAATTCTGGTGGTGCTCAGCTGGGAGAGATGAGAAATATGGGACGAGAAAACAGATGATGCATGTGGCAGGGCCCGGAGTCACACATAGAGGCAGTGGATGGATGGGCCTTGGAGAGCAATTGGAGGAGGAGGAAAGGGGTGAGAAAAAACACGCTGGCTTACTAAATTGTTAGAACTGAGAATATTATCCCTTACATTCACCTAAGGAACATACTAGAACACTCACAGCAGTGTTCTTCATGATGGCCACTGAACATTGTCAGGTGTCCCCAACACAACAGAATACCATATGGCCATGTGAAAGGGAGATCTCAGGCAGAATGCGTCAGCATGGGTGAATCGCACAGACATAATCCTGAGTGAAAGAAACAAGAACTTTCTTTACATCCCCCCCAAAATTAGTATTAATATATAGTATTATTCCACTTATGTTAAGTGATCCTGGGAACACAGAGCCCCTCTAGGATAAGTTCTGATGTTCCAACTTAAAATTTTGGTTACTTAGGTGTGTCCGCCATGGGCAAATCCATCCAGTTGAATATATATGTATTACTTGTGTTCACTTTTATGCAAATATATCATACTTAAATTTTTTAAAGAAAATTATGCTTATTTGTAGTGCCAATTGTACAACGTTAAAGCAATTTCAATAATAATAACAACAATGATGTCTCCCATTTTGGAATGCCAGTTCTATGTGCTAGAAGTTGGTAGGTGCTGACAGCAACATTGTGAGACAGATTTTAAACTCTTGCTTTACAGATAAGGAAATGCAGGCGCTGAGATGTTAAATAACGTGTCCCAAAGCCACCATCACCCTTCAGGAACAGAGCAGGACTGGTACCCAGGAACTCCTATGTTATCCTGCCTCAGGACTCCACAAGAGGGTTTCAATAAATGTGGCCGTGATTATTCTATTTAGCCATTGGATCTGCTGTGTCTATATGACCCTACTTTTCTGGAATAAGCTGGATCTGTCACCTATGCACTTCCAAATATTCATGTACTTCCATGAGCTCAGCACTTGGCTTATTTTCACAATCCCAGACCCTTTGAACACATACCTTCCTTATAAACATTTTCAATCAAACAAATGAATTTAACCCAGAAAAGCAAACACATTTTAGATGGAACAGTCATCTTTTTAAATCAGTTTTTGTGTTTCCTATATAAACCAGCAGCCCAGAGGTACTATTTCTGAAAGCATTTTGTAATGGAAGGTTTTTACCTGAGTGCTATTTAGTATTATTATTATTATCCTCATTATTAATAATAATGATTTATGGAGTAGTTTGAGGAGGCACTTCTATTTAGAGACAAGGAACACAAGCCTCATTTGATACTTAAGTCAGCAAATGTAATAGGAAGAAGAAAAGGCAAAGGAAGGAATTAAAACAGAAGGCTCTATTGTGGGTAGACATCTACCCTCAGGGACCAAGAAGCAGGTGATAGGAAAGAAAGATTCAGCAACAATGGAACCCAAGGACAAACACTTCCTCCACTATGTCACTGCAAGAGATGTGTTCTGCTGAAACTCACTGACCATAGCCAAGGTCCATATATAGCATCTTGAGGGATTAACTTCCAACATGGAGATGTCCCAGGAGAGTTTCAAAGCAGTCTTATAAATAAGATTGCACATGACCTTCACAAGAATGCTGTAAGCTAGCTGGGGTGGATGTGGCTTTATACCTCTGCCCCATCATGCTGGTGAAGGCACTGAAACCTATGCAAGCACAGCGCCGTGTGACAGCATCACAGAAGGCCACCCTGGCCACTGTGCCATGGAAAAGTGCTAGAGCAGGAAAACCATCCCAGGGACCATCTTGTCCACAGGCCCCATCATTAACTAATACATTATTCAGAAATGTTGTTAAATGTTCAAATTCCTGGGCCCTACGCTAGACCTAGGTGGGACCCAAAAATTTATATTTAAAAACCAAAACTTCCTGAAAAAATAATCATAGAAGTAAAAGAAGAACTCGATCTTCCAAATGACAGACTCACTTGGAGCATCGTTGAGGATGAAAAACCTAAAAACTCTCACTCACTTCCTGGTGAGAGTCCAAAACAGCAAAGATGAAGAGAAAAATCCTAAAAGCTTAGAGAGAAGAAAGGAGTTATCTTCAATGGGACAGTAATAAGATTCACATCAGTTCTCACCCTTTATGAGAAAATGTATTTCAATTATACACCTCGCCAACATACATATAAGTACACTAATGTCTCTGCAAAGAATATCTTCTGCAAAACAACAGTAAAATTGAGACTATCCTTCAGCCAAATGAAAAATAAATCCAAGAAAAATAGAAAAGGAGTTCAGGAAATCCAAGGAAAAATGGAAACCAAACCCAGGAGGGGAATCGAATGAAATCTCAGGATGACAAGTGTGCAGCAAAAAGCAATCAGTCCAAATGGGGACAGGAAGTCGACCTGCGCCAGAAATAACATCTTCAAGAGGAAGTAGACTCTATCATTTAATTTGTTTGATGAAGAAGCTGCAACGTCTTAATGGGAAGATGAAGGCTTAGATTTTTTTTTTTCTATCTGTAAGAAAAAAATAAAGGAACCCCCTGGAAAAACAAAAGCATCCACTTGAAAGGCATGGCCTGAATATGAAAAATTAAAATGCAGCATATTTTCAGTATTTTCAAAGAATTAATTGTGCGTAAGCAAAGAAAGAGTTTGGGGGTATTTTAATGTTTTTCTTTTTCAACCCGTGTTCCTTCGTGTGGCGTGAGTTTAGAGACACGAGTTTGTAGTCCCTTCTGTGTGCAGGTGAACACGGAGAGGCCACAGAGCTGACTGGCTCTGACAAGAGCTTCAGGGTCACGGACTGTCTGCAAACTGCCTCTGCCACTCGCTGGCTCTGCGACCTTGGACTCATCAGTTCACCTCTCTGTGCCTCAGCTCTCTCATCCACAATGTCATCTATCTCAGAGGACCGTGGCCAAGATTAAATTAGCTAATATGCACAATGCCTGCAGAAGGGTAAACAGGCAGACATTAGGTGTTATTGCTATTAGTATTACAATATTAAAATATAGAAATAATAGTTGATTTCCCATGCAAAACCTATTATTAAAATCACCCTCCAACAAAACATGGAAGACTACATCAGAATTAAATAACCCAGATAAACATAAAAATCAATAAGGGGAAAATAACGGCATAGCTACCAAAGTAGGGCAGATAACAAAGAGAGGTTGCCAGGAGAGGAGGAAGATTATTTATGCCTTCATTGAAGATAGAAGTCAGCAGATACCATGCAAAGTAAACAGATTCGGCAAGAAAGAGTTCTGCACCTGTCTATATAATTCTAATTAGTTTAACAAATAATTCTAATCCATCCTAGTTTATTAATTACCTATTTTTCATTAATTATATACATGTATTTATATATTATATACATACAATTATATAGTAGATTTTTATTTAATTATAATAAATAAATAATCAATAAATTTAAGTGTAATTAAAAAAAATAAAAGCGACACTCAACATGATATTTATCCATTACAGAGAGCAGATGGTGGACAGAGGAAAATTGAGAAGCAAAATGACTGCTGAGCTCTGTGGAGTGCTTACTATGGGCCTGTTCTAAGAACTCTACACATATTATCTCATTTAATCCTCTAACAACCCTGAAAGTGAAGCACGATTATTATTATGCCCATTTTACAGATGAGGTATTTGAAGCAGAGAAACTAGGTACATCCCCGGGTCCCATGACTAGTGGAGAAGAGCGACCTTTGGCCGCTACCTCTCCTCTCTCAGGGCGGAGAGTTTGTAAAAGTGGTTCACAGATAGGATTTAGCATTACAACGGCAAATGCCAAGAGGAAAAAATAACAACTATAGTGAGATGAACAGCACCCCACAAATATCTCATGTCAACCTTGAACCTTGGAATATGACCTAACTTGGAAATAGGGTCTTTGCAGCTACATGTAGTTAAGATGACATCATACCGGATTCAGGTAAGTAAATCCAATGACTGGAGTCCTACAGGAAGACTGCAGGAGACATGCAGAAACAAACATGGGAAGACCCATGTGACAACCGCAGCAGCGGTTAGAGTGACGCAGCTACAGCCCAAGGATCAGGGACTGTGAGCCAACAGCAGTTTAGGAAGAAACAAGGAAGGATTTTTCCCAATAGCCTTACAGGGAGCATGACCTTCCAGACGCTTTGATTTTATATGCCCGGCCTCCGGAACTGTGAAAAAAAAAAAAATTCTGTTGTTTCATGTCACCCAGTTTGTGTAATTTATTCCAGCAGCTCTAGAAAACTGAAACAATAATTAACCCAAAACTTTAAATAGAAATGGTCAACATGAGTGAAAGAAAGGAAAATGTTACCTTACATTTTACAACTTTGTATAGACCCTTGGCTTTCTGCAAAACTCTTCACATGTTCCTCCTTGTGCTGGGCTCCAGGGCGGCCCCAAGATTTCTGCCTCCTGGTAGTCACATCTTGTGTCATCACATCTTGAGTATGAACCCAAGATGCAGGGGACTCAGCCAAACTGTGCACGGACCCTTGACCCAAAGAAACTGGTAAAAGAAAAGCTTGTTGTTTTAAGCCTCTGTATTAGTGATAATATTGTTATGCATCCATCGCTGACTCATTTCTCCCATAATTAAAAATAGCAATAATAAGGACACCTTAAAATGTTTTCAATTAGCATAGATTTCTACAATTAAAAATAAATTGAAGAAGACAAATTATTCTGATGAGCATTAAGTTGGGGAACAGCTCCCTCATTAAACACGTAAAGATACCAAGGCAGAGACATTAAGCACCATGGGCAGGTGCGCATAGGTGATTAAGAACTGAAACTTCACTGAAGCACACACAGCCCCACTGACCTTCCATTTTCCGTCTCACTGCTATCTGCAGAATGGCAACTGGAATTTAAAATGAAAAAAAAAAGTAGCCAAGAGCAATATAATCCCTCAAATCTAGGGCAAAGATTCACAGATTTATCTCAGATTATATTCATGGCTCACACCGTTTCCAACATTTTCCCCAGTTCCTGGGTTAGCAGATATGTTAACCAGGCACTTATTAGACAATTTTTTTTGTCTGCGTTTGCAATTACTGTGGTCTAATTTTTTTTTTCTTCTGAATAGCTCCAGATTTGTTTTTGTCTGAGCTGAGGTGGAAAATTGAGAAATAGCAGATTCAACAATAATTGACTTTATTAGGAATATGAATGTATTACACCCGCCATATATTAAAAACTCATTGCTTTTATATCGGCCTCGAACACTGCACACTACTTTTATGGTTCCCTAGTCTCCCACGTTCCCCTTACTTTACTGTTCCCATCAGCTCTATGTTCCTCATTCCCTGTCACATGGAGGAAATAAATGGTTAAAAATCTAAGTGCTCATCAGACACAAGCCAGAGTTCATAAATGAAAGTGGGCAGCCTTGGGTAATTTAAGATATTGCTGTGAGCTGGTGTTGCCAAAAACCCATGCACTTATTGAACCATAAACAAAAGCAATTAAGATGAGATGTTGATTACTACGAAGAGAGCTCCCCAATAGCATAGAAAACACAGGCCGCAGAGGGAGTCACATTTGCATAAACATCTCTGGAACCCTGGGATTTCTAGGACGCCCTGCAGGAAGCCCTTCTGCAAAAGGATCCTTCAGCCTCCCAGGAAAATTCCTGAGAAGGCCCCCCTGGAACATCCTGCCCCAGGAATCACACCTACCAGGCAGAGAGAGGAGACAAAGGCTGACTATTCTTTATGGCACAGCCAGGAAGGAAGGGAAGTCTCTTTGAGGTAGATGAAAGGCATAAAAACACATGCAAACCGCAGCTGGAATGTACAGCTGTTGAAGTCCACCTGGCGAAGCATCCTCCCCGCCCGATGACGAAGAGCTCATTCAAGAAAGCCTAGGCACGGAGAGAGCGGAAGAGAACTTCTGGAGCTGTTCCTAATGGCTGGAGCCTCCAGGCTTGGCCAAAAAGGTAACTGTGATAAGAAGAGCCCAGCAGCAGAAGCCTGAGTCAAGAGCTGGCACAGCGTGTGTGGATACCTGGCCGCCGAAGTTGCGAGAACCACAGAAGTGAGAAGGTATCTGAGTCGCCACAGAGGAGGAAAGGACGCAGGGGATGATTATAAATCTAGAAACAAACCTGGGCAACAGATCTGGACCGTAGCAGTGGCCAACCTCCCACCCCACCCCGGCAGCTGGAGCTGCTACCCAATAATGATCGCAGTGGAAATCTGTGAGCACATTGGTTGTGTTATCTCTTTCTGGGGTGGAAAGGTGACCGTGATTATGGAGAATTGTGCCTAAAAATCCCCAAGAGCAAGGCAGATGGTGGGTGCACAACAATAGTTTATGCAAGGGAAAAAAAAAGAGAAAACAAGGAAGGGATGGATGCACAGATGGAGTGGATGAGTGCGTGCGTCACGCGACTGAAGTCAGGCTGGGACTGACATTTAGAGGCGCCTTGAGGAGGCAGAGAGAGTGGAAAGAGCACACGGGGCAAAGCGCCCTGAGACACATCGTAAGCATTGAGCAGGAACAAGACAGGCGGGAGAAGAAAAATGAGTGTCCGGCCAGACAGACGATATTGGGTCAACTCAATCTGTCCCCGTCTGTCTGGAGAAACTCTGCAGGCACACATTACAGGATGTCGATCAGCCAAGGGGAACAGTGATTGGCATCTGCGAGCCCAGCACCTGTGAGCAGACTGACATTCATGGAGACAGGTCCAAATGTCACCGGCCAAAGGCCAGAGTACTTCGCGTAGCCTCACAGGGGCCGCTCGGACAGGTGGGGTGACAGTCGTACCAATGCAATCACTCTGAACAGTGGTTTGAATTTCGGGGCAAGTGGCCAGTTCACTTAACTGGGAGGCATATCTGCGTCGGTGTAGACGGCAATTTAAAAGGTGTAGAAACCCAGGGAAAGGAAACTGATGTGTAGAGACCACCTACTTTGTGCTGGACTCTGCTAAGAGCACAATACCATCTTGTTGAATACTCAGCAAAACGCCAAGGGGGGGGGGTATTAGCCTTATTTTATAAAGAACCTCAGGATGACACAAATTAAATGGTCTTTAAAAATTCACACAGGTGATAAGAGATGGAACAGGATGGAATCTTGGTTTCTTGAGACAGAAGTCTTGTTCTTTCTACTGATCTTTATTTGTGACACTGAGCAATACAGAGATATATGCAAGGCGAGATATTTTTTCAAGACAAAGGGAGACAGAGGCAGAGTAATTTTAAGTGTTTATTTGACTATTGTTATTACTATTCTGAAACTGGGAGAGAAGGAACTCATGGGGCAAATGGAAAATAAGTTGGCATGCAGGGGTGGCCAGAGGAGAACAAGCTGTCATTTCTGATGTTGGGCTCATACTTCTCCCAAGAATGCCATAATAGAGACGCTGAGGGGATGAGGTGAAGGCTGAGGGTTGGGTCATTGTTTCTGGCAGAAGTAGGGTCCCAGGGCAGACTCGAAGGAGTCACCAGGAAGGTAAAATAGGTTATGTCCAGAGGCATGGAAAACCCTGATACCCTGCACCAGTAAGGAAAAGGACTCGGTCACTGAGTGTCTGACGTCCACTGCCATCATCGCCACGGATACAAAAGCCCATGGGAGGAAGTCCTGTCCACACAGCAGTCAGATTCAAGAACTGGGACAAACGCGTGCAAAGACATTGGCAAGGTTGCAAGATGAAGTTCTCTTTAAGGGAATGCAGCTTCCAAGACCACGTTTGTAGGATTCTGTGAGTTAATTCATGTATTCGATAATCATCTATTGAATGGCTCCCTCGGGGTGAACTGTTACAGGTTCTAGGGTTGGATCAGTGGACAAAATGGAGAATGGGATCCCTGATTTCCTTGGGCTCCGATTCTCGGGATGGATGCTCGTCCAAATCCCATCTTAGGGGATTCCTCTCCACGTGTCTGTCAGAATAGTCCTGCCATCTCCCTCCTCAGAGGAGTGAGCACAGGGAATGGAGAGTGGGCTTTTTACAGACAAGATGCCTTAGATTTGAATCCTGGATGTGTCACATCCTAACTAAGAGATCATCAAAAACTAACAAGTTGCAAGGGTGTTTCCCCGCTTGTAATACTGGGGAAAATACTATTTTCCTTCAAAGGTGTTAGAAGAGTCAATTTATGTATGCTAAATCATTTAGCCTGACACATAAACATAGAGAATACAAATATCTCTTCCTTCCTTCAGATCTCTCTCCTGGAGCCTGAGTTACTATCAGATCATAACTCATGTAACCCTGCAACCAGCCACAACCCTCTTCCCACAGCGGCTCCTGCACCCTGTAAACGTAGGCATCATCTGGCAACGCAACTCATGTTGTACAATCACAGAAAATGGAAAACCCCAAATCATGAATGGTGGAAGAGCAAGAGGCAGGGAGACCAAAATAAGGTATTTCTCACAAGGGACATACCAGTCCCTTCACCAGGAGTGGGATCCGGTAGACCAGGAGGAAATGGTTTTGAGAGATGTTTAGGAAGCCCTTGTCTCCGGGTCATGCCTACCGATGAGACATTAGGCCCCGAGAGAAGGGAAGCTTCAAGCATTGCCCGGTTTCTGATTTGGGCTACTGGGTGGAGAACAGCGTGACTAATGAAGATGCAGCAGGAGCTGGGCAGAGTTGTGAACTGCGGGTATGTTACACTTGGCATGTCCAGTGAGTATCCAGGAGGAGATAGCAACTGGGAGTTAAATATAAGACTTTAGAGAAAAAGCCTAGGCAGGAGATCAAGACATGGGAGTGAGTGGCACCTGGGTAGTATTGGTTACCGTGAGAGTAAACAGGACGATTGTGGGAGAGTTAATAGAGTGAGAGGAGGGAGTTGAAGAAGACTGGGATATTGCTGTGTAAAAGTGGTTCGGGGCCAGGCACGGTGGCTCGCACCTGTAATCCTAGCATGCTGGGAGGCCGAGGCAGGAGGATCACTTGAGTCCAGGAGTTCGAGGCCAGCCTGAGCAAGAGTGAGACCCTATCTCTACGAAAAATAGAAAAATTAGCCAGGCATGGTGGTGCATGCCTGTAGTCCCAGCTACTTGAGAGGCTGAGGCAGGAGGATCACTTGAGCCCAGGAGTTTGAGGCTGTAGTGAGCTATGATCACACCACTGTATTCTAGCCCAGGTGACAGAGTGAGACCCTATCTCAAAAAAAAGAAAAAAAAAGAAAAAGGAAAAAAAAATCTGGATGGGGAGGTGAAGTCAATGAAATGAATACAGAAGAGGCTCACAGAACTGGAGGCTGAGACACCCTAGAACTGAACTGGCCATGGACTGTGATGGGGTGTTTGCATCAGGGCTAAAGGGGGGATCTCTACCAAGTCCTCTTGCCCAACTCATATCAAAGGGCAGGATGGGCTTACCAATAGCTCCCTGGGACACCCCTTTCTCCAGGGAGTGCAGAGAGAGGGCTCTGAGCATAACAGAAACAGCCATAAGCTTTGCCTGAAGAAATGTCCCATTGGAGGAGCCCCAGCCTCCGAAAGGCAGGGTGTTAGGGTGTTAGTGTGTTAGTGCAGTGACTGAAACTGTCCCTGCGATGGGAAGCTCTAAAGATGAAGTGCATTCATTTGGTTTCCTGGGACCTTCTCAATGATTCATCCTTCTCCTCCTCTGTGAGGTGGAAATGCTTTAGAAAGAAATCTTCTCCGGTTATAAATTCTCCAGGTCCCTTCTTAACCAGTCAGGCAAGATTGATGGGCTAAGCTGGTTGACACAGAAGCAATTGGCAATATCATTACCCGCCTCGTATTTATCTGCATTTATGTTAATGGCTTTGTTCTTGATCAGAGCAGCCACAAAACTGGGGGAAATGTTTATTGCTCTCAAAGTTTGCCCATGATGAATTACATGGGAGTCACAGAATAGCCAATGCACATAGTACGTAGCGAACATTTCCTTTATTTATTTATTTTGTCTGCTTCTGACAAAAGCAGCACAGGCCTCCTGCATACCTGGGACCAAACTAACTCAATTTTTTTTTTTTAACATTCTGCTTTGTCATCTGATTGATTTAATGCTTCTTGTGGTCAGACTTTGCAGAAAAAAAGAATACACATATCGTTTCTCTCTCTGACATGCTCTTTCTTGCCTGTTCTTTTTGCAAAGGGCAGTTTCATAGAATCACAAGGCTGGGAGGGAACCCTTGTGCACATTTTTTCCCAAGTCCCCACGGTACAGAAACACTTGGGAAAAAAAGGAGGGGAAGGAAAGAAGTCACTTTTTCTCAATCTTTTAGAGGTCAGGCTGTGTGTTCAGATGTTTCACTTGTATTATCCTATTTAATCTTTACAAAGCTATACTAGCCCCATGTTGAAGATGAGTAAATTAAGGCTTGAAGAATGTTGGTCACAGTTTGGCAAACTACTGCCCGTAGCCCAAATCGAGTCTGGGTCTTTTGTTTTGTTAAGAAAAAAAAAGGTTTCTTGGAACACAACCATGCTCCTTATTTACATATTGTTTATTGCTGTTTTCAAGCCACAATGTCAAAATTGAGTGGTGCAGCCAAGATCATATGGCCTACAAAGCCTAAAATATTTACTATCTGGTCCTTTCTAGAAAAAGTTTGCTGACCCTTGGTTTAGGAAAATTGTCATGGCAGCAGACAACACATGACTGTGCATAGTAAGACCTTGTTCTGTGTCATTTCAAATCCTCTGTGATTTCCTACCAGGTTACTGCTACAGTGTTCACCATATAGAGGAAGAATTAGCTCAGGTGGCCCCTCCCTGCATTCTCATTTGAGAAGGCACCCACTCACCTTCTTTAAAACCAGTAAGGCTTCCTGCAGCCACTACAGGCAGCAGCAAGGGTACGTGTGCTTATAAGGCATTTAAAGAACAGGTCCTCCCTTACCCTTCATGCCACAGTGGGTTTCCTGTTCCGTTTTGCAGAACATGAACAAGATTGGAGATTAGTTTAAGTAGAACTCTATTTCCTTTATTGGGGAAGGTTTCCTCGAAGAGGTAGAATTTGATATAAGTTGTTCATGTCACAGGTCGTATAAATTTCTCAAAAAGCTTCTGAAGGAAATGAGAAGAGGTGAAAAATGATTTTGAAGACTGTAAACCATTCGAAACGGTGATGCTAAGGAAGACAAGCAAAGGTGACGGTGTTAGAAGCAGCCATTTGCTGAACACCTATTATACACCATGGGATTTACGTAAAGTTTACAGAAAGTTATTCCAATCTGCACAACCCTTGAAAAGGTAGGTAATTTCGTGAGATGAGGAAAGAAAGACCCAGAAATGTGAAGGGACTTCCCCAAGATCCCACAGTTAGCAAATGATACAGGTAGGACTTGCATCTGCTCTCTTCCCTTTGTGCCACTTCTTAAATTCAGCCAGCAGGTAAAGAAATCACGTTGAGAATTGGCCCCAAAGATCATGGTCAAGTTTGCTCAGGATTAGCTTTTCTTAGAAGTGAAATACACTTGAGTGAACGGAAGCCAGAGGCAGATATTGGTGGTTCTGATGGGAGTTGTAAATCTGAAAATGGGAAATAGGGGGAGCCTGGTATATGGAGGGTGTCACAAGGGAGGGCTGAAGGGGAACAAGAATGGAGAGAAAAGACTTTCAGTGGAGGCCCCCTGGGCCAGGAGACCTGTGGGTGTCAGTCAGAGGTAGGAAGAGACCCAAGAGAGACCACATGCAAAGGAAATTGTTAGAAGCAAATAAGAAGGTGGAAGAAAGGCCCGTCTATGAAGGCCAAGTCTATGAGACATCAGAAAGGTGGTATCTGACCCTCGGGATCTGATCTGCAATGAGGTCTCTACATAGTTACAGTGTGTCATTAATCAAAGACTTGCAGAACACCAGGCACAGAGGGATTGATGGGCCATTTGTTCTGATCTCCCATCAAATCCTGGCATCCACAATGCCCCTCCGCTGCGGACACTCAGATCCTGCCTGATCACCCCAGAAACAGGGAACCTAGTTCCTGCAGAACCAGCAGCTCCAATGAAGACAGAAGATTTCCCTGTGACTTATGGATCCCAGTTCTGCCCCCAGGACAGTAGATAGGACAAACCTAATCACTCTTCCATATAAAATGTCTTAAAATATACAGATAGCTTAGCATACACCCTTATGGCCATGCTTTCCAATAAACACAAAAATCACCATTTACAGATGCCTTCTCGGCATGATCAGCCCATTAGGAGCTTTAGATGTTATCTCATATCCCTAAGAGGTTCTCATCACTGTCTCCACTTTATAGAAGAGCAAACTGAGGCTCGGAGAACATAAGTAAGTTCCCCTGGTACCCGCGCTAGGGAATACAAGAGATTTTCAACACAGATCATTCTTGGAATCCCTTGTGGTTTCCGACAGTGGGATTTTGTGCTCCCTCATCATTATGGCAACTTTACTTGGACTTATAAAAATGCACACAAAAAAATAAATGAACATATTTTTATTTGTTTTTTTGTTTGTTTTTCATTATATTGACATGAAAGAGAAAGAGTAAATTATAAGTAGAGCTGAATCAGAGCTACATAAGAAAGACGATTGACAAGTTGAAGACTGACTTCCTATAAAACACCTTCTTAGGGTGTTTCTGATGTTTAAAATAAAAACCCAGTGGTATGTGCCTCTGTAAATTCAGGTGAGAAATTCACCCAGTTTCCCAGAAATTGTCAATAAAATCATATTTCCTTACATTTATCAAATAATGGGACTAGACATTTTGGTAATTAGATAAACTTCCTCTCTTTGTCATTTTAAAATCAATAACATTCTTAAAATGTATCTTTATAATAATCTATTCTAATAAAAAGTGTCAGAAGAGGCAGTTTCATGGACTATAACTTTATAGACAATGAGGTTAATCAAGGTGGATACGTGTTCAAAAAATGGTTATGAGTTCTCAAGCCTCCAAGGTTGAAAGACAGAAATCAACTATAAAATTTTGGTTTTAAATGGCACCATAAAGGCCAATGCCAGTTATAATTTCCAGCCCTTTTTCCTTCAATTCTTATGCCCGGTGCCATTTCAAATTAGAAGACTGGCCTTCTATGAGCACCTTAATGAAGTTGTAACTCCTGGGAATTCTTCTATCTGGAACAACTTCCATGTGTTACAGATGAAACCATCCACAGCTACATTGAGCTGAAAGTTTGACTTCCAAAAGCCCAGGGCATCCACTGTCTGACAAGCACTTACTTTTTGAATATTTTAAAGACAAGGAGATTAGACACTTCAAAAATAACAGATTCTGCTTTGCATGAAAATATAATATGTTTCCATCTTAATGATGTAAAAGAATAGCTTGTTATCACCGTGCATCTGAAGGAAAAAAAACAAATTACACATGCAAATGTTTTTTGGCTAATTAATTCAATTCTGCAGATAAAATTGGGACAGTACAGAATTTCAAGCAGATTCCTAATAAGATCTGGAATCTAGCAATTTCAAGTAAGGTGCCAAAACATCTATTTCCAGGAGATGAAGCTTCTTATAGACCCTTAAGTTGGTCATTCCAGGTTTGAAAAGAGCCTTAATATACTGATTAGTTACTTGTCTCATAACTCCTGCAATGTAAAAATTTCAGGGTCAAAATTTAGAGTAAATAGATGGAAATTCTACTTACACTTGTTCAAATTAAAATACCACCCAGGAGACCAAAATTCATCTCTAATAGTGATATAAAGATGACATTGTAAAACCTACATCAGTTATACAATTAAACTGGTCTTCGAATCCCAAGGTCTAACTTTTAAATTAGTGAAAAGAACATGGGTTTGGAGTCATACATATCTGAATTTGAATAACGAATCTGCCAGCTATTTGCTATGTGAGTGAACAAAGCATAGTTAAAATCTGCTAATATATACTCAAATTTTTCATCTGTAAAGTGGAATTAAAAATATCTACCTTAGAGCCTTGTTGTTGTCTGTTATGAGAATTAGAACCAAAAATCTATTTGTGTCTTAGGAAAACAATATATACTTTTGTAACCCCAACTGCCTTTTATGTATGTTTGCACCAAATAAAAGAAGAATCCTTTTGCTCTGTTATGAGACCAAGATCCCTGGAAAATCACAAAAATCTTGGGGAAGTCTTTGGACTTCCACAAGGCTTGGATGCAAGAGTCAATTAAGCTTGTCTCATCCAGAATTCCAGAATCTAAAACGACTTTAGATTACACAATGAAGAAACTATCTCAGAGCTTGGTATGCAGTAGATGCTTTAAAAAATGTTTATTTTTTTCCTTTCTGGGGACACTGTTTCTGTGCTTCCATATCTCCTTTTCCAAGAAGTATTATCAAGTTCCCTGTCTTCTTTCAGAAGCACAAATCCCTCCAGCCCAATAGCAAAAAGAAGAAATTTTTACTCTTGCCTGAGGGTGGGCTCTGGACAAGCAACTGGAAGCCTTGAAGGAAGAGAAGAGACATAAAGTATGGACACGCCGTCCAGCACACCCTACCCTATGGCCAGGAAAGACATCGCTGGTGTGTCACAACTGTGTGAGAGACCAAATAACTTCTGCTTCTTCACATATTCCATTCCAAGAGAGACTTTCTGGTATCTTGGCCCAAGGCTACCACTCCGAAGATCTCTACCAATGAGGAAAATACTGAGATTCCCCGAGCTGGGAGGACCCTCTCATGTTGCACCAGATAGACGTGTCCAGACCACAAAAATCAGAGTTTTAGCCTAGAATCAGGGGACATAAGGAGCACCTGAGCTGATGTCCCAGAAAAGAGTTAAGAGCAAGGCAAGGAGACAACAGAACCAAGCAATGGGTCGGGTCAAGGAAGAACCAATGGAGTTTGGACAGAGAGCAGAAACAGGGCACCATGTCCAGAAAGTGCGCAGCAGGGCACCAGGCCAGGTGGGAACTTCGGAATCTCCAACATTCCTCAAGTCTTAAAGGACTTGGACCAGGAAGAGTGGTTGAGGGGAAGACAGCCAGAGCAGGGGACACAGGGGACAGTGTGAGTCTTGACAACTGGGAAGTGGTCACCGGTGTGACCAGCCCGGACTGGAAGCTTGGCCCAGAGGCGAGTGTTCATGGGACCCATGGAACAGCAGTTCTTATCTGCAGGGAATGCCCTCGATCCTATACTAATATCCAGGAAAATCTTAAGAACAGGAAAAACATCTTATTTCCCAGTCAAGGCAATAGAGGCCACTTTCATCTTCCTGTTGATGTGAATGAACCACAGATCCCTGAAGCCCTGCTGAGTGAATCCAATTGAGTGTCCATTCTGCCTTTTCTTCCAAGATACACCACCAACATCTCTTCTCTTAAATGGTCCTGAGGTCCTCCCACTACTACTGACTTCTCTGAGCATCAGCCTTTTCATCCATCTAACGGGGAGAATTACACTGAGATGTCAGCAAGGCTGAGGAGGGTTTCAGCGGGAATTAGGGAAACCGAGGCTCTCTGGTTAAGCAGCAGGAATTTCGGAGTTAAATGTCTCGGTATTATTGCCTTTGTTTAATGTCCTCTGAAGTTCAACTGTGAAACAGCCACATCTAGAAACAAAGCCACCCATGTATGATCTGAATCCCCTCTTGATTTGAACACTTTGCCTCCGTCTTTAGCTAGCGGAGGAGTCCGGCTCATGCAATCTCATCGTGTATCAGCAGCACATTGTCTAACTTGGGGAAAGACCCCAATGACATGCAGTGTTAGGAGTTTCCAAAAAGCCCAGATGCATGTGGAAATTGTTCTAGGTTCACAGGTGACTACTGTATGTCCCTAGAAGGTATGATCACTGCAGAAGAACTCTAAAGAAATACTCGATTCCCCATTCTCTCCACTCTCCACTTATCAAGACAGATGGGTCTTTATGGTAACGACAATAATAGCTAGCATTTACTGAGTGTTTACTATATATAATGCATGGTTAAGTATATTACATAAATCGTCTCCTATGAGATGGGTTGTTATAACAACCCTATGAGATGAGTACTATTATTTATCTTCATTTTAACCATCAGGCAACTGAGGCACAGAAGGATAAAGTAACTGGCCCCAGGTCACCCAACTGTAAAGTGGTAACGCTATTTAATAGTATTTGAACTCAGGCTGATGGATCCAGAAACCAAGCTGTAAACCTCTGTCTCCACCGCATTCTGAGTTAGGGGAGGTAGATGATCTCGGAGGAAATTTTTCAATGGGAGAGAAAATGGTTGATTTCTATAAATGTTGGTGGCAATGTTCTCCTTGTTTCTGAGATTTAGATATCATAATGCCAGGAACATCATGAATTAATAGAGTTGACTTTATGTGAATCAGATCTGTACGTATCGTCTCTGCATGACTCCAGTCCCCAGGAGAAAGTTGGAGAAGATGAGAAAGCGTAAGTCAGGAACGCCAACCACCTCACCAGCCCCTCTGGGGTACAGCCAGGGCCTGGGGTGCCCAACTCCAGGTCCCTCCCCATCTAATCTTCCAATTTTGTTGATTTCCAAATCCCACAAGCCCCACCCATGCAGGATGGTGGAGAGGGGAAGAAAATCATGTCATCCTTGCTTTTTAATTCCTTTTTTCATCTTCTTATCACAAGTTCCTTGGTAATACTCCAGTTTCAAAGGAAATATTTGGAAGGATATCTGAGGACTGAATGCATTCATGTTTTATACCAAATGCTTTCAACATGAGAATCCGCCCAGTCGTAGCTAATAAAAATATCCCTCCTGAGCTGGTACCAGGAGGTTTCATTAAAATAGCAGTCGATAAGCAGAGCTGATTTGGCACCAAGGAAAAAAAATCACAGGCGTATCATGCCTTTGGAATTCAAGAGTACAGCTGAATCAAGGCCTTTTTTAGTTATCTTAGGACCATTTTCTAAGTTTTTCCTTAACAGATACTGAAGCATATACTGTAGGGGAGAAGAGCTAGCTTTTCTTCCTATCTCAGGTTCATGGCCAAAGCCCCTATAACAAAAGGTAGATTAACAAAAGAAAAGCACACAATTTTTTAAAAACATATAAGTTTTATGTGTTACAGGAGACTTTGGAAATGAAGACCCAAAGAAACAGTGAAACCTGTATATTTTTATGCTAAGTTTGGGGTAGCATGCCCTGAACCCCATCAGTACTCTATCAAACCATATTGAACTGTCAAATTGAGAGAAATATTGGAGATCTTTTCTCTGTCCATCGTGCTGGAGGCGGAGAGACCTGACACAGACCATTATGGATGCTCTAGTACACAGGGCCCCTCTGGCCCAAGAATTAAAGCCTCTGTGAGCTTTCTGAGAAGTTTCTTCCCAGGACTCATTTTTTTCTGATTACGATTGCCCAATCAACAAAAAAGCTGGAATGGAGGCCCATGCAAGGAGTTCCTAATATGCTCATTAATACATTTTCAACCTTATTGCATATCACCATGGGCGAGGACCTAGCTGCTAGGGGAGGCGAGTTGTTGGGGACTCCAAATGGAACCAGGACCTCACCTACAAGGAACTTACCATCTTACAGGAAAGGTAAGACATGCACACGAGGCAGGATAGGAAGCCGTTCTTGGCACAAGGTAGTTACATGGAGGGAGGAACTGTTCCCGGCTAGGAGGAGCATGCAGTACTTCCCAGAGGAAGCATCTGAACCCAGCTTTGATTGGGGCTGAGACCCGGGCAGCAGGGAAGGGAGGGGGCATGTTTGGAGTGGTAATTAGCACAGAGGGTGCGAGACCAGGCTGTGTGCAGCCAGGGGGCACACAGAGAATACTTAGAAATTCAGACTGCCCCGAGTTAAAAAAGGTGTGTGGTGGGCATCAGAGGCAAAAATGGTCAGACTATCTAGTTTCTCTATATAAGTTTACTCCCTAACACAATGCATGCACTGAGGTCCTTTTCAGCACTGAGTTTCTAATTCTAACTCCACCATTTTGACACAACGGAAACCTTGGGGCTTCTGTAGAGGCGACGGGTACGGGGAGGTGTGGGCTGAAACCCTGGAAAGCAAAAAACATCCTTAAAGCCCTCCACGTTGTGTCATCTAGTCTAATTCTGATGCCTTTGTATTATACATTGTGTTTCTCCTACCTGACACACCTTTCTCCTTTCTCTACCCATGTGGTTCTAGAAACTCAACTCAAATGTCATGTGTTCTGTGATTGAAGGGTGCCCTCCCCCTGCCAGCCTGGCAGTTGTGAGCTCCAACTTCCTTCTGCTTTCTCATCACACTCTGCCTGTGCTTTCAGCTGTGCTGGGTCGTCCGTGTAAGTTACAAGAGCAATCACAAGGACAGACACGGTGTCCTGAGCACTCGGAACGTGCCGGGCTTTTCCTGCACAATCCCATCACTGCCTCAGGTGGGCTGGCACTCACTGTGGACGAGGACCTTATCCCACAGTGAAGAGCATGGACCCGGAGGTAGGCTGCTTGGCTTTGCATCTTGGTTCTGCCACTTCTTCAGCTGTGTGAACTTGGGTAACTTACTAACCTCTCTGTGCCTTGGTATTTCTCATCTGAGATATGGGGATAACAATAATACCCACCTTTTGAGCATTATGAAACTCATCATGAATTGCACGAGAAAACAGAGGTCCCTGAGTTTGAGGTGGACGTTCCAGGGGTTGATATCTAATGTACTTAGTAGGTGCTCTATACAGAAATGTTTTATTTTAGGATGTTTGTTTTTAAACTTGGGGTTCTCTGTGCCTAGCAAGTGTGTTAAATGCATGAGCAAATCTCCCAAGGTCCCTTCCAGTTCCAGTATTTCCCAGTACCAGCTGCCACTCAGTGGCCTCGGGGGTCCTTTGGCAATGCTGTGTGATTCCTCACACATTCAGGTGGCTTCCCCGATGGGGGCGGAGCCTCCAGGCCTGTGCGGGGCACCCCGTACACAGATGTTTCTGGTTATGCCTGAGACTTATAGCTATGGAAATACCAACCTTCAAAACTTTATGCTTTTTTTTTTTTTTTTGGATTCCAGGATGTGAATGAGGTCTTAAAAAAATATAGAAGAAAAAAGAAAAGTAACTGTTTTGTGCCAGAGCTGTCTGGTCCTTCCAAAATGCTTAATCCGGCCGCCCTCATTGTCTGGGATCAAAGCACCTTCCCCACACTGTAGCTTTGTTCTGCTTGGAACAGATGAACAGGCTGAAAGGAGAACTCCTCCAGGCTTCCTGCCCCTCCCTTCCCCTGAACTTTGAGAGAACAAAGAGATTTACAAGGCAAGGATCCCAACTACAAGGTGCTAATGATCAGAATCACATGCATCTGAGGTCTGGACAAGTGTTTCTAAGTCACAGGGCTTCCGGGAAGGCGAGGCTCCACAGGGACAAGAAAGGCAGCTGGGAACCCAGAACCACAAGCCCGGAACCACCTGGAGACGGGAACAAACCCTGGAACCGGGCGCACTCAGGCATTGCCTTGCAGAAGACAGAGCACTCCAGGCATAAGTGCATCTCATCCCGGAAGGATGCCCTCCCTCCACAGCCCTAGCCTCCCAGCAATCTGAGGACCAGGCAGGCTGCCCTGGGCCCTGCTTCTCTCTTGCCCAGCACCTGCAAGGATCTATTTAGTCTCTGCCTGTGCTGAGGATGCCGAAAGGTTTTGCTGAGAATGGCAGAGCACAAACTAGAAGGAGACCTGTTTAGTGTGAATCAGCATCAACTTGAGGGCCTGTTAAAATATAGATTGCTAAGCCCCAGACTCTGAGTTTCTGCTTCTGTAGGTCTGGGTAGATCTCCAGAATTTGCATTTCTAACAAATTCCCAGATGCTACAGGTTCAGGGACCATCCTTTGAGAACCTTTGTTGTGTACAATTAACTTTCCAGATTGATACACAATGAACCATACAGAGCCTGCTAGGTCTCTAATCTCAGCTTCCCCCCAAGATTCTGGAGACCCCATAAGCAAGGAGCAGAGTAAGTAGTCATTGCCCAAGTTGTGTTTCAGTCCTTTTTGCTCGTGCATCCCAGCATGGTTTGCTCAGGGTGGAAACATGCATGTCTTGCTCTAAAACTCTTAATATGAACTACATAGATGCACTAAATAATGCTGGGAAAAGCTGAGTAAGCTTCATCATAGCTGAGCAGGTTAGAAAGGAGTTTGCTAAGGCAGACTCCCTGGGTCCTGTACACCCACATACTAGCTGGGTAACTGTGGACAAGATCCTTAAACCGTTAGCCTCTGTCTCCTTCCTTGAAGAATGAGGAGCAAAATAGACTGCCCCTCACAAGGTTGTTAGAAATATTAAATAATGGAACTCGTACATAACCTCATGTGAGGCTCTGTGGCCAATGTTAAAGAGTCAGCCTAACCTATCTAACCTGACTCTTTAACCTAAATTCTCTGCCTTTCTGTGGGCTCAGCTTTTGCCTGCAACCTGGGGCAGTAGACAGGATGATTTCAGCTTCAGTGAGCAAAATAAATTCCTTCTTGCCTAAAGTCCCAACAGTTGGTAGATGCCTCATTGAGCAGGAACGTGGGCACGGAGATATCACCTGTGCACCCTCGCCTCCAGCAGCAAGGGCACGTGGCGTTCCTGTTTAACTTGGCTGTGCCCAGGTTTCTGATATTAACATGTACATTCCAACCTGCAATGCCAGGAAAACCCTTGTTTCATGGAAAAGGTTCTTGCTGGGGAAAGGGTCTTGTTACTTTTGCACAGAAGAACTGGGCCTGGTGGGATTTCTGAGGGATTCTTGAAAGACAGCTTTTAGGACGAGCATGCCAGCTCAGGTTGGCAGAACAAACAAATCCCTAAATATTTTATCTTAGTCCATTTTGTGTTGCTAGAACAGAATATCTGAGACTGGGTAATTTATAAAGAAATGTATTTGGCTCAAAGTTCTGGAGGGTGGGAAGTCCAAAGGCATAGCACCAGCATCTACTTGGCTTCTGGTATTCTTGCTGCATCATCCCATGGTGGGAAGGCGAGAGGATGTGCATGCACACGAGGAGGAGGGGAGGAAGGGGGCTGACTCTCCCTTTTATCAGAAACCCACTCCCGTGAGAGAGCCCTCGTGACCTAATCACCTCCCGAAGGTCCACCTCTCAACACCGTTGCATTGGGGATTAAGTTTCCAACACATGGACACTGGGGGTCACATTCAACCATAGCACATTGTCTATTTGAAACAAAAAAATAAAAAAAATATGGCGATTTTTTTTCTTCATCTTGTGAACACTGATAGTAGATGCATCAGGACTGACTCCCCCAGGACTCTGCTCGGGAAATTGTTGAAAGGGAAGAACATCAGCCAGAGTTCAGCTGCAAGCACTTTATGTCCATGGGCTAATTATCTGAAGTTCTCTTTGAGCAAGTTAAGACCTTCTGTGTGGTTTCAAAATCATCAAATCAATGATACCTACGATGTCACATAGCTGAAGACTCTGTGAGGGGTGAGACAGCTCCCACAGCCTGCCAGCTGGGCTCCCAGCCATGCCATGATCCTGAGCAAGGTGCGAAAGGCAGACTGTGGTCCCCGACTGCTCCAGGAATCAAAGGAGAAGCTGCCACGTCAAGACAGAAACTGGGGAGGTTAATAGATACGCTAGACCCTCTATGGGAAAAGTGTACCAAAAAAACCCAAAAAACCACAATAGTGCAAAAAATGGTAGAATGTGCCCAGTAGCATTAATGCCTCTCAAGTCACTTTTTTAAATGCCGTTATAACAAAGGGTGTTTCCAAGAAAGTGTGTGCTCTGATCAAGGACCTACAGCCAACCTAGGTGGCTTTTCCTTGGTGAATCCATCCAAATGCTATTTCAGGCACTTAACTTTGGGGTTTGTGACAAGGCAATGTTGTCAGTACCGGGAAGGGGAAGCTCATCTCTCTGGGCTAGACTCCCATGTTTCAGACTCATCGAGGCTGATAGACAATCAAAGTGCCAATCTATTCATTTCTCTCCAGAAACGCCAATTGTCACATAAGCCAGTGCTTTCCTTTGCATGGCCTGTCTGTTCTGTCCCTATGCCACCTATGCTAGGTAAAAGGTCTCCTGTGGGGTCTCAGATCAGAGTAGGGTCCACACTGAGGACCCAGAGCAGATGAAGGTCAACCCAGAGGCCCAAGTACACTCGTGGCTCGGAGCTCCTGAACCTCCAGCTGCAACTGCTTGGTTGGTGCAGGAGGCTGAATAACGGCCCCCAAAAATATCCACATTCTTATCTTTAGAACTTATAAATGTTACCTTAAATGGAAAAAGGGCTTTTGCAGGTGTGATTAAATTAAGGATCTTGAGATGGGTGGATTATTTTGAATTATCAAGTTGGGCTTTAAATGTAATCACGCTTATATGCCTTATAAGAGGAAGGCAGAAAGAGATTTGCCTGTGGAGACAGAAGTCGTCGGCATGTGATGACTCCAGCAAGATGCTATGCTGCTGGCTTTGGAGAGGGGGGAAGGGGCTAGGAGCCAAAGAAGGAAAGGAATGTAGCCCTGAAAGCTGAAAAAGGCAGAAGACCAGATTCTCCCCTGGAGCTTCCAGAGGAAATGCAGCTCTGGACCTTAATTTTGGCTGAGTGAAATTGATATTGGACTGCTGACTTCCACAACTGTAAGAAAGCAAATATGTGTTGTTTTAAGCCACCACGCTTGGAGTATTTTGTTACAGCAGCCACAGAAATCTAATACAACTGGACACTATCAAAACTCTGCTTCACTGAACTGCCCTTTTCCCTGTTCCCCACGGATTCACCCTGTATCCTGCTGTTGACATCATCTTTCCAGCAAGTCACCCAAGACTCACTAGTCTTCCACACCCATTAATCCTGCCCACAGGCGATAACCCCCAAGTCACTCCGATGGAGGTTGAGACCAGGTGGAGGTGTGTTGGGCTGACTGAACGTGTCCAAGGCACGCCAGACGTGAGCTCTGTAGCCTTGGCTGTGACTTTTAATCATTCAGGGCACAGACTATAAGATCTCAATGAGATTTTACTTTACATTCCTATTTTAAACTGCAAGATTTTTCACATTGTCTAAATAAGGACGACAGCAACTTTATCAGATTTTGGTGAGCATCAGATGGAATTTTACATGTGAATTATTTGTATTAACAGCTAGCTTGTTAACCTCTGTGAAGTCAAGTTTTCTATAAGGAGCGCTCTATGACAGAGAACACAATAGCCCTATGCCAGAGGCTACTCTGTTATGCCCATTGTACAGATGAGAAAACTGAGTTCTACAAAGGTTAAGGAACATGTGCGAAGTCATAGGGCTGATCAAGATCACACAGGTGGTCAAGCTGGAGCTAGACCTAAGCAGTCTGACTTCAGGGTCTGTCCCCTTATCTACCTCGTGCCATGGCATTGAATGAATCTGCACGATGACTACAACTGTCATGAGATCCTAAAATAGTGCTGACCGCGGTCCCTGTCTAATGTGCCTTTACCTGGTCCTATGGCATCCCCCAGGTGTCAGCGGCTGAGACCCACATCTTCCCAACGCAGGAGACATTAACAGGAGCTGTAGCTTGGTGCTGATGCTCATCACCTCCATAGCTGCAGGCTGCCAGTTGGCCGTGAGGATGTACTCAGCCCACTTCCAAAGCTTGTGATGTGTGGGAGACACAGTTCAGCTGCAACCCCAACTCCCATTTCGAGCTGAGCCTTGTCAACTGGAGCTGACATTTTTTCAGTGAAGGCTGAGACAGGCTGTTCCTGACATTTAGGAACAGTTTAAACACCTTAGGTTCCTCAGAGAGAGAAGCTGAAAACATGCCCCATTATGCCTTACTCTAGTCTTCTACACTGATCTGTTTAGTAAGCAGTTATTAAACACCTACTGCTCTATCCTGGACACTGGGGCTGGACCAATGAAAAAGGCAGCTCTACCATATGCATTCTCACTGCTCAGAGGCCAGCATGAAAGAAACAGGCCACGGGGATCGCAGGCCATTCCAGACAGCAGGCTCTAGTCTTGGAACCCAAAGAGGTAGTGGCTAAATTTGCCCAGAGGCAGAATTGAGGTAGGATTCAGACACTGATGTCTAGTGGAATCACTAAGACTTGCCAAGCAGAGAGCGAAGACAGCCCTATCATGGCGAGGGAGCAGCTTATATATACACAGACTTGAATATGTTAATGAAATATGTTAACATATGAATATGTTAATGAAAAACATCGGTGTGTCTAGAATGCTGGGTAAATGGAGAGGAGAATGGGTAGAAGGTTGGGCTCACAGCCCTAAAGGCAAGAGATGGAACTGTTGTTTCAGACCACAGCCCGATTGGGATTGAGATTATATGCCAGGCTACTGCAGCAAAATCGCAAATGGACTGAGCTTCCAACCTTTCTTCCCTCTCTTGCCTCAAACTCTTGAACCTGAACTCTAAAAATCGTGTCACCACACTGCTCCCATGTTAATGAGCGAACGTCAAGACATCTCATTCATATGCAAACGCTCTGACACAGACGCTATATGAAATGAATTCAGATGGAATATGCAAGCATCTTTTTTAAAAAAAAAATCCTTCCAGAGAGTTATGATGTTGCTACATAAGTTAATGAGAGGAATGGAAGAGCAAACGCCGTTCCTGAAACCTGTCAACAGTATAACTATTTAGATGGGTATTAAAGCCAGACACTGGCATATAATTTGAGGGTATGGTTGAAGACATTTTAAGAATATTTTGTTTCTGACAATTGAATCATAATTTTAATAGACATCTCCAAAAAGAGAAGCGGTGGTAGCAGCCATGTAACGTTTATTTAGGAGCTGGTGAAGATCTTTGATTCAAAGTGCTGGCTGAAATGACAGAACCTGACTCTTGGGATGTCAGACCTGCCAAAGGGTTTGAATTTTATTATAACAGCAAGTGCCCAAGAAATATCAATTTCATGCCTGGTACTATACAAAGTGCTTTACACACATCCTCTATTTAATCCCCACAGCAGCTTTGTGAGGTAGCAACTTTTACTACTTTACTTTAATAGATGGGTGAACTGAGGCACAGAGAGGGCAAGTAACTTGCCAAAGGTCACACAGCTAATAAGTGGGGGAGTCAAGATTTCAACCAAACAGTCTAGTTTGACTCTCACCCACTGCCCTCTACTCCCAGTGAGCAATGAACTCTATTGCTCTGGTCTTAAAGGTGAGGAGATAACAGCCAGCTCAGGGAACAGTCACCTATCCAAGCCTCCTATAGACACTTTGGAATAAAATTGTTTTCCCTTAACTTCCACTTAAAGTGAGCTTTTTGTCAAATCTTGCAAAAAGATAGTGTGATTTTATGATAGGGGTAGAGTCTATAGAGAAGCTAAAAGCCGGATTAGAATCTTGGTTTTGGCATTTGTTTTTTTGGCATCTGTTGCCTCGGGCAAATTTCTAAACTTTGATCATGTGTGTGATAGGGAGACTCTTACCTCCCCTTCGGGGTTGTCACTCTGAGGACTTGAGGTCCTAAAATCTTCTAATTGCCCTGAAGTGCCACCCCATGGCCACACTGAGATTCTAGGGAAGTGAGCTTTTAGGGCAAAAGTTCTACAACCATCTCAGAAAGTTGACATGGATTGTCAAGGAAACCACCCAAACACCCACCCACATTAAATGGACATGCGGGTTGAGGTGCAGTCACCTGATGAAATAGTATACAGCAACGAGAATAAACAATCTACAACTACACACAATGACATTGATGGTTCTCACAAACGTAATGGCAAGTGAAAGAGACCAGACAGAAAAGAATACATGTTGTATGAGTCCATTTACATAAAGTACAAAAGCAAGCAATGGTGGTCTATAGAGGTTCCCCAGGGACATTGACAAGAAGGGTCTGTGGGGAGGGGCCTTCTGAGACGATGTTAATTTGGTTGCAAATGGCATAGATTTGTTAATTTTGCAAAACTACAATGAGCTATAGACTGAAAGCATATGCGTTCTCCTATATATTCCAACAAAAAAAGCATTTAAGGATTCCAAGGGTTTAAAACTCTTCTCTCAGAAAGCAAAGTCTTTGATCCCACAAAGCTAAACAAGGTGTAACGTGTACCCCACCTGGGAAGATGGAGCCCACCTGGTCCAACTCACTAGGAAGGACAAAAGACTTATCCACGCCCCTCCTGAGGGAGAGTTTTCATGCTGGACATGCTAAAAGGCAGGGACCTGGGTCTTGGGGAGATGGGAGGGCAGGTGGGGAGAGCCCTGGGAGAAGAAAAGAACCAAAGGACAAATTGGACACCTGAGGCCACCACCCCAATAGTACCTGTTTCTGATGAGGGAGTGATCATTGTGTCAATGCATCATCATTTTATTTGGTCCCCACAACAGCCTTCTAAGATAGCTTTTATTATACCTCCTTACAAATGGTGGCAACAGGCTTTGAGTGAATAAGTTACTTGCCTAAATATAGCCAGTAAGCAACAGATCTGGAATTTGAATCAGCCTGTCCAATTGCAAGAATTATCCATTGACAAAGGCTTTATGCCTCCTCTCCATGCAAAGATAATTTTATCTACTTTCTAATCCTGGGAAAGAGTAGGTCAATTATGATAGCGTGTGGGTGAAAGTGAACCAAAGTGCTTTAACCTCAGCCTGATTGATTTCTAATTATTCAACCTCTTGTTAGATCCTAATGATGTAAAGAAACGAAGAGAGAGATTCAAATGACAACACCCCTCCGAAGCATCCTCTGACAGCGGTGTTTCTAAAGGCCTGGCTCTTGGTTGGTTCTCAGTGAATTAATGAATGAAAGAACCGACGAGCACTTTGCTGTGGCTGCGTAGCCGTCTCATTGCGTCTACTGTCGCGATAAATGGGGGAGCAGCTTTTTATCCCCATTATGCAGATGAAAAATTGAGGCTCAGAGAGGTTGATATGACAGGGTCAAGAATGCCCAGAAGGGAGTGGCAACATCAGAAACAGCCAGGCCTATTAATACACACTAGAGAAACTTCTGCCAGGATGTTAACACCCCAAGCCTGCTGTTTAGACAGTGAATCCTCAAAACCGTGTTAAAGAGAAGCCTCTCTTTACTTAATGAAGCCCAATGATCCTTTAAAAATAGTGCTGCTATTTATTGTATTTCTGGAGCGCAGAGCAGCTGAGCAGAATATTTTAATGCTATGTTCTGGGAAGGAGGCAGGCTTTAACCAGTGATGCAATTGGCAAACCTTAAGAATAGACTTTCCTGTGATATTTGGACCAATTCCCATTTCTGCTTTCTTCTTTGAGGTTTCTCGGTGGCATATCCTCCCTGTCTGGGACCAAGAACATGATAACAGGGGTTCTGCTTCTCCATTCTGAGGGTGCATGTCATGGTTAAAAGGGTTGACCAGTTGTCCAACTCCAGGCCAATTTCAATCACCCTCAGCTGTTCAGTCAACTAATCCTGACACTAAGGGGCTGTCTCCGCTGGGGGCTTCTACCATTAAAATTCTAAAACAGCATGACACAGCCAGAGCTTCATTAGGTGTCATGAAGAGAAAGAAGAAAAAGCAAGAGTACGCCCCCCTCTTATCCCTTGTTCTTACAGGAGAAATTACAGAACAGAAACAAGGGAGCAAGTATAAGCCACAGGGGGTCTCTGCAGAAGCCAGTGGAGGCCACCAAAACGGCCCCTTCTTTGTGCATGATGGTCTCCAGTGTGAACCAACCCCTCCTGCTTAAAACACGTCAGTTCCCGGAGGGTAACAAGCCAAGAATTTGAATACGATGTAGAGAACAACTTTATTTTGAGCTATTTTCCATTCTCATTAAGCTGCTGATTAATTTGTCCCATTTTTTTGTTCTCTTTTTATGATCTTTGTGCAATAAAAAAAATGTCGTCACTGACTTTTAATTTGTACCCTACGGCATGCGTCCTGGATTCGTCCGCGCTGAAGATGGTCCCCCTGCCAGAGCTGACTCTCTCATGAGGACACTGCTCTCTCCTGTCCCTCAGGCTTGCTTTCTCCCTTTCTTTGGGGACTGCTGTGCTATCAGTGTCTCCGTGGGGCCCCATGTTCAGGCGCAAAGAGCTGAGATAGTGGAAAACAGCAGCTCCACTTCTCCAAAGAATCCGGCCCCTGCCTCTCTCTCCACGAGCAGAAATTGCACAGCTCAGGGGCTCCTCTTTTGTTAATTAGGATCAAATCTTAATCCCTGATAACCCAAAGAAAGGAAAAAAGCAGCCAGTCAGGCTAAGAGGCTGCAAAAGAACTTCCACTAATCCTCCCAAAGCACTCAAGAGAAGGCTTTCTGCCAAGTCAGGGTCATATAATGTATTCTGCTTTGGAAAAGATATTAAAAATGATTAAGTTCATTAAAAAAGAAAGGAAAGAAACCTCATCTAAAGCAATGACCTCTGCTCAGCCGCTGTGATAAAACAAGTACCTTTTCCTAGGATCTGAAACGTGTTGGAAATTTCAACAAAACTATGTGGAAAGGCAAGGTACGCCCACACTGGGGAGGGGATCTTTCTGCCCACCAAACCAGCAGAAGTCAGAAGCAAACATCACTTTCAGTTTGGTGCTAAAGAGGGATCAGAAGGGGGTCATATAGTCTCTATCCTCAAATATCTTACAGCCAGGACAGAGAGGATGGCATATATGCAGAAAATAAAACTACCCAATGGGTACAGAGAGAACACAGTTAGAGGAGCCCTGGAGAGAGAACTTACATGCTAAGCTTTAAACAAGGAGTTGAATTTGGACGAGCAGGGAGGAATATGGCACATTCGAGGCAGAGGAGAATATTTTGAGCTAATGCAGGAAATTTACAATAAGGGAAATGCTAGTTTGGCCCAGTGGGAAAACAGGTAAAACAGACAGAGTCCTTGAGAGCTCAGGCACCAAGCAACAAGCTGCAAGGTTGTTCTGAATGCCAGTTAAGCGTATTTTTATTATACATGAAAGAGGATGAGAAAGATCACCTCTCAGGTGGACTTTTTTTTCTACTCTTATCCCCAGAGCTCAGAATTTCTCAAGTGTCTATCACATTTCTTCCTGCCATTATTTTTCCTCTCCAAATTACCTCGAAAAGTTTTCAACTGGAGACAGTACCCATCGACAGAGCATTTGGAAACGTGTGTGGGGTATTTGGAGTCCTAACTTTCAGGGTGGAGGGTGAGGATACAAAAAGCCCTGCCTTGTTCCACGAACGGTTGTCCTGACCAAAGTGGCAATAGATCCCCCTTTGAGTTGCATCCGCTGTGATGATGATGACAACGATGACAATTACGAAACAACAATAATAGACTCACAAATCTAGTCAGTTGTATGACTAAGAGTTAAACTCAGGTGTGTCTCAGTCAAAACCTCTTTTGTCATGCCGTGGCGACAGCCCCTGTAGATGTTCATGGAGCACACGACTGCCTATCACTGATGCCTGGAGGGAACAACATGCCCAACTCATTTCCTCCTCTTCCTGCAACTTTTTTCAACATGAGAGCAAACACCTTAATGGACGAACCATCAACCTAACAATGGAAAACAGAAGCAAAGGGGCTCCATCACATCCTCTCCCAGTAGTTCTGAAACTCACAGAGCCACAGTGACCCCGTGTTCCAAAGAATGAACCATGGTTTGCTGCCACAGCCCAACAAAGAACGAAGGTGCCACTTACAAGTATGAGTCCTACATGAACTATAGAAAATATAGAAAATATGACGTTGGTACCTTGACTATTGTTCTTCTCACAGCTGGGAATGGGTTCTGACTCAAGGTTTGCTGAATGTGCCAAAGGGCACAGGAAGAGGACATTTTTAACGTCATGTGCTGTGCACCGATGCACTGGGCTAAACATCCTGGGAGAGTTTTAGGAAGGAACAAAGATCAGCATGAGGGTTATGCAGTCCTGAATGACCCATTCAGATTGGAGTAGGACTCCAGCAGTGTGGCTTGATTTTGTGGAGAGAAAACAAGTTAGATTTAAGCAGTTCCTTAAAGCCCTAACCAAGCAAATTGGGACTCTGGGCAAGATTCATCCATTCAACATCTACAGCTGAGCATCTACTATGAACCAGGATGCCAGAATTTTTCTACATGCTGTTGATACAGTGGACTAGACAATGTCCCTGACATTCTTAGCAGGAACTGAGTATTAAGATGACTGTGAAGCTAAAGCAGAGAGCCTTTTGGATACCCCCAAAGATTGTGGTGGGGCAAAAAAAGGCTGATACTGAGGGTGCTGAGTGAGGGAGGAGTGAGAATCACTCCACAGCCAGCTGGCCAGGATTGGCCTAGTGCTCATGGGCTGGAGAATGCAGGTGGGAGTAGGGTGACCAACCACCCTGGTTTTCCAGGAACTGAGGAGTCTCTGGGCACAGGGACTTCTTCCTGTTTGTCCAGAAGATAAACTGGGGAAGACCTGGTTGCTGTAGGTAGGAGACACCATCTTTTGCAGCAGGGCAGGGCTGATGTAGACAGAAGTTGAGAGCCTGAGTCTAGCCTGGACTTTCTGTTTCATTCCAACGCCAGTCTCCTTCCTGCTTGCTCCCAGTTCCACCTTCATCCTCTCCTTTGGCTCTGTTTCCCCACTTTAAGTCTTGAGGCTTCACCGCGTGCTGTGAACTTGGTTTGCTCAATTAAAACCCCTGAGTCTTATCTGACCACTACCACCAGTCTACTAGTACCACCACTTCGACTGACATGGAAATAACTACCATTCATTGAGCATCTACTACATGATGGGAAGGGGCTTTGCACAGCCTAGCTAATTAAACCCTCTTAACTGCTCCGTGAAAGAAGACTTATTCCCATGGTGAAGATGGAAAATCGAAATGTATGGAAATGGACTGCCTGAGAGACTCACTTCTAGATCTATGTGCATGTAGGCTAACCCTTGTTAGTATCAGACTTTGGAGCCCTGTAGCACTGGCCACCAAGATCATCCTCTAACTCCAACCCCCCAAAAAGTGATTTTCACAGCAACAGCCACATTTGTACACTTTTCTGATGACTCAGAATGCCCTTGGAAGCCAAACCAGCCAAAGTCATCATATGGTGAAATATTCTCGTCTATACTGGCAGCATTCACTTGTTTATAACCTTCGCTATGCAAAACATCCTTGAAGCCTTTATAAGCAATATAATCCCTTACCAAAGATTTCTAGAAATGCAACACTTTCCTAACATCTTTGACCCTGAGGAACAACAGGAAGGTTCCTATCAGCCATTACCCTTTGTACCAGGCGTTAAATGGGACATGATGCACCCAGTGTCTGGGATTGCCTTCTTGTGCAGACCTTATAATGTTCCTGATGTTCCAGTCCCCATTCCCTGTCCCCAGCCTCATAGCAGGAGGTGAGCAGGCGAGGTAGGGGGGCGGTTGTGGTTCAGCTAAACCCCACTACACCCACAGCTGCTCCCCATTGCTTGCATCACCGCCCTAGCCCCACCTCCTCCCCTTCCCCCATCTCCCACCCCCCGGAAGATCAGAGAAGGCATCAGACCCTGATATGAGTGTGAACCCCACTACAAACTGAGCATGCGAGGGATCCGGGTTGCGCACTCCCCATGAGAATCCAATGCCTGATGTTCTGAGGTGGAGCTGAGGCGGCGATGCCTCCCCCACGCCCCCAATCACCCAACCCTGTGTCTTTAGAAAAACTGTCTTCCACGAAACCAATCCCTGGTGTCAAAAAGGTTGGGGATCGCTGCTATAATGAACATTCTTTTTGCTCGTGCCATCATTTTTCCTTAAAAAGGGTTGAGTGTCAGAAACTTCATGCCCTTTAGCTCAGTCTTTCTAACAACCATTTACAGATGAGGAAATAGAGGTGGAGAGAGGACACAAGTCCCTTAAGCAAGGTCATAAGGCTAATTAATGAAGAAGCTGGGGTTTGAGTCCAGGTCTCTGGTCCAAACTCATTGCTCTGTCTCCCCTCTTGATCTAGTCCCTCCTGCTCATGATGGGGTGGAGGATAGGGAGAAAAGATAATCATTGGGGTGTTTTCCAAAATGTCCAGTCTCAGCCCCACCATAGTTCTCCCTTCCTGGAAGGCTCCAGTGGCCCTCTTTCATATCTTATGGGGAAAATGTGTATTTTGAAAAGTTTAGAAGATGATTCTGAGAAGACTCGTCATATTTGCACTTGGAAATCTGCAGATGATAGAACCTCATAGGAGCAGGAATTCATGACTAGATGAACATCTCAGAGAAAGTGAACCCCCTGAGAAACATCCAGGATTCTGGGCACATGCCATGTGCCTTATTCTAGGAGAGAGTCCGTAACTTTGACTAGCTTATCAAACTAGTTCCTGATTCAATGCAAGCTCAGAAACTACTCCTTTGGAGAAAATGAATTCCTTCCAAAGCAGGAATGTTAATTCTATCCTTTCTAGCCTCAACAGGCCCTGGACACATGTAATTGTGAGCCATTATTCAGTCTGTTCACTCAGCTTGCATTTAAGGGAATGATGTTTCCCCAACTTAATGTAATATTGCTATTGGCAAATAGATCACTCTCAGAGTTATCGAACCCGCCAACTTTTATATCCACCAAGGTAAAAACGTTCGTCGGATTTGGTCTTTTCATTCTCTTAACTGGCGCTAATAGATTTCTGTCTAGGATCAAAAGGTTGGCTGAATACTGGCTGTGCATAAAGTTTTGTGGGTTAATTAAGATGATCATTAGCTGTTCACGCACACTCTTAGCTTCATGATTTGTAGGTAGAGAGTTTGCTTCTATCAGACACAGTTGCTCCACTGGGACCTACCTGTGTACACAGAATGTTCAAGCAGACTTGAGACCCTCGCAGGAAACCTGGCTGGTTTTTAAGCCCCAATCTGAGAGCTCACCATCCTGATAAGGTGCTTTTCTCTTGGTCTGGCCCTGTTACACCAATGTGGTAGGAATTTTTGTTTAAACATCTGTGAGCCATCCTATCCCTGTTTCAATTTCTTCCTTATATTCTTTGCTGGTATGTTTCTGCCCTTCCCACTGGTGGTTGTAGCCATACAGCCCCTGTATCTCTGTCCTGTGCAGTGGGCATCATTATGTCCATTGGTCCAAACCCCTATTGAGCACCTACTATGTGCTGGGCAGACTACTAAGCACTGAAGAATAAAAATGAGATAGGACATATGGTCTGTGTCCTCATGGAGCTCCTCACAGCCCAGTGGAAGAGAGACGTGGATCAACACAGTGTGGTGAGAGGTTAGATGGAGGTAGGTTGCCTGCAGGGGACAACACTGCATCTTGGAGAGATGAATGGGTGAATGGGGAGTTGATGGAAGAAAGGCTATTCCAGGCAGAGGGGATGGTGTGTGAAAGGGCAGGAAGCAGGCAACAATGGGGTGTGTCATGGGCCATGCCCATTTCACAATAGCTGGAATAGAGATTGTTCATAGATCACGCAGACATCATCACCGTTTCTCTTTTAGAAATGTCAACAGTCCCAGTGAGGTTAGTTGGTTTGCCCAGAAGTTAAGCTGCTGTTACAGACTGAATGTTTTGTCCCCCACATTCATATATCAAAGCCCTAAGCCCCAGTGTGATGATATTTGGAGATGGGGCCTTTGGGAGGTAATTAGGTTTAGATAAGGTCATGAGGGTGGGACACTCATGATGGGATTAGTGGCTTCCTAAGAGCTGGAGCCCATTCTCCAAAGTGAAGTATCACAAGAATGGATAAACAAGCACCACATGCACTCACCATCAAATTGGTACTAATTGATCAACACTTATGTGCACATATGGAAGTAACCTTCATCAGGTGTCAGGCAGGTGGGGAGGGGAGGAGGGGATGGGTATATTCACACCTAATGGATGAGGTGCACACTGTCTGGGGGATGGGCATGCGTGCAGCTCTGACTCAGGCAGTGCAAAGGCAATATATATAACCTAAGCATTTGTAGCCCCATAATATTATGAAATAAGAAAAAAGAAAAGAAGAAAAAAAGAAAATGCATGGGAAAAAAAAAAGAAGAGAAAGGCAAGATTGTGAGCATGCACTGAGGAGAGGCCCTATGAGCACACAGGGCAAGAAGGCCCTGCCTACAAGCCAAGAAGCAGGCTCTCACCAGGAACAGAATCTGCTGGCACCTTGATCTTGGACTTTTCAGCCTCTGGAACTGTGAAAAATAAATGTTTATTGTTTAAGCAACCCAGACTCTGGCATTTTATGATAGCCGCCAAGCTGACTAAGACAGCTGCTATCTCGGGAAGCCCTGAGAACGATGCCTGCAATCCCAAAGGACAGAGACCTCAGTGACCTGTGATGCCTGGAGCTGAGCCATCTGTGCGGTGTCCAAGGCAGGACAGAGAGGGAAGGGAAAGAGGAGAGGGCTTTCCAGCTCCTATCAGCTGACTACATGCCAGATGCACTCCTTATGTTTTCTTATCTTAGAGATGAGGCCACCAAGGCTCAAGAGATTAAGAATCGTGCCCAAGATTGCACAGCAATTTATTGGTGGCCTCCAAACTCCCGATTCTTTGATGATCTTATGGGCTGTAACTCTTTGCTGGCCAAGTCAAAATGCCACCCCTGTGACTTCTTGAGTTTCCAGAAATAGCACCATTAGTTTGGTTTATTTGCTTTATGAAAAGCATTGTTAGGTGCAAATATATTACCTGACAAATAATACTATCCACCAAGCATCTTTTATGTGTCAGGTGCTATGCTGGGCACTTCGTACACAATATATCTAATTATGGCAATAACCCAACCAGCTACCTGTCGTTGCTCTCATTTTATATTCGGACACAATAGTTCAGGGAGGACGCTGAACCTGCAGAGTCACACAGTGTAAAAGCCAGGGTTGAAACCTTGAAGAGAAAGTTCATGGGGACAAGAATGTGTTTTCCTCAAATGATAAAAACATGGTGGAAGAGTTTAAGCAGTGGATCTAAGACCCAATATTCAAGCAAGCTTAGGCAAGCCAGAACGATGGGCTCAGAATAACTAGATGGATATTTCTGAGATCCTACATTCAGTTATTTTTTTAAATAAAGTATATAAAGGTGAGACATGCAATAAGGCAGCAATTCATGTAAGGGGGATTTAGAAATGTCTGAAGCCCTTAGGGGACCACAAGCTAGATGTAAGCCAAGAACAAGGCAGCACTGATAGGATTAGAGTAGCATTAGGGAAGCCCATTTCCTTTAGGGGCTTCAGTTATCCCATTTGCTGAATGAATAGGGTGCAGTAGATGAGTTCTTATGTTCTCGTGAGCTGGGGTGCCCCATCATGAGCTAGTTCCAGTTCTTACTGCCTGGGAAGTGGAAGCAATGGCAGACACACACTGTCTGGAATGTAAAGAGAGCATACGATCAAAGAAAGAGTGCACAGCCCAAGGTCGATCAATGAAATTGGCTCTTGAAACTGGATCCTTGAAATTGAGGAGCTGTGAGAAGTCTGCATATAACTGCACCCTCAGCAAATGCAGGAGACCAGTTCAGGCGGCTACTTAACATAGACATAGTCACCCCACTGCAGAGAACCAAAAACACTGTGATGAGCACCTGTGCCCCAGAGATCATCTCCGGGATGAATGAAAACAATGTTTTAAGAATGTTAATGTGGATTGTTGGAAGAAGTACAGGTTATAACCTTCATCCATACGCCAAGTGGACTCAGGGCAATCAATATGGGAGATTTCACAAATATCCAAGGAGAAGGCTTTCTATCCTGAGCAAAATTGTCATCGGGTGCGAAAGAACATCTTCAGAGATCCTTGACATCTAAGTCATTCCCTAGAGTATCAATTATCTTCCTGGCTTCCAATGCCTGCATAGGATTGGTTTATTGTAGTTTGTCAAATTCAGATGGAATTAACATTTTACTCTTTGCCTATGTGGAAAGAGAATACGTAAGAAAGCCTATTGTCATATCCAGTGACCATTTGTTGGCACATGCTTGCTGCAGGGTGGAGTTCAAGGCTTTGGGGCCACACGGGTCTACGAGAAACCAGCCCTACCCTCAAGGGGGCTGCCATCAGAAGCCGAGCTAGACGCACACCTAGAAAACTTGACCCGAGTTCCAGCACAGGTCAAGCCTATGCGAAGTGTGGAGTTTAAATACTGGCTCTTGACTTTCTAGGGAGTGACAACAGAGATGAAATGACTATTTCTTGCTTATGTATTGAATTTTCAACAAAACAAGTCAGCTTCTTTTAGAAAACCCAATACGACCAACGATAGAGATTGACGTTATATGAACTTTGCACTACATAATATTTTATACCCAGGGTGAATTTCCTACAACTCTCCTGACATTTCTCGTACGAAATAATAATCCTCAGCCCTTCAAAAGCTCGAGGTGGGAGTAGGGGTGATCGGGAGAAGAGAAGGAATTCCATAAGGATGTCCACTTGGGAAAACACCCCCACCCCAAGTGCTTTTTCTATGTTGAGTGCTCATGAGAGTTTAATTCCTCCAGTTGAAGAATATTCGACTTTTTAAATTTTAGGTACCTAAGCATTTTGCAAAGATGTTTAACCTCAGTTGAGTCTCTATGACATATCATTTGCTTCCTTGTATCTGGCTTTGTTTTGTTGCTGTTGTTGCTAATTTTATCATAACACTCGTTAACATCTCAGGGATCCCAATTTAGGAAAAGCTTGTAAGACCAGTGCCAAGACCCACATATACATATTCACATATTCATTGGGTGAAAATCTGGGGAGGCCAGGCTGTAAACAGCTGTTATCCTTATGGGATGCATTTCCATATTATTTTCATTTTTATACTCTTCTGAATTTCTAAAGCTTCCAAATTGAATATTTGACTTTCATAATTCAGCGGAAATTATTTCTTGGTTTGAAACCAAATAAATAACTATTTTTGGTACTCAGAGATGCTTTTTATTTACTGCTGTACAAGTTGTAGACATTGAAATTATTTATTCTTTTACAAATATTTGGGAGTAATTTTGGATAGTTTAAAGATGTTGACATACAGAAGTGAAGAATCTGTAGCTAGTCTTTTTTCTATACCAGTGGATCCCAAAGTGTGTTCCCTGGACCAGCAGCATCACCTGGGAAGTTAGAAATACAAACACCTGCCCACACACACAAAAACACACCCACACACATGCACACGCAAACACACGCCTCTGCTGAGTCAGAAACTCCAGGGGTGTAGAGTTTTAACAAAAACCAAACAGCCATTTGAAAACCACGCATTCTAGGCTTAGAGCATCCAGGGCAGGCCTCCTTGTTAAAGGTGACCCAGTGATCTTGTGTTTTCTCCCTTCAGCTTGTTCTCTGGGTCAGCGGACCGTGGGGAAGCAGCCTTCGCCTGAGCAAATTCCTCCAGGTGTCTGTGAGGAGTAACAATTTGCCTCATCTTAATCAGCCTTCAGCTGTTGCTGTTTTCATTAGTCAAACTGCATCAATCAGGATGCGGGTCCTACAGCTGGAAAGCACCAGGCGCCAGGAGCAGTAATGAGGAACTTCCCCGACTTCCCCTAAATGGGGTCTGTCCCGCCTCTGCCCCGCCATCCTCAGGGAGCCCAGCCATGCGGGTGCGCTGCGCACCAGGAGGTGGGTCCCATCGTGCCCCCTGCACAGTGCCTGTGCTCACCCACAGGCAGGCAGGGTGTCTCAACCCGGGATCATCCCTCCCGAGCCCCTCATTTGACAGATAAGAATTTGAGGTCCAAAGAAGGGAAGCATAGGACATACCCAATGCTGGAATTCCAAATTTCTGCTCCTCCATTCAAATCCCTTTGCAGCACACCCTAATGAGAGCTAGATATTTTTATTTTACACGTAGCAAGGAATCAATCACCATCTTGTTATTGCAACAGATAGGGTGTACGTGAGTAGACATCTATCATGTATTGGTCACCATTTAAATAAGGCTACCATGGAGAACAGATTGCAAATCACACAGAATGGCCCTGTGTGACGCTCCTTTCCAGGGCTGCTTGAAGGATCCCAGTCTGCCCTTTACTCAAATTGTAGCAATCAGCAACCGTTTCGCCCCTGGTCTTTTCAGACACTGCCAATCCGTGATTGAGGCAGTGGGAGGCACTGGGACAAGATGACCGGCTTCCAGCAGTCTCCAACCCGCTGCTCACTTGCAATGTGACCTTGAACGTGTTACTTGAAAGGTCTGGCCTCAGTCTCCCTATCCTTGAAGTACAGGGGGTAGCTAAAGAATTTCAAGCCTCCCCCCGCCCGAGGAGAATCATGCACACTTCATTCAAACTTCCAATCTGCCGGCCTTGGGCAAACAAAACATGTCACCCACGACCCTCTGAGACAGGCCAAAGTATCTGCCCAGGCCCTTGGTCACCTGCAGCCATCAGCATCCACATCATAAGGTTCAATCCAGTCTGAGGTTCCTGGGAGTCAGAATCCTAATGCACCTGCTGGACCACACCACCAGCAAGCCAGCCTTAGCAGGCTCATTCCAGTGACATTTGGCTCTGGCTCCTACAGGAACTGTCCCGGCCCCTCCAAATGGCTGTCTTGGATACTATGAAATCAGAGATTAGAATACCAAACATGGACGCACCCCTTCTCCATCCCGTGAATGTTGGAGACTCTTCTGCTGTTTACGGCCCAGAGAAGAGCCAGTCCCGACTTGGGCAGCCAGAGTCAGTCTTAAATTACCTAAAGAGCCTGAGTGCTGGGCCTGGGCTCCATTTGTTTACAAAACAGGCACTTTCAAAGGCCCTTTACCAGGGACTGGCAATTCCCTGGTCCCCTGCTATGGGCTGATGCATAATGCATAAGAAGCTGGGAAATGTGTATTCATGAGGGCGGCTTGGCTTTTGTCAAAAAGAACTGTGAAATATTATGATGGAACAATTTTCATTTCTGCCACATTGTTTTTATAGTGCATTCGTGACTGGGGATTGAGGGCTTTTTGAGTTTTGTCTGGTGCAGATGTTGCAGTGCTAAGAGCTGCTTCAGACGTCCGTATTTTCTAACTTTGTTGCTGACAATTACATGAAGGGGAGGGGGGAGGGGCTCTCACAGGGAGACAAAGGATATACGTCCTCAACTGATCTTGCCCTGATGCGTTCAGGAGGGTGGGATGACAGAGGAGGGAAGGGAGGGAGGGGGGACAGAAGGAGGGAGGGAGAAACTAATGTTTGGTGACACCTCCTGATACAGTTTGGATGTTCATCTCCTCCAAATCTCATGTTGAAATTTGATCCCCAGCGTTGGAGGTGGGGCCTGGAGGGAGGTGTTTGGGTCATGGGGGGCGGATCCCTCTTGGGCGGCTCAGTGCCCTCCCCAAGGTAATGGGTGAGTTTTTGCTGTATTGGTTCATGTAAGAGCTGGTCGTTTGAAAGAGCCTCCTCCCTGCTCTCTTGCCACTTCTCTCGCATGTGACACAGGGCTGCCCCTTCGCCTCCTGTCTTGACTGCAAGTTCCCTGAAGCCCTCACCAGAGGCAGATGCTGGCACCGTGCTTCTTATACAGTCTGCAGAATTGTGAGCCAAATAAACCTCTTCTCTTTATAAACTATCCAACCTCAAGTGTTCCTTCATAGCAACACAAAACGGACTAACACCTCCGGAGCGTGCCGTCTGGGCTAGGACTTCCATCCTTGTTTCTCAGGCACTGCCGGGAAGGAGCCATCATCTCCACTTTCCATATGAGGAGGCGGAGGCCCAGGAAGGTCGGACCACTTGTCTGAAATCACACAGCCAGTGAGTCGTTCTACAGCACCAGGGTTACAGGAGCACTGACGCCAAGGAGAAACAGTCTCTCTCTGCAATCCATTTGAGAAATGGCCATGGGATGTAAGGGAGAAGAATAAAAGCTGCCACTGAGACTCAGAAGGTGGGGGCAATGCTGAGGAACCCACACCCAGAGACTGCTCAGGGGCCCTGTGCCAGGTACTGTTCCTCTTCTCCTCTGCCCCGGCTGTCACGCTTCACAGCTGCTGAACACAGACAAGCCACTGCATCTCAGGGACATGAAGGGACTTCTTCCCAAGGTCCCACAGCTCCTGTCGTTCTGCCCCAGCCTTGTCTCGTGGTGCCACTGGGCTGCCGCCTTGCCCCAGAGGTTCTGGCCCCTTCTAGGTCCTCAGTCAGGAGGCTACGCATTTCTGAAAGCGGGAATTGTGGCTTAATTTTCCCTGGTTCCCCAGGGCCTACATAGCTCCAGGCAAGCTCCGACTGCAGGCTCCACACAAACATGAAACATATCCCTCGTGCCAAAGAGGGCCAGGCTCCACGCAAACTCCGAGACGGCAGGGTGGGAGAAGAATCCATTCTGGGAAATGTAGAGAGGCCAAGCAAAGAGAGGCAGATGGTGCCCATGGCCTCGCTCTGGGAAAGGTGTGGGTTGGCATAAAACAACCCTAAAGCTAACCCATGTTCAGAGCCTCGAGTAGGTGAATTCTAGAGAGAGGACAGAGAGCAGAACAGGGAAGAAAGGAGAGGTACACACACGGATATGCACACAGGCTGGCCTTACACAGGTGAGGCCAGGGCAGAGCCTGGAAGCTCAAGCAGCAGGGAGAAGAGTCAGGACTTTGTGTTGGGGGAAGCCGGGAAGATGAATGCAGAGAAAGCTGTTGACGACCCACTGCTCCTGCTTAAGACAGATACAACCCAAATGAGTCTGCAAATCCTAAAAAGAAGCAGACAGACATGGAAGCCATGGTTTGTCTTCAGACAGCTTGTCAGGCTGGAAATTCATGATTTTCCAGCCGTATTCAAGTCATTCCGCTTTCTTTTCCATGCTGAAGACTTCATTGTTCTGAAAATCTACACACAGGTGATTAGCTGGGACTTCTAGTGTTTGAGCACCTGTGTTAGGGTGTGGATCTCACTGCAAATCCAGCCTGACAAACCTCTCTGCTGGTTTCTGAAGCAGACCAAGCTCTTCCTCGTCTGCAGGTTTTTGCATTGCCTGTTCCCTCTGCTCCCTTCTCCCCACCTCCCTCTGGAGTTATAGAGCTGGTACCTTCTCACCCCTTAGAGCTCTGGTTTTCTGGTTGGTTCTCCTAGCCCCGCGTTTCCCATCAGCGTGCGCTGTTTGGGTTTTCTGTTGCTGTCGAGGTCCTTATTGTCTTGCTGCTGCTGTTGTCTGTCTCCAGCTGTCATGTAAAGTCATGGTAGCAGGAAGGTAGGGTGTGACCCATCCACCCTTCCATCCTGAGCCCCAAGCATAGTGCCTAGGACTTAAACAGGGCTCAGTAAATGTCAGAGAATGAAGAAATCCGTTCACGGCTTGATACGCAAGTGCGTTAATAAGGCGTAGCTAAAGGGATTAAAATCCAACAATTTGCTCTCACTCTGCACAGGGCGCTCCTGCCTCGCTGGATAAGCAAACCGGGCCAGGGGCAAGTAACAAGGCACGGCAAACAGATCAAAGCTCCCAGCAACCGGGAGCAGGAGGTCCCTGTCCCTTCTACCCCTCCGCTATAAGGCAGAGTCTTGTATAGGATTAGAACAAATATGGTTTCCAAACTCCACACTCCCAGGTACACATTTTGTAACCATTAGCCTCGGTTTCTATGTCAGCATAAAGGAGAGTGAAGCCACCCGGCGACACCATTGCCGTGAATATTGAATTAGAACAGAGTTTCAACCGGGGGTGGTTTTGCTCTGCACGGGACACTTGGTAATGTCTGAAGACGTTTTTGGTTGTTACAAGCGGGGCAGAGGCTAAGCATCCTGCAATTCACAAGACAGCCCCCACAGCAGAGAATTACTCAGCCCAAATGTCAACAGAGTTGAGGTCCAGAAACACCGAGTTAGAGAATTGCAGTGGTACAGGAAGCATCTCTCTCTCTCCATGATCACATCCACATGTGAGCCACTGCAAACGGGTCGATCAGTCTTTGCTAAATACTTCCCGAGCTCTCCTCTGCCAGGGCTTTGCCCACCGCTGTGCCCCACCAGGAATACCTGTCTTCCAATCCTTAAGGTCCTTTTTTTTTTTTTTTACATCAGCATTTAAATCTCACCACCAAGAAGCCTCCACCTGTTCTCTTGACTGTGGGTCGTCTGCCTCCCATTGTACTACATGTCCACAGCAGCGCAAATACCAGCCTGCCCACAGAGGGGGTTTTCTTTTGCACAGCCCCTTCAGCCATCCTGACGCCCTACCACAAAGCATTGCCTCCTAAGGACACAACGTGACTGATGAAAGAGCAGAGAGCTCCATTGGCAGGCAAATCCAGAGTCCTATTTGTGTATTTTCTTCCTAATTGTTTGATTTTTCTCATCTGAGACATCATGTGGGTGGAGCCCTCTTGATGGAACTAGTGCCTTTATGAGAAGAGACTGGATTCCTTTCTCTGCCATGTGAGGACGCAGCAGGAAGGCATCCCTCTGCAAACCAGGAAGCAGGATTCTGCCAGGAAGTGAGCCAGACAGCACCTTGATCTTGGCCTTTCCAGCCTTCAGAACTGTAAGAAGTAAATGCTTGTTATTTAAGCCACCCGGTCTATGGCATTTTTGTTATAGCAGCCGAACCTGATTAAGACAGGGAGCACGATGTTCCATCACTGAACACAGCGACTACCAGCACGCGTTTTAGAGCAGTTTTCGTGTGTCCTATTTGATGACATCATTGGGTTGCAGAAGGTCCCAAACCCTCCCCCTCCCTAAAAGACCCTGAGAGAGGAGACCCTCAGAACTGGCATGCCCCTCCTCCTCCTCTCCACTAAGCCTTGCCCCAGAACACACTGACCAAGCAGAAGACCCTGCAGGAACTTTATCGGCTTACGCCAAAGAAAGTCTTGCTAATATGTGTGGCTGTCCAAAGACAGAGGACTGCCTCGGGAGGCAGGTCTGAAGGTGTCCGAGGAGAGGTGAGCTGGCAATTTAGCAGAGAGAGCAGACAGACGGCTGTAGCCAAGATTTATCCACAGACATAAGGATGATGACTGGAGGCGCCAGCTGACAGAGCAGCTGAAAAATATTTTATTTCAGTGACTCAGAGTTTTACTACTTCTGAGAGGCTAGTCACAGAGACGTCTGATCAGACTTAATATGTAAAACATAACCCAGAAACAAGCAAATAAAAACAGACACCCTCTTCAAATGGCTGATTAATACCAGGGACAGCACAAGAGGCCAGCGAGCACCCGAGACCAAGCTCCCCTGGCTGTCTGCTCTCATCCTCTCTGGGCTTCCTCGTCCCCATCTGTGACACGGGGACAGTAATCTCTTCCCCGATGATCTGTCGTGAGCATCAGAGGCTAGAAGAATTCCAAAACAGAGAGCTAAACCCTTCAGCATTGAAGGGACCACAGGATTATCCTTAGCAGATGAAGGTGTTCTCTTCCAGAAGCTTCCCCAGTCCTTCCTGACCTGGTCAATTCCCACTGTGACACACGTTCATGGCGCCATGCCACTCTCCTTCAAAACACTTAGCACGGTTGTCATCATACACTTATTTATGTGGTCCTCTAGTGTTTGTCTCGGACATTAGACTATAAACGCCACACAGGCAGATGCTGTGTTCACTTGGTTATTGATGTCATTGTTGTTCGTTCTAATGAAGGTCTCCCAGCTCAGGTCTTCGTGTCTGTCAAATGACTGAACCAATGAATGAGCACAAGCTCTGTGGCATTCGGAATAAACTGCAGCAAACGTCCCCCTGCCAATCACTACTGATGTGTCATCATGAAGGTGTCCGCAGGCTTGATAACCCACCTCATGTCTCTCTTAGAGAACATTATCTCCTCTTGAAATTTAGCAGGTTAATGAAGGTGGCCAGTATTTATTCCATTTCTCGGGGCTATGGCATCTCTTCTTATCTGAAAATGACTTAAAAATATCACTCAGGCATCCTGAAATATTTTAGCGGGTTTTATTAGGTTTGCTCTTAAAGAGAGAGTGAATAAAACTGGTTTTTCCTTTATGGTTTTCAGCAACCACATTTATGTAAGCAACATCTGAAACGGGAACTGTTGGGTGAGTTTTAAGGAAATGTGAGTACAGTAAGTTAAATATCACTTTGCGCTGGTGGCACAATGCATGGCAATTATTAAATCTTAATTACGTGGAAACCGAAAGAGTTATGGCCCTTTAATCAAGAATCCAGTGGTTTCCGGCAAGTGTGTGCACTGCAGTTATTATAGTTTTGGAGAAAATCAGTAAATGGTACTTTGCACTCTGCTGCCATTTATGTTACAACCGGCTCCATTTTCCCCAAACTTTTTGATAAGAAAAAGTTCATGGAACAGTATTTTTTTTTAAATTTTGGGTTTTTAAAAATATTTTATGCTTCTTGGCCCTGGTTAAAATCCCCCTCTTTTTACAACAAGCTTTGGCTAATAGCATCATTAACTTGGTTGCACACCCATTTGGCAGGGAAGCCGGTGGGCAGTGCAGAGATAGTGGTGCTAGAATGAGGAGTGTAGCAAAAAAGGAATTGTTTAAAGGCCTCAGATGACTAAACAATTACTCTTTTTGTAGTTCATATTTTAGAATAAGTAGCATTTATCCTAGACTGCAGTTTTTGTCTCGAAAACTCATCTGCCTCTGCCGACTCTGTGTCAGTTCCCTTTCTCCACAATGAAATTTCATCTGTCCTGGAATTCTTTTGTGAGCAGAAGCTCCTGGTCTCTGGCAAAAGGAAAAAGCCTTGCACTTTCTGCTCTTCGTCCTGCATCCAGTCCTAATTTCCAAGCATGATATCCTTTGCTGATAGCCTGCTGAACTCCACTGTGTCTCACCCACACTAATTCAGAGGTTATAACTCCTTCACTTGGTAATGTTCAACAAGGGCGCGGATAAGATAGCCTCCCGATGTGAGTGGATTTCCAATTTTCAGAGGTCATTATTCAGTCCCATGCTTACATATCAAAACTGTTGCATGTCGGTTATAGTGACATCACAGAGCGTGTATGTGTGTGAAGCCAAGTCCAGGCCCTCTACTTCTCTGAGCTAGAGGTTTGGAAATTGCTTAAATTTCAGTGTCTAAATGGGAGGTTGGGGGTTTAGAGAACAAATGTGGCCCACACATTACTGAGATGATCCAGAAGCTATGATGGAGATCTATCTCTCCCTCTCTCTCTCTCTGTACACACACACACACACACACACACACACACACACACACACACATACACACATACATATAGATAGATAGATAGATATTTACATGGATATAATAACACAGACACTTAAGGCCTGAAAACAATGTTTGTTTGTCAAGATAAAGGGAACAAATCATAGATTGGGGGCTGCAAAATACAAGGTGGTAAAAATGTCATAAATTTTAACCAAGTTCAAATTTCCAAGCAACTAGCGGCCGTCCCCCAAATGTAGCCAAAGCAGAAGATGAAACTATGAGAGGCCTATCTCTGCTATCTCCCTAGGCAAGAGTCTTGAATCTAATAATCAGATGACTGTGCCCCATCGAGGTCTCTATCTACACTAAGAGGGGATCTTTATCTCTAGCCTCTTCCTCAAGATGATGAATGGATGCATTGGGTATGCTGAAGTTCATGCTCTGCAAGTAGAACCTGATTCATGTTACTCCACAAACCGAAATAAATAAACCAAATAGAAAAGACAGCGGGCTTTTAGCCATGCTACTAGCAGTGAGGTCAGGAACCAGCAGCACCCGCAGCACCTGGGACTTAACAGGAAGGCAGAATCTTGGACCCCACCCCAGACTTACTGAATGAGAGTCTGTGTTTCTAACAAGACCCCCATTCAAAGGGTGCTGTGGGTCATCTACGACCCAGGTAGGGGAAGTTGCTGGTCCTTTCTGGTTCATATTTCAGCCCCTGGAATGTGGGCTGTATGGGCAATGACTTTACCTTTATCCCCACTCTAGGTGGCCCTCGATAAGCATGTATTGAATGAATGAATGGGTGCTCCTGAGACTCCTGTCCCCCGTGGTCTATATGGACTGGCCTGTCCACTTCTGGCTTCAGGTACCATGTTCCTAACTTTTAAAGTTTGCTTACAAGTTGCCAGCTTCTTCTACACCTAGCCTGTGAGGTCCTAGTGTTTTTAGGCTAACCTCAAGATTAGCAGCATTTTGCAGCTCTGACATGAGCCCTGGGGAAAACCTCTGCTTTTGCTTCTGCCTTGTGCATTTCTAAACCCATTATACCAGCAGGAATCACTTCTTATTTGCTATCAGAAGCCCATAATGCAGAGCCAGGAGACATCCTGTTTAACACTATTTATCTTCCCCCTGACAGAGCCATGACCCCGCCTGTGTATCACTATTGAACTTCCCCCTGACAGAGCCATAACCCAGCCTGTGTAGCACTATGGAACTTCCCCCCTGACAGAGCCATGACCCAGTCTGTGTAACACTATTGACCTTCCCCCTGACAGAGCCATGACAGTCTGTGTAACACTGTTGAACTTCCCCATGACAGAGCCATGACTCATCCTGTGTAACACTATTGATCTTCCCCCTGACAGAGCCATGACCCAGCCTGTGTAGCACTATTGAACTTCCCCCTGACAGAGCCATGACCCAGCCTGTATAGCACTATTGAACTTCCCTATGACAGAGCCATGACCCAGCCTGTGTAGCGCTATTGAACTTCCCTATGACAAAGCCATGACCCAGCCTGTGTAACACTATTGATCTTCCCCCTGACAGAGCCATGACAGTCTATATAACACTATTGAACATCCCCCTGCCCACATTAACTACAGTCTTGACAATGACCATTTTGTCTCGAATATCAGTGATAATAGAACATAAATTGACTCTCTTGCTTCCTTGGTCAGACTTTTCAAAGTAGAGTGGATGTGTCTCTTTCTAGCCAGACTTGGCTTTATTGCAGGCCATCATAAAACAAAAAAAAAACAAAAAAAACTCCACCTGTCTCAACATATTGGAAGGGAGGCTGGGAATGTGAAGAATAGGGAATATTCAGGGCCAGTTTCACCTTCTTTATGTCATGTACAGGTGCATGGGAATCTTAACAAGAGGACACCCATTACGTTTAGCTCAATCTTTTTACTGCCTACAGGGAGAGAGAGCCCTTGATCCTCCTCTCCAAATCTGGACTTCAGCTCTGTCCCTGAACCACCCAGCTCTGCCCTCCTGAAGGCCCACTTCCTGTGTCCCTGACATCCTCACACAGGGTAGCTGCCTCCACATGCTGTCCCCTCCCAAATACAGCTGTCGTTTATCATCACCCTCACTTATTCACATTGCATCCATTTGTCCCCAAGTAGGAGGACAAATAGAGAAAGTGTGGATTTCGAAGTGAGATGCCAGTGATTTAAAATCCTAGCCTTGTCTCCTGGGTGTCTGATGACTTTGGGTAACTCATTTAACACCTTTATATCTCCATTTCATCCTCTATGGGATGGAAATAATAATCTGTACTACATAGAGTTGTTATTCGAGTTTAAAAAGTTAGCCCATGTAACATACACAGGACAATGACTAGTGCATGAAAACTGCAACCACTCTATCCACCAGGCCCTGCTACTCAGGTTCCCAAGGAGTCTTTCTAATTCAGGCTGCCTAGAGGGGGAATGAGAGGATTATGGGAGCCCCCTCACCTCATATGCGAGATTACACCCAATCCTTTATCTCTCCAACTGCCACAGAAAATGCACAAAACAAGCCTTCGTGAAAACCAGGGAGTAGACTTCTGAAGCCTGGGAGGGCAAATGCATCATGGAGAAAAAGATACTGATTTTCGAGACACCACACAAATGAAACTATGCCTCGGACAAGCTGTGTGACCTCAAGCAACTCACTTGAGCTTTCTGAGCTTCTGTGTTCTCATATGTAGAATGGAGATAATCATGGCTTCATAAAGAGGTTGTCGTGGGGTTAAATCAATGTGTTAAAACATCTAAAACAGCAGGTCGGTAAGTGGGGATAAATGAATGTCTGTCGTCTCTCTTGCTCTTTCAAAAAGGGTCAAGGAATATCAACATCAAGGCGGCCGATATCACAACCTGCTCCTCAAGCAGGGACAGCTACTCCTGAGCCACCAGCACAGGAGTGATCACTTGAGCTATTCATTAGCATAAATATTCCACAACAATGTCATTTTAATGCTCCCAAAGAGCACCTGTTATCTATCCTACAAATTGGACTCTACACAGCATAAATCATCAAGATGCACTTCCCACGCGTCTTAAATGAAGGAATGTCATTCCAACCAATAAGGCAGATATCAAACAAAACAAAAAACAGACAAAACACAGAAACACCTCACGCTGTGACTTTAATAGTTTATCAATTGCAGATAAAGAGCTTTAATTTCTCCTCAGTTTTGGGTTGACAGCAGGAGCTGAGTTCCCACTCTTTCAGAGATGATTACTTTAGTGAAAAACAAAGACTCCATCTATCAGATCTTGGCTGACAAAGACCCCCAAATCTGGGGCTCCCCTGAAGAAATATGCAGATAATGAACACCACCACAGCACCGCTAAATGACCCCACACACGGGGCTGTATAGTGACAGTCACCCCACCACATTACTCAGTTGTGTGACTAATTCTGTTTCTCTGACTAGACCATGAGTTATTTGAGGGGATGGGGCTTATCTGTTCCAAGATCCAGGTGCAGCCTAGACATTAGGTAGAAATTTGCTCAAAGAATTTCCTAGGACAAACAAGTGGTGGTGAAATCAAAGTCTGCCTCTTCTGCAGGCCTGATGCCCACCATTAGGGTTTCTTTATTGATTATCATGTGAAGGTTATGAATCTCTAATTCTACCAGGTCCAGTTAATTACCACCTTCTCTTTAAGACCTCCCCTGATATTTTGCAAAAACACATTGTAATAATAATTATAATAATAATAATAAACCGTATTTTCTCCAGTCCTATCTAGAACATTTTCTGGATCACACTCATGACCCATTTCATGTGACAGCCTTTGTGCCCTCGATTGATAATGATAGAGATATTGCCACTTTCCAAGGCTGAGGGAGGATGGGGGAACATGGAGATACAATGTCCACTGGAGTCAAACAGACCAGATTGGAATCATGGTTGTGCCAGGTTGATAGCCCAATGGACTTCAGCAAGTGATTTAACTTCTCTACAAAATGGTAAAATACAATCTATCTCATGGGATTTTCATTTATTCCGCAGATATTTGTGGAGTACCTTATTTTCCAGTTGCTTATCCAGGAACTGGGAATTCTGCAGTGAACAAAACAGACATGATCTCTGATCCTATCCTGGTGGGGTGTAGAGAGGTAACTTCTTCAAAAGTTGGGAGTCCGTAGATGTAACTCAACAAGTACATGTTTATTTCATTTGTAATGTCCAGGAATATGCTTTGACATAATATTTGTTCCATAAATAATGAGAGAATAAATTAATTGCCTGTCCATTAGCTAATGCCAGATCCAGCATCCTTTAAGCAACATGATCATTTCTCCTCCTAGTCAAGTGTAATTCAGTTCAACAATCATATCATGGTGACTTCACAGGATCAAATGTAGGCCTGGGTTTGGGGAATACCAAAAGGAATAGGTTATATTCTGCTAGAATGGGGGGATAGTGAGATATAAACAAATAAATATAAAAACCATGGAACAGGCACATCAGGCACTCTCCGCATTTGTGGTTGCCATAATGGAATACTGAGACATTCTAAATGTCTGGTCCTCCCCTTTTGAAAGAAGCAAATCATTTTTCAATAGCTTTGAGTTGCTGGGAGTAGGGGATATTCCTTTATAAAGTGTTGTAATTTGCCATCTTGATGCATTCCTTTAAAAAAAACTTTTTTTAATCATACAAAATACTTGCTCAATTTGACCTAAGTAGTCAAATTGCCCCATTGGAGGCCATGGCTGCAAACCAGAAAGTTTGTCCTTCAGGGCACGGGGGAGCCCCATAAAAATGTTGCAGACGCATAGCCACATTTGCTATCATTGAGCTCAGCTGTCTCTGAGAGCTTGGGACATGTGTGACATCTGTGGTCTTGCTAGGACAATTCCCCACTTCCCTTTGTAACCTGATGCCTTTGTCATACTGAAGAGTTCCAGCCAGGAGGAAAGGTGCTAATTGAAGGCACATGGACACGGGTTTCCATTCCTTCAGGGAGGAAACTCATTTAATAGCTCCCTTCATCTCTGTCACTCAATCAGCTTGCACATATTGGCAGCCAACAGAGTGTGGAGCACCAGGGTGGTTGTAGAAAAATACAGAAATTTGAAGAAACAAACAAAATACTCAATTGGCAATATTATTACAAATCACCTCCCAACCTCTGCCAAAATAATATGACATCTGGGGCAAAAACTACCATTTCTTCCAGGCAATCCTAAAATATAGTATACCCAGCACTGATACAGCATCTTATTCCATCATGATGAGTTTATGGCTTCTTCTAATTTAGCCCAAAGTACTTTGGCCTGTATGCCCTGCCTACCTGTCGCTAGGGAGTTCATTCTGATGGCCAATGCTGGGAGTGAAGCACACGCACGCACAGGTGCACACACCTACCTAAGCTAATCTCCTCACCGTGGCTGTAGTCTCAGACATCTCCACCACCCCTCCCTCCAATCTTCTCTTCAGTTGTCGCAAAGCATGTAGTTGAGTACTTGACATTTCTTTTGAATGAAGGCTGCAAGTTAAGTGGACACGTTGCCTTAGCTAGATGTCCATTCCAGGCCTCCCTGTAGCTAATTATGCCAGAGCATGAGAGTTCACCTGTTCCTTTCATAGACACACGCTCTGCTTGAAATTCGCCAGCAGGTCCTCAATAAAGAAATAGCCCTGATTGCTCATTAAAAGCCAGAGAGAAAGCAATTAAAATACAAAAGGCAGAACAAAGCTTAACACCGGGAAGTAGAAAGTGGAGCGAGCATTGTTGAAGGTGGAGTAGTCATTCTGGAGCAAGTGTGAGGAGGAGAGAGCATGGAGTGCCCCAGTCAGAGAAATCCTGGGTGCAGCAGACGCAGCCTTCCTGGCTCTGGGGAGGAGAGATTGCAGGCCTGGTGCTGAGCATTCGATTTTTTTCATTTAAATTCGATTAAATTCATTTAGTTCATTGAAATGAGCTAGACAGGAAATATTATTTCCTTTAAAAAAATTGTTTCCTCTTTCTTTTTTCTCTGTAAAGCTCACATTCTACTAGTAGGCAGGGCCAGCTTGGTGAGCCTGTAACCTGCATGGGAAAACAGTGTCCCCACTTAGAAGGGCCCCACACTGGGTTCAGTGTTCTACTATTGCCATCTTGAAATTAATTTCTGAACAAGGGACTCTGCATTTGCATTTTGCACTGGGCCACGCGAGTCATTGACAAAAATTCTTTGCTTGGCCAAACTTTAGTCAGGCTCTTGTCAACCTAAAAGCTGAGGCATAAAATATAATTTAAAGAAAGAGTTTACTGGAGCTGTCACCGCTGAGCCAAACTGGGGTCCCCTCGCCTGGCACAGCAAGGCCAGACACTGAAGTCGAGACATGCAGTGGGAGGAAGACGCATTTCTGTTGCATGGTGCCGTGCAAGGAGAACGGGCAGCTAACGCTAAGACCCCAACTCCCAGATGGCTTACAAGTGAGGCTTTCTAAAGGCAGGGGTACGTTTCAGGAAAGCAGAAGTTGAAATCAATACATGTAGGTTATATATTGCCCTGGCCCCAAAAGGTGGGATGTCTTGAAGCGGGGAACCTATGGGTCATAGATGGATTTACAGATTCCTGGGTTATTGGAAAGGAATGTTGAGATCACTGTGACTCTTTCCAGACCCCTCAGGGATAAATTTAGAACAAATAAAGGGGTCAGAGTTCAATTCCTCAGCTCTGCCTTATCTGCATTCTCCATCCAGTGGGGGGGTTTCTGAAGATGCCATCTTGTAGTTCCCATAAGGGACCAAAACACCTACTGACTCTGGCTTGCTGGGAGGGCCATTTTCCTCATCAGATTGGCCATTCACTTTTCAATTCTAACTAGGTGACTGGCATTTCCCCTGAAGGGACTCAAGATTTCCCTTTATTTCCATGCTTGGGGGGCCCAGCAGGCCCCTAAGGTGGACCCCTGCTTTGTCTCAGAGCCAAAGGGAGGATAGCTACCTAGAGGACTCATACCCAAGTGGCCTTGGCTATGAGCTGTGTTTGGCCTTTGTTACAAGCAGGTTTCCAAAGGCAAAAAGGGGGAACAGGGAATGGGCAGATACAAAGTTGCTTGTCAGGAATTCTCATTGGTTCACAGAAATAACGTTTACTAGTGATGGCTATACACTGTTAAGCTATAGGGTGTGCATTATAGTGTCCAGTGCAGTATTATTAGGTTAACGTATAGCTAAGCCGTCTCAATAGATGAATGCATAGCTCAAAAGGGGGGAGGTAGGATGTGATTGCTGTCTCATTTTAATGTTTCTCTGGGCCCGATAATTTAAAAGGACTCACATTCCTCAGAAAAATTTATTTTCTCACTCCCGAACCTTCTCCTAGGCCCATCTGTGCACTTCCTTGTAAAATCCAGTTTTAGCCAAGAACCCTGCTAAGCAAGCTCAGCCAGAAGCCCCACCCCGGATATCTGATCACCCTCGGTATTTGTTCGGGCTCCTCCTGCTCTACCATCCCCTAGGTGATGTCTGATCACCCAGCCTACCTTCAGCAAGAATCCTGGTAGGTCAGTTTAGCCAGAATCCCACTTACCCCTGTTGTTTTCCTCTTAGTAATCCACCCACCTTGCTCCTTGGCTATAAATTCCCACTTGCCCATGATATATTGAGAGTTGAGCCCAATCTCTCTCCCCTACTGCAAAACCCCACTGTAGTGGTCCCTGTGCCTATTTCCATGGTCCTGAATAAAAAAAGTCTGCCTTACTGGGCTTTAGCAAGTGTCATTGAATATTTTTTCTTTAACATTAAGTAGCCAGAACAAATGATTGTTCAACCCAGGTTATCCTTTCTAAACCCTGTTCCACAACCCCGATGGGACAACATCCTCCACCCCCACCCCTCCCAGCTCCATGCTCCCCTGCCTTCTGCTCTTCTCTGGTCTGGTCTGTCCAGCAGATCTATTGATGTCTCTTGCCCAGAGGATCAGGGATAACTAGAAAGAAGATTCATGATTGATTATAAATTAAAATAAGAATCCTGGAGTGCATTTCCTGAGAGGATTTTTGGTTGGTTTGAAGTATTTGTGGGGAAGTGATTCTCCCTTCAAATTGTTCTGCTCCTGGGTAAGTAGCAGAGAACCACCATCAGGATAGAACAATTGTACCAAGCAATGAGAATTCATCCTAGGTGTTAATTAGCTCAGTATTTATCTCATCTAATATGCAAATTAAGACACTGCGGTCTCATTAGCGTCATCTGTGTTTCCTTTAAGCAAAACAAAATCTCTTGCTAATGCAAGAAAAAGAAAGGAAAAAAAAATCAGTATTTCTCTTTGAAGCTAATGAGGGTGTGATCTGGCTCTTCCTTTGTTATGAGGTAGCAAGTTAGGAAAAACACGTTTTAAATATGCAAAGCATGGCCTGACCTCATCTATCAGAGGCAAGATCACAGCCTTGATGATGTGTTGGTTATTAGGCTTTCTGCATCACACTTGTCCAAAGAACCAGGGTCCAAGGAGTAGGAGGATGAGTTTGCAATGAATCACCAATGAGAAGATGAACGAAGAAAGGAGACACAGCCTTCAAGAGCCAGCTCAGCAAACAGATATGGTATTACTTCAATGATAAAAAGGATAGGAAATTAATTTCTTTAATGCCATAAATCTTAAAAATCAGAAAATGTGTCTCAAATTGAAAAAGAGCAAAGAGATTTCAGCTCAAAATTTCTGCTCCTTCCAGCTTCCCATTTTAAGATTTTTATAATAGAATTTATACAGACAAAAATCAGTCACCAAATATCCACATCGTGCCCCCAAAGGCAAGCTCTATGTGCTGGGGATACAACCATGCTACAAAGCAACAATGTCAGGAGCAAGTCAAATATTCAGGGTCTTCAGTAGGCTGCTGGAATTCCACACTGATGGGGCTCAGGACACATCACCCCAAAATATGACTGGAGGGACCAGAACATGTCACCCCAAAATATGCCTCTTTGACATAAGGACTATTTTGAGTTGTTATTTTAAGAAACTGCAGACACACGGGAGGAGCCCTGAGGAATTACTCTTTTGTCAGAGGAACTTACATTCATAAAGGAAATTTCCATGTGTATGGGGCCTCCCCCTCTGCACCAGGAGAAGGAGGACTAAATCACCAAAGACTACTAATCAATGGACAAGGCACTGACCTAAATCTGCATAACAAACCTCACTTTTGTTTTTAAGGTGCTTTGATGATTTCCTAGTCCACTCCCCTTAATAGGGCCTTCCCCACACACTTCCCACTGGCTTTCTTTATTTCAGAGGCCCATATTTTAAGCCTCAGGTCTAAGACAAGTCTTTGAGATCTACTCTAGAGATTTACTCCTTTCATTTTGTCATCGCCCATGTATACAGGTTGTATACATGTTATTATTAAACTTCTGTTTGTTTCTCTCTTGTTAATCTGTCTTTTGTTACAGGGAGTCCCAGCTAAGAACTCATGAAGGGCAGAGGAAAAACATGCATTAATTCTCATCTTTGAAATAACACAGGAGGGCAACATTTTTTCCTTTTTTACAGATGATGATATTGTGGTTCAGGGTGTTGAGGTCACTTGGCCAAGGTCATGTGGCTGAAACTTGGCCCAGGTGGACTGAATAGATCAGAGGACAGGGAAGGCAGCTTAATTAGCCAGGTGTCCTGCAGGCAGTAATAGGAGGGTTGGAAATGTACCTGCCTCTATCTCACCCTGGAGGCATCTTTCAGATCCTCCCCTTCCTAATGCCACAAGTCCCAGGTGGCTCCTTGCTGTCCTCCCTTTCCCAATTTTGACAGGTTATTGGAGACCTGCGTTGTGAACACAGCCTACACTCTGGAGCAGTAGAGAGAACTGTCTGCATTCCAACACCTTCTGGGCCCTGAAAACTGAAAACCACTCCACAGGCAGACAGAGGCTGATTTCCATATGTTGCAAATCATGTCAAGTGTCACAGCCGTGATGCGAGGAGAACTCCCGGCTGCGGGGACCAGGAACTGGTGATGGGAGTTGGAGGAGCTGCCTCGGGCTCCAGGGGAAAGCAGGAGAAAGAAGCCAAGACCTCCTCATGACCTTTGGCCCACGGATGACAGAATCCCCCAGAGTGCCTTCATCTTGTCGATTCCCACGCCTGTGAGTGGCGTTCACGTGCAAGCCAAGCAGCTGAGCAGAGAGGAAGGCAAATGAGTATGACTGGATCATGGGGACCTCGTGAAACTACTGCCATCATGACAATGAGTGACCAAGGACATAGGGGCCATCAGAAAGCTATATGGACAGACACTCCATAGAGCTCTGGGGACATTTACATCCCACCGCTGGAACTTCAGGAGGATGCTTCCTGCCTGAACCAACGCCATCCCTCCTATCTCTACCCCTGAGCCCCCCAAACAGGCAGAAATCAATATGCCCACTTGACAGATGGGAATAAGCAGCCCCCCAAAATCCAAGATGGCCTGCTCAGAAAACAGAGCTAAGGCAGCCTGGGAAAAGAATCTGCTTCTGTCTCCTCTATTCCAGTTCCCACACTGGGGGTGACCACGTTTGCTTTCTCCTGGGACTGCCGCATGTCCTACATAAGTAGGCGTTATGGTCCCCACCTATCTCAGGAATGGAGAAATTGACGATGAGCACGTCAAGGAAGGGGAAAAGGAAATGAGTATTTGCTGAGTGCCTCGTGCTGGGGGTGTTACGCAGGTATTAAGACCATGGGGAACAGGAACAGGTAGCAGAGAGGGGGCTGGTGTGGGATGCACGGGCAGAAAGAGCCTTAGAGGAGAGGGCGTGTCGCCTCTCCCCCTTAGATGGAAAAAGTGAGAGCATGAACTTCCTGTGAAAGTAACCAAACCCTAACCCCCAACCCCCCGTCCCAGGGCCAGCGCAACAGGGAGCAGACTGGAACCGAGCAGCAAGCCGAGTGACAGGCTGGGCACAGGTGGGTGGGAGTGACGGACGCAGACCGCAGACGCCTTCCCTCATGGCCTGCCTGCCGCGCCTGCAAAGGAAGGGAAGAAAGCCACACCTGCCGAGTGCGAACAGAATCGGTTTGGAAGCTCAATGTTGCATGGCGTTTCTGTGTCTTGTTGCTGCCTCTGCATCCGATGATTGATAATGTGTTTTGGATTTTTTTTTCCATTCAGTAAACCTCTTGACATAAACTTACGTTCAGAGTGGTTGCCTTGGGTTTCTTTAATTTATGTAATATTTTATATAATTATACATTAGGTATATGCAAGATATAAAACAAAATCATAAAAGCCATACGTACGTGCAGATCCCTTGGCCTGAGAAGAACGTCTCTAAAGCGATGCTCTTCTCTTGGAATTTGACCACTAGCAATACAGTCTATGCAATTAATTTTAATAAAAGCTCATGAAAAAAAAAAAGATCTTGCCATGGGTGCTACATGATTCATTTAATCCTGCCCCCATTTTACAGACAGTGATGTCAGCACTAGAAGAATTAAATAATTTAGCCTCTCAGCTGGTGCCCCACAGGGCCAGGATGTGGCCCGATGACTGCCTAGCGCCCCCTGGAGGTAATACATGGCACAACCCCAGGAGGCGCCTTCGGCTGGCAGTAGACGAGAATGGCGCCCTCCCTCCAGGGCTATGTTGTGGGGGGCCCTGTCAAAGCTCCTGTTTTTACCTCTTCACTTTGCACCGAGAATGGGGCTGAATCAAACCTCTGCCTGGCCTGAGTGCCTGCTTTTTAAGAAATTTGACACTCCTGGTGCGCCGTCTGAGTCCTACTTGTTTTATGTTCTATTATCCTATTTGTGACAGTGAGCCTACTAAAAATTCCTTTCAACTCAGATGGCCTCCCCATGCAATAGCATCCTGTAAAAAATCACATTTCTCATTACCGCAATAGCATCTCGCCGGCTTTATTGTCCCCAGCACCCTGAAAGAAGCGTAAGCACTGAGTGATAAGACAGTTTGGAAGAGGGCGGTAAAGAACTCCAAATGAGATTTCAGCTGTTAACCAGGGTGACTGCACAGCTGTATGGATCTGAATAGGAGTGAAAATGCAGCAAGGATGGGGCAAGGAAGGGAAAGAGCTTGTTCACTGCGTCTGACGACATGCCAGGTACCGGGAGGAAGGTTTTTCATAAACATCGCCATGTTCAATTGTCATGGCAGCCCTGGAAGTGAAAATTTTTCAATCCCCATTTTTCAGATAAGAAAACTAAGGTTCAAAAATGTAAGTGTCATGCCCAAGGACAACAGCTGATCATTTTCTTGACCTGGAATTCAAACTATTTTCTTCTGATCCAAGCTCTTTGCTCTTCCAGCATTACGACTTGATGACTTATGCCAGCTTGGAGGCAAAATTCATTAAGCATCTATTGAGTGTGAAATTTGCAAATGCATGAAGAATTCTGAGGCAAGGGACTTTCTAATACCGCAAATAACCCTATTTGCCCCAAATTTGCTCTATTTGCCTCAAAATGAGTAAGGAGCTTCAGAGACCGTCTCATACTCGTTCCCCCATTGTATGGAACAACAACCAAATTGGTGATGAGAATTGTTGAAGCCACACAATTCAAATGCCCCTTCTTCTGGGACATATTCCCGGACTGCCTGAGAGGAGCTCACGATTGCATATCCATTGTCACATTCGCTTTGTGTGCTAATTTCAAAAAGTTCAAATAAACTTTTTATCTTGGAATAATTTTAGATTAACTGAAAAGTTGCAAAGATAATATGAGGAGTTCCCACAGACCCATCATCCAGCTTCCCCTATTGTTAACATCTTCCATAACCATGGTAGATTTGTCAAAACTAAGACATTAACATTGATACAATACTATCAACTAAACTACAGGCTGTATTTCATTATTACCAGTTTTTCTACTAATGTCTTTTTCCGTTCTAGGATTCAATCCAGGATTTTTAGATCCTAATTTAATTATTTATAAGTCACTCGATTTTCTTTCTTTTGGGGCGGGGGAGCAGTCTCGCTCTGTGGCCCTGGTTAGAGTGCCATGGTGTCAGCCTAGCTCACAGCAACCTCAAAATCCTGGGCTCAAGTGAGCCTTCTGCCTCAGCCTTCTGAGTAGCTGGGACTATCAGCGCTTGCCACCATGTCCGGCTAATTTTTTCTATTTTTAGTAGAGACGGGGTCTCACTCTTGCTCAGTCTGATCTTGAACTCCTGAGCTCAAGCAATCCTCCCACTTTGGCCTCCCAGAGTACTAGGATTACAGGTGTGAGCCACCATGCCTGGCGTTGGTCACTCAACTTTTAAAACATCCTGTATCTGCCCATTCACTATCAATGAGAGTTCCAGGAAGGCAAGGACCCCAGGTAGCAGCCACAAGGTATGTATTTGCTAAATATGTAGTAAGCAATATAGACTCAGAAAAGACTTGTTATACTGCTGGTGATCAATGCAAAGACCTCAAAAATGACACTGAAATTACAGTGTCCTCAACCCATCCCCCCATTTCAATTCCATTAAAATTATGTGTAGAGAATCCAGATATGCAGGTATACGTTTGTGTAATGCATACTCACACACACACACACAAACACATAAACACATAGAGGAACACGCTTCATGACTAAAGGAGCATTTTAAATCAATTGAGAAATGCAATAAATGATGTGAGAACAACTGGCGATTCATCTGACGTAAGTCATTAAGTAGATTCCAACCTACTCCCTACCTAATATCATTCCCAAGAATAAGTTCCAGAATTATTAAAGTGTCAAATATTAAACAAGTAAACACATCAAATGATTGGAAGAAAACACAGAGAAATATATTTACAAGGTTGGGGTAAATCATGCCTTTTAAACACAAATGCTGTGAAAAGAAAGCATAAAACATTGGATTACAAAGTTGAGTGAAAAATATTTCCAAAATATATAGCAGACAAAAGATTAATGATGAGAACATATGAAAGTGTCTACGAATCAATAGGTAAAAGACTAAACAAACCAACAGAAAAACGACCTAAGGATTTATATTGGCAATTCACAGAAACAGAGGTACAAACAGCCCATGCTCATTAAGGAATATCTGCCCTGCCTGGTAATCAGGACACAAAAATTGAAGCAACAAGATGTCATTTTCACCCAAAGGGTTGCCACCGGTTCAATAAATGTGTGTAAATATGGAGTTTGGATGAGGGTGAGGGGACCCCAGCCTTGAATAACTAGAATGTGCTAAACTGTTGGAATAAGTGTCCCCAGAAGCAGGCTGACCTGAGGGTGATTTGTCCTTAACCATCAAAGGCAAATCCCAATCTGCAGATCACAAGTGCTCAATTTCCAGCCTCTAACCTGAGCCTCGTTGGCACCGGAGAGTTAGATGATTCCCGCAGCCTCAAACCAGAGCACCAGGGCCTGGCTTCCAGGTGGGAGCTCACCCTTTCCCTGGGGCAGCAACATTAGTTCAGGAGAAACATAGAAAAGGTTGTTCCTGGTGGGTGCTGTGTCACTATATCCAGGTCTTCCTCGGGTGCCCGTGGTCCATCCTCACTCCACCCGCCACCATCCCCACCCAAACCCAGATCCTCGGAATCTGCTTATGGGAGCTTAGAAGGAAAAATGCAAGACCCTCAGCTGCAAGAACTGCTGAGGATGCTGCTGGCTGCTCCCGTGCAGACCCGGGCTTCAGCAATTTATAACCAGGCCTTAGAGGCCCATCCGAGGACAGCTTTTGTCCCTGCTCTCCTGGGGGCCAGCTGTCAGGTTCTGCCCTCTCAGGAAGTACCTCCAAAGGTCCTTTCTGGAAGGATCACCCTCATGTCTCTCCCATGCCCTCTCCATTCACTATAAAGTTTATTTAGAGCCTTAATACCAAGAGGCCCTGACACAGCATCCACCAGGAGTAATAGATTGTATATTCCTCACAAACTACTGCTGTTGCCCCAGAGAAAGGCCAAATATTCCAGGCTCCTTCAGGGAACATTTGCATGACTTACGAGGTTTATGTAGGGCCTGGGAGCCTTGAGGTGGAGAGAGGCTGGGCTTTCTCCTGGCCAGAGGCCAGATCAGTAATATGCCCAAAATTTCACTGGCAAGAAGCTGTGAAACTCTCTGCATTCTACGGGGCTATTTGTTCTGAAATTAAAAAATCTGGGGCAGGGGTGGGAGCCTGTATAAGGAGATAGTGGAGACTTTAAAATATTCTTGAGGAAGTAACTCAAAAGCCCTCAAATCTAGATTTAGTAGTCTGCTAAATAGAACCATTTCCAGCGTTTCTACTAGTGAAGTCCAAGACCCTCTAAATGGCATTATTTTAAATTAGCCAGTAAGCATGGTGGCTGGATGTTCAAACCCAGAAACTAAGAACATTTCAATGGTGAGAACATTCTGTTGTGTTATTGGGTTTAAATTCTCTGCAGATACCACACTCTCTCATTGTCTACACCTAGTGTGGACTGTTCCCACCACCACCCTGCCTTTGACATGCTACTATTTGAGATCCAGTGTTTAAAAAATGACTTCTGATTGAATATATGGGATAAGACTCCCAAGGGTATAGCTATCAAATCATATTTTGTTATACATCTAAAGGCTCATTCTTAGTGGAAAGAAGAAAATCACACGGAATTGAAACTATGGTCTGTATTGTGTGACTAAGCAAGTTGGAGACACAAAATTCAACCTCTACCTTCACTCCCTGCACCCCACACCTGAGCACAACCTCCCTTACTTCTGCCCCCCAGGTGTGATCACCTCCCACGACAGTCTCAGTGCCCCTCCACTGTCTCACGCATCATCTGGACTGGGGCATTGGTCTCCCACCTGGTTCGCCCTCATTCCAGTCCATCTTCCCTCACTGCAGAGGGATGGATTTTCCCTCTGTATGTGCATTTGTTCATGCTCGTCTTTCAGCATCTGACCCCTGCCCACCACTCAGGCTGCTCCTACAGCCTCTGCTTCAAAGCCAGCCTGTCCCCCAGGTCCAAGCCACTGCAGGGGGGATGCACTGTTTGACTCCTCCACCCCTTCAGCTACACTGTTTCCCCTGAAAGCCAAGCCTCTTGTCTCCATGTATTAACCCTGCCTTATCCTTCAAAATCCATCCCATTGCCCCTCCCCTGGAGGGTCCTCCTAAGCCTTATGATACCTTGAATTTAGCACAGTCAGTGCCCCTACCTCTGTGAGCTATTTATACACTTGTCCCCAACTAGATATCACATTGCCTTTGGATCCTAGATACAGATGCTTCCTGCCTCTGGGTCATGCTCTTCAAAGATGAGACAACAAATCAAACTGATGAGTGTATGGCTTGAGATTTCTAATCCCTACAGGCAGTGAAAAGTGTTGGGAATTCAAAGATGTTGTAGATGGGGTTTCATGGAAGACAGGGACTGGGTCTGGGGCCTGGCCCCTCAGCCATGAAAATGAAATCCCAGTTCTCTCTGAAATTTTAAAGAGATGGGATAACCCACCCCTCGGATCATCAGGCAGACTGGGTAGTGAGCCCCTTCCACTGAGCCTGGCACACAAGACTCCCTGGAACAATTCTGTCTCTGCTGTGGCCCAACTTGCTGTGCCATGAGAAAAGTGGGGGCTACTACGAAAACCGGGCAGAAGCAGCCCCATCCATCCCTGATGTCCAGAAATGGCTTCTACTCCGTGGCAAGAAGTACAAGCAGCCAGCCAGCTTGGTGTCTTCCTGGCACCGAATGTTAGAGTTGCTGATCAGCTGCTGCTGAAGACCCACACACGCCAGAGCCAGCGAGGTCCCAGCCAGGCCAGCCAGGTCCTGCCTCACATCAGAAACTCCCCTGAGCATCAGGCTTCTGCACAGAGCCAAATCTGGTAGGAGCCCCAGGTCCCAGTCACGGAGCTTGGGTGCAAATTCCAGTCTTGTCATTTACATCCTCTTTTCCACTGGGTGAGACATTCTCATATCTCTCCCTTAGTTTCCTTATTTGTTCAAAATTTTTTTAAAAAAGGAACAGGCAATAAGATTCCTACAGTCTCCCACTCTGCCCCCACCTGAGTGTTCAGCAGTGGCCTGGGAACCAGCCTTCCTCTCTACACAAATATCCCCCAGCACCTGTGTGGTGTGTGACCACCACAGGGGACAGGGAGATGCAGGAGTGGAACCGGCTCATGGTGCACCTGCCCATCTCCTGCCTGAGCACTATTCTGGAGCAGGATTCAGGCACCCCATTCAGGGGCCTGGGAACTAGGGATTACCTAACCTACTCCATCACCACTGGCACCTGAACACTCTCCCAGGGGTCTGAGGTCCAACTGACACAAATGGCCAGTAACCTGGCAATGGGTACCTACCAGCATGAGCTGAAAGACAGGGTACCTTTCCGTCTCTACACTGAGCAGTAGAGTTCCCAAGAGAGGAGAACAGATGTACCGCCAAGCTATCAGCATTCAATAAAATCCAGTACCCCTTCTGAGTGGGGAGAAGAGATTCCAGATGGGAAGGAACCAGCATAAGAAATGCTGGCAATATAAAAAAATAGGCTCCTTCAACACCCCCAACAGATCACACTAGCTCTCCAGCAATGGACTCCAACCAAAAGGAAATTTTTAAAATGTAAAATATGAAATTCAAAATACATATCACAAATAAACTCAGTGGGGTTGATGACACAGTTAAAAACCAACACAAAGAAACCCAAAAAATAACTCGAGCCATAAATGAAAACTTTACTAAAGAGATAGATAGTGTTTAAAAAAACAGACTTCCTGGAATGAAAGAGTCATTTAGGGACTTTCAAAATACAGTGAAAAGTTTCAACAACAGACTAAACCAAACACACAAAAGAATTTCAGAGCTTGAAGGCAAGGATTTTGAATTAATCCAGGTAGTCAAAAATGAAGAAAAGAGAATCAAGAGAAATAAAGAAAGTCTCCAAGAAATATGGGATTACCTGAAATATACAAACATAAGTCTTCTCCTGAGGGAGAAGGAAAAGCAAAAAGCATGGGAAAACATGGAAAATCTATTCGAGGGAATAATGGAGGAAAATTTCCCTGGTCTTACTAGAGATTTAGACATCCAGATACAAGCAGGTCAACAAATTCCTGGAAGATTTATTTTAAATAGGACATCACCAAGACACATAATCATTAGTCTGGCCAAAGTCACAGTGATGGAAAAAATCCTACAAACTGCAAGATGAAAGCATCAAGTAAGTTACACAGGAAAACCCAGCAGACTTCTCAGCAGAAACCTTACAAGCCAGAAAAAACTAGGGTCCCATTTTTAGTATTCTTAGACAGAACTGTCAGATAAGAATTTTGCATCCTGCAAAACTAAGTTTCATAATTGAAAGAGAAATAAAATCTTTCCCAGACAAGCAAACTCTAAGGGAATGTATCACCACTAGACCTCCCCTATAGAAAATGCTCAAAAGTGCTCTAAAAACTGAAAAGAATAGTCAACATGAACAAGTGTATAAACACTCAAAAGTAAAAACTTGTAGCTCCTACAATAGATGCAGAAAAAGCATTCAATAAAATCCAGTACCTCTTCATGATAAAAACCCTTAACAAACTAGGCATAGAAGAAACACACCTCAAAATAATGAAAGTCGTATATGACAAACCCATAGCCAATATCATACTGAGTGAGGTAAAGTTGAAAGCATTCCCACTAAGAACTGGAACAAGATCAGGATGCCCACTTCCACCACTTCTCTTCAAGATCATACTGGAAGTCCTGGCAGAGCAATCAGGCAAGAGAAATAAACAAAGGGCATCCAAATCAGAAAAAAAGAGGTCAAACTGTCCCTGTTTGCTGATGGTATGATCTTGTATCTAGAAAACCCTAAAGATTCTAACAAAAGACTCCTAGAATTGATAAATGAATTCAGTAAAGTCTCAGGTTACAAAATTTAAAAATTAATGTACAAAAGTAAGTAGAATTTCTATACAATAATAACGACCAAGCTGAAAATCAAATCAAGAACTCAATACCATTTACAATAACTGCAAAAATT